>NC_142128.1:70732500-71332500 GCF_024610735.1 Ursus americanus
ATTTTTTATTTTTTCCTAATCTGCTTATGGGTGTCCTATGGGCTGATGGTTCTGGCTTGTTGTCCATAGATGTCTGGATCACTTCCCCTTATTCCTCAAGTCTTTTACTATCTGGTTTACTGTTAGTCTCTCCAAAACTACTACTACCATAATTTCGGTAATTTTTCAACTTTGCCTTTTCCTCCCATGGTCATTATCCAGGCCTACTCATTACCAGCAACTTCACTGATTCCATAAACTCCAAATATCCATCTCTCTGACCTTTACTGCCTATATTTCAAGCTCATTTGTTTTAGTTTCTAAACTCTAGAAATATTTCTCTCTGCCATTCTCCACTGTTATGTCCTCTCTTCCCTCCTTACTTGGCTTAGAGTTCGTGATCCATCACAGAAATCACTCCTTAATACATATTTCCAATTCTCTCACTAGTATTTCTCTTTGCCCTAGTTTCTGGTCAAAACTCCATCTCTGGCTAATATCCAACTCTCGACTTACTCTACACTTTCACCCAAACTATTGAATATGACTGAAGGAAAACAAGGTATAAGGCTTATTAGTCTCACTTTATAATTTGACCACAAACCTTTCAGAGGCCCTAGTGCTAACAGCAACCCTACTACATTTTCTTAGTTCAGAGATTCCCACCCCTTTTCAGGGTGACTCAGATCATCCCCAACCAAACAACACCTCATCATACTTCCACATGCTCAGCTTCTTCACTGAAGAAATAGGAGCAACTTGATAAGAATTAATACACATTCCCACCAATAAACATATAAATCACGTATAGCATATCTTTCCACTAGTAACAATGCCCTGCTGAGTTCAAAGTTCAACTTTACTGCTTGTGTACTAGATCTTATCTCTTCACCGAATAAAGAGCTTCACAGTTACACTTACCTCCATTTATCCTTATCATACATTTTCCCCAATATACTGGATAATTCTCATAAGAACACAGAAATATATCTTATTTTTAAATCTTTCCTGTACCATGAGGCTGGGGAGTACACAGGATCTCTGTGTTACCTTTGCAAAATCTTGTACATCTATTATCATTTCAAAATTAAAAGTTAGAACTATAATAATCTTTTCTTCTGCCTAAATCCATGTCTGTCTGCACCTTATTTCTATTTTTATAGTAAATCTCCTATAAAAAACTTAGCCTATATAATTATCGTTTCCACTGTTCCTTCAATTCTCTCTTGAACAAGCAATCAGACTTCAGTCCCCACTATTCTGTTGAAATTGATCATATCATTGTCTTCAATGGCTGCTTCATTGCCAAATTTGATCTATAATTCTCAGGCCTTACCCTAACCTGCCTTTCAGTAGGATTTGACCCAGCTGACCACACTACCCTACTACCCCTCTACTGTGGCTGGGCATCAGAGGTAGAGGAGCGCCTCTTTTTCTCCTCTCTCTTCTTTTTGACTTATTTTGACCAAACATTAGAATGCCCAGGCCTCAGTCCTCTGATCTCTCTCTATATTCACTGTGTAATCTCACCCATTTCCATGATTTCAAACGCCATTTATAGGCAGATGACTCCCAGAACCACATCTCTAGTTTCACATTCTCCCCTGCACTGCCAACTCTTATTTTTATCTCCACATGTATGTCAAATAGGCATCTCAAAGTAAACATGTTGATGGGCTTCAGGACAGGTTATCCCAAAATATAGTATGTTGGCATATTAAATATCTTAAGCTGAAGGAAATTAAAATAGCAGAACTAGAAAGGACACTTTGACCTTCTCTCCCTCACTCTTCTTCCCTGAAACAGGTTATAAAACTTCCTTGTGAAAGTTATCCTTGCCATACCTGGGAGGAGAGAAGATGTGCTTATTACCATAGATGGGGAATTGGGAGCCAAGAAATCTGTAAAAGCAAACCTTATTAAATTAGCCCTTATCTCCCTACTTTTTTTTTTAACTGTTTATTACCCCTAGCCCAAACCCCTGTGTCTTGTCAAGTCTTCACATGCATGTTGTTTTGTTGTCTAAAAGGTATAAAAGCTTACTACTTTGGTTACTTCTTCAGGTCTCCATTCTCTTGTGAAGGCTCCTGTGTACATGAAAAATTTAATGATTTTATTTTATTTTATTTTTAAGAGAGAGTGCAGGGGGAGTAGGTCAGAGGGAGAGGGAGAGAGAATCTTAAGCAGATCCCCCCCCAACCCACTGAGTGTGAAGCCCGATTTGGGGCTGGATCTCATGACCCTGAGATCATGACCTGAGCCGAAATCAAGAGTTGGATACTTTACCAACTAAGCCACTCAGGTGCCCCAAATTTAATAAAATTTGTAAGTTTTTCTCCTGTTAATCTTTGTCAGTTTAATTTTCAGACCCAGCCCAGGACCCTAAGAGAGTCGAGGGAAACTTTTTCCCTCCCTATAATGTCCAGAGCAAAGCTCTTGATTCCTCTGCTCCCAAATAGCCATGTCCTCAATATTCCTCCTCTCAGGATATCGTATTAACATTTACCCAGTAGGCCAACCCCAAATCCTGAGTAGTCCTTAATTCAGATCTTTGTCTGATAATCCATATTATTCCATGAGGAAATTCTAGGGGCTATTCCTTCTAAGTACATTCGGAGTCATTTAGCTTCCCAGAGCCTGGGTCTAAGCACCATCATCTCTCACTTGCACTATTCTAATAACCTCCTAACCAGTACTGCTGCATTCACCCTTGCTCCTGTACAGGCTTTCCTACCACAGCATTCAGAATGACACTTTTAAAACTTAACTTATGTCAATCATGATTTAAGAGCTTGTCTATCTTATGTTCTAAAACCCTCTAATCAATTCCCATCATACTCCAAATGAAATCCAAAATCTTTGTTACAGACTAAAAATACCTACATAAAAAACTTTTCAGACCTAATTACATACCCTCCTCCTCACTTTACCTACACTGCCTCATTACTGTTCCTTAAACACAGTGAGTATCATTTTACCTCAATACCTTTGCACTTATAGTTCCCTCTGCATAGAATGGTCCCCCCTCACCTCTAGTATCTACATAATTCATTTCCACACATCCTTTAGGTCTTTGCCCAAATATAACCTAATTTGAGGTGGTCAGACCTTTTGGAACTGCTGTGTATAAAAGAGAATAACTTTCCAATGCAGGGCCCGCTCTATTTATCTACTTTTATTGTCTTCAGATTGCTGATCACAGCCTGATGTTCTGTATATTTGTTTATTGTCTTCATCCCCTCTTAGAAGGTAAGCTCAATGGGGATCTTGTCTATTTTGTTCACTGTACTAAAACTAATGCCTAGACAGTGCTTAGCATATAGTAGGTGCTTAATAAGTATTTTTGGGTGGTTGACTGAATGAATGAATAAACTTTAAAGGCCAGCTCTACCAGGATACTGTTTACTCTTACTTGACTCTCCCTCTTTATTCCCCCATACTTAACATTTAATGAAATTCCAAATGTTATGCTGAACATCAGTAATAAAAGGTAAAAAAAGACATTTGGAAACATAGACTATAGTACAGAAAATAGATACCTATTGAAGTAAATACAACTTGTGTTTGGATCGTAACAATGGGGCAAAATTGTTTGGCAAGTCCAAACTCACTTAGCCTGAGGGAGGAAGGATTCAAAATTGAACTAGTGTTTGGCAGACAAACAGTAGTTGACGTAGATGCGTATTGCATACAGAGAAAGGATATGAAAAAGCATTCTATACCTGTCTTGGTCAATAGGGTCTCGTAACATTTACTATGGCTGGAAAAATCAAGGAAAATCAATGCTGGAATCAAAGCAGCCAAATATAATTTGGTCTTTGGCCAATTTATATTCTTTTTCTTTCTTTCCTTTCTTTCCTTCATCATCCTTCTGCTTGTTATTTGTAGATACTGGTTTTCAAGGGATCTGATTTGGAAAAATTGATTTTCAGAGTTAAAAAAGTCCATAGTCCTTTAGAATAAAGACCTGAGAGGCATATATATTTAGGATTCTCTTTACCTATAAATATCTAAATATTGGTTATATGCTGAAAATAAGGTGCTCTATGAAATAGAAATCTCTCCTGAAATTTTGTTAATATTTCACATGACACAGGGTTGGAATTCAATAATATTTAGTGAAGTGTGACAATATATGAAATATGAACCAAGGTTTTATTCCTGTGTTTCCTTATACTACTTAACCCTTCTCAAATTTGAGTACTCAGGCCATTGAACTTTCAATGCTTTAGGGAAGGAGTTTTATAATACAAAGTGGAGGCAAAAGAGCTATTTCTGCCTTTTCATGGGCATAAGCAGAAGCCTCAAGGGGACATGAGACCCAAAGAACAGATTCAAAACATGTATGAAGAACTCAGAGTAGGGCTTCCTGTCTAGAGACAAATTTCACTTTTCCCAGTTTGGAGTGCAAATCCCCTTAGAAGGAAAGCCAGGAGAGCTTGAACTGCTGGGTTTGTGAGAAACACTGCTCTCCCCCATGAGTGTAAGTCCCACAACCAATACAGAAATCCTAGATATAAATACCAGTTTTTCAGAGCCAATGGAAGCAAAAACCTCTGTCCCTGCAGCCTAGAAAGGACAGAACAAAGTCAGTCATACATATGCTCAAGGGTGACCTAGACATCAACAGGGTTTTAATTCCACAGAATTTCTATGGGTAGTGTTATCTAGCAGCAATAAAATGATGTCCATGCACTGAGGAAAGACAACAAGGTAGTGAGGGAAAAATCAAGGTTAAGAATGAGGGACAGTTCAGCTCAAACTTACATGGCTGAAGGACTAGGGGGAAGGAGGATGTTGCAGTGGATATCACCAATAAATCATCTTGAAACCAAAGTCCAGATCAGGTCCCCTCCCACAAGCTTTGACCTCACGTTAGAGAGCCAGGACTGAAATGAAAACTAAGGGAAATAGGGGCTAAAAATAGAAAAGTAAATTCAATGACAGAAAGGAAGTTTTACTTCTTACACTTTTGAGTGAGTGGGTTAAGAATTGTCTTTGCTACGTTTATTATACATGCGCGCATTACCATAAGCAAATTTCTAAAAGCTTATAAGGCCTATTTGTTATAGATCCAAAAGTATAATGTCTCTTACTTCCTTATTGAATACAAGCCATAGTAGGGATTTTCTTAATTTGGCTGATTCATTATCTTTTTAAACCTCCATTTTCATGTTCTTAGTGGTAGCTGAGAAATAATTAATATTTTTGACAAACACACAAGAATGGATACTGAAATGCAAAGCTTCTCTGAATGTTTTGTTCCTAAATGAGTTTTAGGCATTTACTTTATATAAAAATGGTCTTAGACCTATTGAGAAGGTAGTTCTTAAGTTGCCGTCATTTAAAAGTTTTTTTAAAAGTTACCAGGGCTAAGATCCTGGTTAAAACACAGATTATTAAAGACTGAAGGCATTCATCAGGCTTTAAGAGAAAAATAAATTTGAGTATTTGAAGAGCTTTATACCAGGGACTTCAACATATTATTTTACTAGTAATGCTGCTTTTGAATGTTGATCTCTGAGAAGCTATCCACTTGGCAAACAGATCAGCAACTCCCATTGCCAGAGCAGTTGAGATGAATGTCAGTTCCTGACGAGGCAGATTAATTTTCCATGAACACGTCATTAAAACCGGCTCTATATGCAATATACAACGTCTCAGCAATCAAAGATCTGTGGAGTCCCAAATATGCAAGAGCAGCAGCTGAAATACAATTTACTTCTTGCTAAAGGAAAAGTGATCACCCAGGCACAAAATCTAGTCTGTGCAAAAGCAAATGAGCAGGATGGAGCCACTTGAGAGTTTGAGTCACTTGCTTTTAGAGTATTTCTTGGGACTCGGGTACTGTGATTTGTATTCCCCTTGAGATTAACTGTGACAGACCACTGGGGAGATTTGGAAGGTGTCCTCCATGTATTTATGCAAAAAATACGGGAATGTCAAAAAAGTCAAATGATTTTATATGCTTCTTGCATGTTCTCATATAGTGCCTTAATTTAAAATAGTGTCTACTTCTCAGTATGCAACATATTAACCAGCTGGAATCTCTGGTGCTTGTGATTGAGAGAAAAGAAACAGCCACATGAAAATTAGAAAGAATAAAAATCTAGCAGGCTACTAATCCCAAAGAGAGTTACCTGGGAATACTTTATCAGAGGGGCTCATTGAGCTCTATTACCAGATGTGAAGCCCCACCAAGAAAATCCACACTGTGCTTTATTGCTACATTTTATATTTCTTCCTGCAGAGGATAAAATTTGTTGGCATGATTCAGTGCACTCATTGCTGTCATTAAAAAAAGGATTTCAAATTGGATCTTATACTTGAACTCTGTAATTCACTGCTATGGGATAACACAAAACAAAGTTACTGGAAAAATGATGAGCTCTAATTCAGTGAATGCTTAACAATGGCCAAATCCTTTGCTAAATATCTGTATGTGTAATTCATTAAGCATCTGAAGTAGATATTATTTCCTGCTTACAGACGAGGAAAATGGGGTTAATGTTTCTGGTTCAACAAAAGGAAAAGACAATCTACTAAATGCAAAAGAGAATATTTGCAAGTCATATATCTGATAGAGGGCTAATATCCATAATATATAAAGAACTCAAACAACTCAATAGCAGAAAACAATCCAATTAAAAAATGGGCAGAAGATCTGAGTAGACATTTTCCAAAAAAGACGTACAGATGGCCAACAGATACATGAAAAGATAATCCACATCATTAGTCATCAGGAAAATGCAAGTCAAACCCATAATGAGCTATCACCTCACACCTGTTAGAATGGCTCTTGTCAAAGTGACTAGAATTATGAGTTGGGGTGAGGATGTAGAGAAAAGTAAACCCTCATACACTGTTAGCAGAAATATAAATTGTTACAGCCACTATGGAAAACAGTATGGAGGTTCTTCAAAAAATTAGTAACATAACTACCATATGATCTAGCAGTTCCACTTCTGAGTATTTATGCAAAGAGAGTGAAACAATTTGAAGAGATATCTGCACTCACATGTTTATTGCTGCATTATTTACATAGCCACAATATGGGAACAATGTAAGTGTCCATTGATGGATGAATGCATAAACAAACTGTGGTATACCTATATAATGGAATATTATACAGACATAAAAAAGAATGAGATCTTGCCCTTTGCAATAACATGGATGGACCTCCAGGGCATTATGCTAAGTGCAAATGTCAGAGAAAGACAAATACTATATGACCTCTCATCTATGTTTATATATGTATGACAAATATGATATGACTCTCATATTCTCCTATAACTGTTTTTATTTCTCTTAGTTTAGATTAATTGAATTAAAGTTAGGAGCTACTTAAAAAATTAAAAGGCAATGTAGGGAATTGGAGATAATATTTGAAATATGTATAATAAAGAACTCATAATCAGAATATTTAAATGTATCCTAAAAATTAATTAGGAAAAAAGGACAACACAATAGAAAAATAGGTATGAAATCTAACAGCATATTACAAGAGAATATATCTAAATGGCCAATAAAGATCTGAAAATAGGCTCACCTCACTAGTAAGCAGGGAAATTCTACGAAAAATACAAAAAATATAAATATAAAAATGTCACTACACTTACCAGAATGACTAAACTTCAAAGGAACAATAATTCTATAAGGAATGGGACTCCTCATACACTGCTGGTATAACTATAAATTGGTACAACTGCTTGAAAAATGTTTGGCATTATATATTGAGGTTGAATATATTCATACCCTGTAATCCAGCATAATTTCACCCAAGAGAAATATGCACCTGTGTATCAAAAGAGAGGAACGTGGCTGTTCATAACAATAGTGCTGTAAGGGTTAATTTCAGCAGGCCTAGAATTACCCTAAATTGTTCTGCTAAAGTTTTTGCAACACAGTGACCCCTGATCAAGGCATGAAACTTACTGATTTACAAAGTATTGCTTTGTAACCATATGTCTAAGAAGTTTTGAGGTAGTTTGTACTCAGTTTATTGGCATTGTTTATTGATAAGAATGATATGGATGATACACACATTTTTTTTTAAAGATTTTATTTATTTGACAGAGAGAGAGACAGCCAGCGAGAGAGGGAACACAAGCAGGGGGAGTGGGAGAGGAAGAAGCAGGCTCCCAGCGGAGGAGCCTGATGCAGGGCTCGATCCCATGACCCTGGGATCGTGCCCTGAGCTGTAGGCAGACGCTTAACAACTGACCCACCCAGGCGCCCCCACACATTTTTTTTTAAAAGATCTATTTATTTATTTGAGAGAGAGAGAGCATGTGCATGTGTGGGGGAAGGGCAGAGGGAGAGAATCTCAAGCAGACTCCCTGCCAAGCTGGGAGCCTGATGCAGGGCTCAAACTCACTACCCTGAGATCATGATCTGAGCGGAAACCAAGAGTCAGAGGCTTAAACGACTGAGCCACTCAGGCACCCCGATTCACACCTCATTTGATGAGACTATCGGAAGTTGGTTACAAAGCAAAAATATGCCCGTTTAGCCAACAAATTGTAGAAATTAGCATCTGAGATTCTATTTCATGCTCCTGGTTCTAAAGTGTTCCGTTCACAGACTGGTTCCAATTGGAGAAAAACTGTGTCCAGTATAATCCTTAACAGAGGACATTTAGATCCTGAGTCTGGTCTGTCCGGACCCTTTGATGTTGTCTGTGATGCATATCCTTACTTTAATGTTTTTGCTGTATTGAATCCTTTTCCTGCAATAAACTATAGACTTGGGAAAGAAAAAAAAAAAAGAATATTCTTGGTCACACAGCTAAAGAATAACAGTTCTGAGTTTCAAAGGCAGGTCTTCTGGACCCCGAAGTCCTTGTTTGTGTTACTATGCCATGATCTTTCTTTTCTTACAGACAGAGGAGTAGTAAATATCATGCTTCCTTTAACAGCAGAGCCACTGAGGTTAGGGGGAAATACATACCTCGGGACACAGCATTAGATGAGCTCAGTAGGAAGTCAGACAAATGCTCATTTCCCAGGAGCCACACTGCCAACGTTCTCTGCCCAGTAGGTTGAAACCTCTGGCCCAGATTGTTCAGAGGAGCTAATATTATCCCTTGAGGAGGCCTCACAAGTTACCAGCTTATAAAAGGAATGGAAAACACATCCATTGAACATTTAAACACAAAACTAATGGAGGGATAGGCATCATGGTTCTCTGTAAAAGGAAATTATGCCTAACTAACCTATGCAAGTTCTTGGAGTAGGTAAATAAACAAGCAGAGCAGGAAGAAGCAGTGGCCATAACTGAAGATGGATTTAGGATTTCAATAATCTTTCCCTAGTGAAAGCTTTTGGGCAATATAATTACCATAAGTTTTGTAGCCTGTTTTACCGTGTCTAGGGAACTATAAGAAAGATAGAAAGCCAATGAAGGAAAGAAAGGGATACTTTATATAATGGAGAAATGTGAGTGGTATAGTACCCCAAGGATTAATGCTTGGAAAAAGTTTACTTTTAAATTTTTATACATAGTCTTAAGGAATAAAAACTCCACATTCACACAAAACAACACATTCTAATTTGAAATACTAAGATAACAATTCTTCAAGGTCATGTGAATGTGCTAGAAGATGAAAGATGAATTTGAAGTGGTCAAGAATTAAGTAACATATATTCAATCATTCACTGACCGCTTTTTAGTTTGAGGCCAGACACTAGAAATAAACAAAAGGCTCCAGCAACAAATTAATTCACGATCCTTGGTTTGTAACTGCAACATTGTGATCTGTGGTGCCAGCTAATTTGAATAAAATGAATAAAAGTTCCTTCCTTTAAAGAGTATATAGTGTAGATACAAACAAAAAATTATAATACCATGCAATAAGTACAAGGTGAGATACACACACAAAAGGCTTTAGCACAGGGCTTCTGTACCTAAGAATTATAAACATTTAAAATTTTAAGTTGGATAATTTTTAGTTGTGAGGGGCTGCCCTGTGCTTTTTGGGTGTTTAGCACCATCCTTGAGCTCTGCCTACTAGATGCTAGGGGCACCACTTCCAGCCAAGTTTTGACAACCAAAAATGTCCCCAGACATCGCTAAATGTCTCAGAGCTGGGGTGTAAATTGCTCTTCATTGAGAACCCCCATTGCTTCCACAGTGTGGAAAAGGGGCATCTCAACTCAGCCCTGAGGTGATGGTGGGGAGGGGACAATGAAGGGGGGGGTTAAGAGGAGGCGGCTTCAGGAAGGCTTTTGGAGATGTCTGGGCTCTTCTGAGAACAAGCAGGTAGTAGCCAGCCAGAGGAGACAGACCAGATCAGAAGGCATTCATGAGGGTAGAAAGAAAAGAATACTATGACTCCTTAGTTTGGAAATTCAATTCTCTACATCGCTGAACATTTCTTTAGCGCCTACCATATTCCAGGTGCTAAGAATAGAAAAATTTGAAGGATCTCACAGCCCAGTTTAACAACTCTCAATCCCAACATCTCTCCCCTCATCTGTCTTATGATGTTGAGATCACTTGTAGAGTTTATCTCACACCATTTGCTACTTTTTTTTTTTAATGTTTGCTATTATCCGTAGGTTATCCTTGAAATGAAATCATTCTCATTCACTAGCATTCTGGTATTTGTTTTGAGTGTTAGATAAAAAGGTAGCATTAAGGGAAGGCTAACTTACAAGGCAAAAATTTCGGTTCATCCTCGATTTGCCTTGTTTATCATGCAGCTCAGAGATGGTTGTCCAAGTGAGTATTGGTGGACAACAGACTGAAATGTGTCATTTAAATTTGGGGAAAGAGTAAATAATTAAAATAGAGTGTGATAAACTCACCCACATATTTTTTGAGATTTTTTATCTCCTCCTTGGCTTCTTTAGCACTATCTTTCCTTCTTCCTCTTCAGCCATTTTCTTAGTTTCATTTGGTCTTTCATTGTTCTGGTCAACATTCCACACATAATTTTTGAGAGCCTACCACGTGAGGGCCACTATTAGGCAATTTTCGTGTTCCTCAGGAATGCTTGCCTCTATTAATCTATATTAGTGGCTTTCAATAATTTGGGGGTGAGATGGAGAGTATGAAAAATATAGGTTTATTTTTATTTTGTTTGTTGTTGTCAACCCTCTCACATTTACTTGAGTGGGCTTGTTGACATGGTCAAAATCACTGGTATTGAGGGGTATATATATAGACTTTAAGGTTCCAGTATATTGGGAACAATAACAAAAAGAGAAGTTTAATTATTTGGAATATTCTTCCTGGACAATAGTGCAAACATGTAATTTCTTAAAGATTTTATCTATCATCTATCTATCTATCATCTATCTATCTATCTATCTATCTATCTATCTATCTATCTATCATCTATCTATCGGAGAGAGAGAGAGAGAGAACAAGCACAAGCAGGGGGAGCGGCAGGCAGAGGGAGAAACAGGCTCCTTGCTCAGCAGGGAGCCCGATGCGGGACTTGATCCCAAGACCCTGGAATCATGACCTGAGCTGAAGGCAGAAGTTAACCAGCTGAGCCACCCAGGTGTCCCCAAACCTGTAACTTCAAATACCACCCTCGCATTGGTGACTGATTCTTCTTGACTCATCCAGACCTTCCTTCCAAGCCCCAGAACCATTTCTGTATGCTCTTGGATGTCCCACAAACTAAGCAAATCTAGACAATGATTTATTATTTATTCTCCAAATTTCTTGTCTCCTTTTATAGCTTCTACATCAGTGAAAGTCACAACTGTCCATCTGAAAACTCAGCCAAAGGTCTGTTCATCTTACATTCCATTCTCCATCTTCCTTACTTATAGTCACTCATCAAGAGCTAGATATCCTGTCTCCTTAATTTATCTTCTGTCATTATATCCTCCATTTTTCCTCTTTTTCTTTCTCATTGACTGATATTTTTTAAAAGAATTCCAGACTGCCTTTCCTCTTCTAGTCCTCTACACTGTTGTCACAGAACAGCCAGATCAAGTCACATCCCTGCTTAAAATCTTAAAGTTCCTTAATATTTCCATATAGCTGTAGAATAAATCAGCCCTTTCCATCTAACTTCTCTTATGTTTTATTATTCATATTCATTTATCTGTCTTTCTTCAACCCCAAGACCACAAACCTGGTCCAAATCATTGTCATATCTTTCCTGGGCAAATGGACTCTTGCTATTGTTCTCTCTGTGGTCATTCTTGCCTCTTCATAATCTGTTCTCCACATGGTATCCAGTGTAATCATTTAAAAATATCACTCCTCTGTAAAACCCTTAATAGTTCTTTGTGAACTAAAAACAAAATACAGTCTTTAACATGCCCATGGGACACTGCATGAGCTGGCCCCTCCCTCTCTGCCCAACCTGACCTCAGTTTGCTCTCATCGTTCCTCAGGATGCTCCAACCACAATGGCTCTCCTTCAGGTCTGCAGATGTGCCTAGTTCTTTCTTTCCCCAGGGTCTTCCCACACACTGTTTTCTCTGCCTAAAATATTCTTCCCTTCACGTTTTCCCTCGCTAAGTCTTACTTATCCTTTGGGTATCATCTTCCCAAATAACTTGTGGTTTTTCAAAAATGCCAGGCTATTTATGTCACCATTCTTTGCTATTTTTATTTTCTTAGTATGAAGTAGCCTTTCCCCCATCCAACATCTTGTTACTCTGTTCTAAGGCACTCGGCGCAGGAGAAGTTTTCTCATTCAAGAACACTTCCGGAAACCTCAGGCTGACTTGGATATCCCTCCTCTGTGTTTCTGTGGATTATGATCTAACTCTATGCACCTCATTTC
The DNA here is from genome assembly GCF_024610735.1 of Ursus americanus. Classification (NCBI taxonomy): domain Eukaryota; kingdom Metazoa; phylum Chordata; class Mammalia; order Carnivora; family Ursidae; genus Ursus; species Ursus americanus. The sequence goes on from NC_142128.1 coordinate 70,745,234, forward strand.
AATTAAAGCCTCCTGAGAGGCTTTTCTGTATTGAATTTCTCCTTACTAGTGAAAATATTAACCAGCCACATTGATTCAGTATATAGTATGCAGTGGCGAGTTTCCTGGGAATTCAGTTTTAAAATTCTGGGCAATCTGAAGTCAGAACTTTACTTTTATTGCTCCAAGTTAGTGATTTTCTCCAGTGACCCATAGCACAAAAAGTCATAAGGACCACTTGCTCAACTGAACTTACATTTACATCCCTTTGGGGTAAAATTATTTTGGAAGAACCTGAGTTTCACTAGACTCATTTCTTTTTTCTTTTAAGATGTGGAGAGGGTTGTAGGAGAAGGGGAGATAATAACTTAGTTTTGTTTATGTTTATTATTGCTCTTATTTCAATAACTTCGTATTTGAATGGCTCTTACGCAAAAATGTTTGCTTATCCTTGTTACCTTCAGATTTACCATGAGTCTTGTCAGTCAGTTTTCACAGAGGTGCAGGGTTGGTTTCTCCTTTTATACATGGCAGAGGCCCTGGTAGCTTTTTGCAGGAAGAACTACTGGGGACAGCATTTCTCTTGGCGGGGGGGCGGAGGAGTGGTTTTCATTAGGCAGTTCCATTTTGTGGTTGGCAATTTCAAAATGTCCCACCTAAACTGATTTAGTTATCCCTTTACTATCTACAGTATTCAGGAGAAGCTTTTAGAATGTATTCAAGTAATCATACTGGGAAAAAAAAAAAAGCAAACAAACAAACCTCAGATTTATCCTTAGAAGTCATTAGAACTTTTTTTGCTGGTGAAGGGATGACAAACATGATTTTCTTATTTTGAAAGTATCAAGAAAAATCTGTTGTATGACTGAAGATTGATATGCCTAGGTAAGGCATTTCATGCTGATGATCCCCTTATTGGAGCACAGGGGTTTTATTAAAAGACTCTCCAGAAAAATGTTATAAATTATTATTTACTCATACATTAAGGGAATGATGTTCATAGTTGCATTGTTAATATATGCACATGCAAGACCAACTGGATTTAGAGTGCAAGGTCCTAATCTTACATACCCATTATTAACATCATTTCAGCTATGTGCAGTGTTGCTTTGAGAGATTCTGAAATAGCTACTACCATTTCTTCAGTTCTGAAGAATCAATTATAGAGAATGGAGGAGAGCAGCGAGTATGGATGCCCTCCCCCTCCCCTCCTTTCCCTGCTTTCTTTCTCTGTTTTCCTTCCTATCTCTTTGTGGTCTAATAATTTTATTAGGTATGTATCTGTGTCAATGATTCGATGTTTCTAAGTTGCTAAGCTAACAGAATGTTATAAACAACCTTGGAACTCGAATTTATCAAGTTTTAATGATTCCCCTTGGATCACACATCATCTTTGAGCTAGTCACTCTATAGACTGAGTGTGGTTCTTATGCTGATGTCTGGGTCTGGGGTGGGACAGACCCCACCCCCAAATGGCATGGACTACAAATAGGTATTACATGACTTTGTAATAAATAAAGAACCAGAAAAAGTAGAAATGGATGTCAGGAAGGCAAAAAGAATATGTCCCAATATGCTCTAACTCCTAGGTATTTATGATCCACATAAATTTTTCTTTTGATACATAGAATTTCAAAAACTTTCCTATTGAATTTTATGCCATTATTCCATTATAAGAGACCATATATTTACTCCCTCCTATGCAGGAGAAACTCAAAATTTATATGCAGTGGCATTGAACTCCAAGTCAATGCAAGGTAAGGTTCACTCACCTTGTTTGGAATCAACATAGCTTCTCATAGTCTGGAGACTTGTGGATAAAATGCTCAGTGCAACCGCTGTCAAACCACTCAACTTCTCAGGAGCAGGAAAACCAGAAAATTCAAATATAAACTCACGCCTGAAGTTTACAGCCTCATAGAATATAGCATATTCTAAAAGTAAGAGAGCAAAAATTTTACCAAGCTGGATTCTCCTGTTTTTTCTTCTTGTCCGTTGTTCATTATTCGCCACGACCACATTGGAGGTGGGTACTAAGAAGACATTCATTTAAGGATTGTGCTCATTTGGTGCAGATTTGGAAATCTGAGGAGTATCTTAGCTTTTAAATAATCACAGGTCTTTGTTTTTCAGGCTTGGTGTTTAAATGGGAGTTTCAGTCAATCGTTGTTAACTCATGGCCTAATACCCGAAGTCACATCTTGTCACATTGTTGTCCTTAAACCATGGCTTGGGATTGTCCATCACTTAAAAACCAGACTCAGAGCTCTCCAGCCAAACCTCAAACCCTTAGATTAATGGTTTCCATGTTAGCTAATAGCTTGGGTCAATGGGTAGCCTGCTGGGGAGGAAGGCATGATCCATTCCTGCTTGTAGGCTACATCCCAGTGATGGCCCTTTACAATGAGGGTAATTGTTACTGTGGTCAGGCAGGGAGTGACAAGCAGAGGTGCTTAGGAAGGGTCTGGGGAATCAGGAAGTATCTCCTCCCAGGTCCCCTCCCACTTTGTTCTCAGCCTTCTTATCTTTGCTCGCATGTCCTTCAGTTTAGGTGAGATAATTTGACCTAACAAAATGCACAATGATCTAGTGTTCAGTGACTTTAAATTTCTGGCCAAAGGCAGATAGAGTCATTCTAGCAAAAACCTATTTTCCTACATTTCTTTCTTCTTCAATCTAAGTTTGTCTTTCTCATTGGATTTTACCAAGAGCTTCAAGAAATTATAATCATATACCTGATACTTTTTATGAAGTCACTCAAATTCCAGGCTCAGTGAAGCATAGGCTTTATGTCTCCAGAGACAACAGGCATCAGCTGAATCAGTTGCTTTCCTGCCATACACAGGAACTTCCAATTTCTCAGTTTGAAACAGGGATCTGATCACTGCTGGAATTCCATCTTGATGTACACAAGCCCATATTTTAGGACTCATGATGTATAACATTCTATTTGCAGGTACTGATTTCTGTATTATTTCGTTGTGTGTGTGTGTGTTTTTTAAGACATAAATGACAGAAATTCAACTCAAATTGACTTACATGAGAAAGGGCCTTAGGCTGAATCCACATGTCCCGTGAGGGCTTTCTCAGTTTTAACTTTGCCTGTGATGCCTGTATTCTTTGGCAAGGCGTCCTTTAGCCATGGCAAATACTGTAGTTTGAATCACCTAGATTAGCAGCTTCAGCAAAGAAAGGTTTTCATTCCCACTGGTTTTAGCAGAAGCCTTCTGACATTTCCTAGTTGTATTAGTTTCCTAGGGCTTCCATAGCAAATGACTACAAAGTACATGGCTAAAAATAGTAGAAATGTATTGGCTTCCAGTCTAGGAGGCTTGAAGTCCAAAATTAAGGAGTTGGCAGGGCCACGCTCCCTCTGAAGGTCTGGGGGAGAATCCTTCCTTTCCTTTTCTAGCTACTGGTGTTCCTTGGCTTATGACAACATAACTCCAGTCTCCACCTCTGTTGTCAGATGGCCTTATTCCCTGTGTGTCTATGTTCAAATTCTCTCTTATAAAAATAGCAGTCATTGGGGGCGCCTGGGTGGCTCAGTCATTAAACGTCTGCTTTCGGCTCAGGGGGTGATCCCAGAGTCCTGGGATTGAGCCACACATTGGGCTCCAGGCTCTGCTGGGAGCCTGCTTCTTCCTCTCCCACTCCCCCTGCTTGTGTTCCCTCTCTCGCTGGCTGTCCCCCTCTCTGTCAAATAAATAAATAAATAAATAAATAAATAAATAAATAAATAAAATCTTAAAAAAAATAGCAGTCATTGGATGAGGGCCCATCCTAATACAGGATGACCTCATTTGAACTTGATTATATCCACAAAGACCCTGTTTCCAAATAAGGTCATATTCTGAGGTTCCAAGCAGACATGAATTTTGGGGGAACACTCTTCAACCAGTACATTAGGTATCACCAAGTTCTTTCTCTTTCTAGTCTTTGCTCTTGCAAAAGTAACTAAAATTCTCTAATTCTATCGCTTCTGGGATTAAGTGTCACCTCCTCAAAGAGGAGTGTAATCTAAGGTAATCTCCTCTCCGTATTTCCTGTAGTATGTTTTTTGGTTTCTTTCTTTGTACTTACCACAACATGCAATGGTTTGTTTCTTCTCCTTCAGAAGAATACAATCTTCCTGAGATTGCAGAGCCCTTGTCTGCTTTATTTATTCTTTAATCCTTAGCATCTGTCGATAAAAAGTTTTGAAAAAATAAATGATGGGTAGATGGTTGGATGGATGGATGAAAAAAATAGCTGAATATAAACATTGGGCATTTTCTACTTAATTATACTCTGTCAACGAACATTTTGTACTTTGCTTTGATAAATGATGATTATATTTTATATACTTGCCTGTTTGTATCTAAGTCAACATCTGTAGAAAATATTGAAGGTCTTCTACGTGAGGTGACATCTAGAAGAAAAAATGAGAACAACTTAGATTCAATACTTGTGTCACCAAAGCTTATAATTTTAGAAGAAACAGATTTTAAAAAAACCCACAATAATCATGCTTGGAATTTTTATCCTAATGGTGGTATTAATTCAATAGCTTCTACATATTAAAAAAATTGCAAAATTGGGGTTCATATGTAGTTCACATTTATACTGAGTAGCAAGAACAAGCCTCTCTCAGAGGGTCTGGCACATAATAAACACTCAATAAATATTAGTTGGATAAATTAATGAAGGATAGTTTGTAAAATTCCTGTAATGGAAGTTGGAAGCAAAGGAATACAATCATTATTTCTAAGGAACAGACACAGTATTTGCAGAGCTTAAACTGATAGGAACCATTAACACCCACAATGTTCATGAGGTGTTTTCCTACCAGAATTCCTGGCTAGACTACTGTGTGGCATGATCTGTCTTGCTGTTTGAAAATGTCTGGGAGAAGGATCTAAAAATGACAACAGACTTAGCTGGGCTTCTCTCTTTTTAATTTGGAGACATTCCATGAGCCCTTTCAGAGAAGAATTGATGAGTAGATGTTTAAAAAATTAATTTCTCCATCTTGATAAGTAAGACAAAGCTTTGTAGTACACTGGAAAATATGGCATGAAAATAGCAAGTTTCTTATAACCTAGACTGCAATGGGACATTTAAAATATATACATATTCTTGTTCTCTGCTAGATAAGGGGAGTGAAATTTGACTTTTTTGACATACTACTAAACATGTCTCTTGACAATTTGAGCCATGGTGTTGGCAGTTTTCTTGGCAAAAAGCCTGAGGCTATATTACTAATTTATCAGCCTTACCATGCATATCTGAGCTTGCTTTCTATAATTCTCTTGCTCTCATTCTCTTGGACCCTTATATTTATTCTCCGTATTAGGAGTTAACAGTGTTTCTCCTTTTTAATGCACCTGCCTTTAGAAGAATAATTTTATTCATCACTGTCCAGGAAGCCTTTGAAAATTCCTTTGTTGATCAGTTACACAGCTGTATCCTGATCCCAAGACCACGTTGAAGGCCCTTAATAACATACTCTCTCACAGCTCCTATTGTCCATCTTGGGAAGTTCCCCTCATTGCATATATGTTTCTTGCAAATAATTTTTTGAGTTTTTGACATGATCCTGAACTGTCAAGCTGGCACTTTATTCTCCCAGAGATGAAGGAGCAGGAGTGATTACAGTTTTCTCTCCCCCACCCCTTCCTATTTGCTCAAATCTGTGAGCTGTTCAGAGAGGAGTCATTCCGACACGTGTCACAGGCACTGTCAATTAGGTTAATAGACAAGCAGGCAGGGCCCTGGCATTGAACTGTGTCATTTGTCGATGCTAGTATACTCAGAATGAAAGCAAGAGAGTCAGAATCTCTCTGACTCATGGTGTGTTCTTTTTTGAAGAATGCATTGTGATTTTTGACAGAGAAAGGAAGGAATTCAGACAAAACAAGGGAAGGAAGAATTTGTTATTTCTTACCACCAGCCAACTCCCTGGTTCCTGTTGCCAAGAATATAACTTTAATTTATAAGATAAATATAAATCTAATTATATATCATTTAAAATTTAATTTGGAGTAACACCATATCTTTGGAGTCCAATTCTCTATTTTGAGGCAAACATGAGAAAACGTAAGAAAAATAGAAACGATAGGGAGTCCCATCATGCAGATTCTATTACTTGTGTATGTGGTTAACACAAATATGGATGTTCAATAAAATTAGACTTTATTGAATTATATCAATTATTAAATTATGTCTGCTGAATATTAATTATTGTGTTACAGTAGGGTGTGTGTTATGATTTTAGCAAAATATAGGAAAGAACATAAGTATAAGACACAGATAAGTATAAATTGGACCCCAAAATTGTTATATGACAATGATGTTGTCAGTATACAGCTTAAAACCTAGGATCACACCCCATTATGTCATCTACAAATAAGCTGAAGGCACAAACCATCAAATTAAAAAGACACGAGAAACCCAAAGTTATGCTGAGGGGATCCTTTTTTGTGTTTTTCATCCCAAAGTAAAAATGTCCCCACTAAAGCCCAGCATCCAAAAAATGTCTATATGGAATACAGTTAAGTTGTGCTGACCCTTGCCTGTCACCAAGAAGGCTTTTGGCATGAGTACTTTTTAAATTCCAAACAATTAGTTTCAACAACGACAACAACAACAACAACAACGACAACAGAATGTGTGCACCAGTTATCAGCTGGTCAGCATGACAATTCATGTGAAGACAGCAACCTGAAGCCCAGCGAACTTTTTTTGAGAGTAAGCTAATGCTCATTTAGAGTTAATGCTCTCCTGACTCCTCAGTTGTTAGTGAACATGGGTAACTACTGGATTTTACTCTTTACATACAGGTGTGAATACAATTATAGAAAATGTGAACACAAAATATATTAAACAAGATAGATGCTATATATTCAAATAGTACATTCAGGAAATACCGGTGTTAAGGTCATTTTTAGCAATGTTAAATTGAGCACACTGTTCACTGCTTTTTCACTGAAGTGCTTATCAGAGTAAAAATTATTAAAACATATGAGTGGAATGGATAAAATTAATACTCCATTAATAGGAAAAGAAAATGTAGTAGAGATAAGGAGAAAAAAAAAAACCCAAATAATTCATTAAATTTTCACAGAGTAAAGTGAGTAGTAAAAAATCATAATTATTTTACATTTTAATAGTAGTGTTCAATGTTCGTATTTCTCCAGAGAGCCAAAATTCTTAGGTGGTTTTAAAATATATGGTGTTATATTTTTGATTCCAAAAGTCCATTTACTGTATGGTTATATTTATTTGTTCTGAATAGAACAAGGGAAAATTCTCACTGGATTTTTCTACTAGAAATTTCCATTTCTAAAGGAACACTATTTTCCCATTTGGTAATTTGGCCATTTTCCTGGAGTCCCTGTGTTCTAATATGTTTTTTATGATAAAGGGGCACTTCTCACTGCCTCATCACTTGCTGGAACGGAAGCAGCATACACCACTTCTATTTGTAAGACAATCATGCACCATCAGACTGGTGGTATGTCAGGAAGATCCATCAGTTAAACACACTGTTTAGAAAATTGTGAAACTGAAAACAAGCTATTGTGTCTGTGTGGTTGGGATTTCAAAATTAAGTCAATGGCAATAGGAATCATAAATATTTGTGACTGAATCAAGATTTCACCAGAAAAATACTCCAATTGGAAACAACCAGAGTTGTCTTCTGTTGTCTCTAAAAGGACTTTGCTCCTGACGCTGTTCCATCCTTTACCTTCATACATCTTTAAAGTTTGTTTTTTAACTGAATCGGCATATAATCTTATATTTTCTATCAAAGAAAAGTCTCTTGACCTCCCATTCTTAATGTAGCTTCTGCTCCATTTTTCTGTTCCCCTTTATAGCTTATATTAAAAAATTATCCATATTCCCTGAGTCCAATTTTCTTCATCCATAGCCTGTTTAACACACCAATGAGACCGGTTAAGGTCACAAATGATATCCATGTTCTCCAACCTAGTGTTTAATTTTCTGTCATTTCTTTCAGTGACATTTTATGCCCTAAGCAGCCTTTGATAGAATTGACCAGTCCTTTATTAACAACTTCTCAGCACTTGTCTTGCATAAACAAGTACTGGTTTTTATCTTTGACTTCACTAAATGCTCCTCTCTCTCTCTCTCTCTCTCTCTCTCTCTCTCTCTCTCTCTCTCTCTCCCCCCCATCTGTCATCTATCTATCTATCATCTATCTATCTATCATCTATCTATCTATCTATCTATCTATCTATCTATCTATCTATCTATCATCTATCTATCTATCTATCTATCTATCTATCTATCTATCTATCTACCTACCTACCTACCTATCGTCTATCATCTTTTTCTCTCTCTATCTATATAGGATCCTCCCTTTCTATATCTACTCTGGCTTCCTAGGTGATTCTGTCCAACCCTGTGTCTTTTTTTATGCCTCGCTACTTAAAGGCATGCACGATTTTCACAGCTTTCACCAAAACACTAAGATTAGATATGCCTGACTTTCATTTATTGTGGCATTGGGAGTCATGCACCCTGTTTTGCATTGTTGTTGCATTATCAGTGGTTTTCTCTTTAATGTTGTTGATGAATCATCATTGTATGATGATTCTACAGTTTTTATCCTCAGTCTTTTGCTGATGGAAATTTGGGTTGTTTATAGTTTGGGGATATTATGAAAAAAGATGTTATAAATACTCTTACCATGTGTTTTTGTTGGATATAAGCACTTATGTGTTCAAGAATGGAATTAATTCCATTAATTCCAAGTAATTCCGTTCTTGGATATAGGTATATTTAGTTTTTATAGGTACCGCCAGAAAGTTTTCTAAAATGTTTGTGTCAAGTTGCACTCATAATCAACGTGAGGGAGTTTTCTTTAATCCAAATTTTCACTAGAATTTGATACCGATTTTTAATTTTAGCCATAGTGGGTGCAAAGTGGTATCTCCTGATTTTAATTTGTATTTTTTTTAAAGGCCAATGATATTGAGAATCTTTTCATATGTTTAATGTCCATTTTTGTATCTTCCTTCATGAAGTGTCAAGTCTTTGCTTCTATTTCTTTTAAATGATTTTTTTATTGTTAATTTGAAAGTTACCTTTTAGAAATCCTGAAAAGCTTTATGTATTTTATGTATTTGAAATACCATTTTCCAGTCTGTGGTATACTTGCCTTAATGGTGTCTTTTGAGGAATAGAAATTCTTTTTTTTTTTAATGATTTTTTTTTTTTAAAGATTTTATTTATTTATTTAACAGAGATAGCCAGCGAGAGAGGGAACACAAGCAGGGGGAGTGGGAGAGGAAGAAGCAGGCTCACAGCAGAGGAGCCTGATGTGGGGCTCGATCCCATAACGCCGGGATCACGCCCTGAGCTGAAGGCAGGCGCTTAACCGCTGTGCCACCCAGGCGCCCCTAATGATTTTTTTATTATATTATGTTAGTCACCATACAGTACATCCCTGGTTTCCGATGTAAAGCTCAATGATTCATTAGTTGCGTATAACACCCAGTGCACCATGCAATACGTGCCCTCCTTACTACCCACCACCAGCCTATCCCATTCCCTCACCCCCCTCCCCTCTGAGGCCCTCAGTTTGTTTCTCATAGTCCGTAGTTTCTCATGTTTCATTCCCCCTTCTGATTACCCCCTCTTTCTTTATCCCTTTCTTCCCCTACCGATCATCCTAGTTCTTATGTTCCATAGATGAGAGAAATCATATGATAATTGTCTTTCTCTGCTTGACTTATTTCATTTAGCATTATCTCCTCCAGTGCCGTCCATGTTGCAGCAAATGTTGAGAATTCGTTCTTTCTGATAGCTAAGTAATTGAGGAATAGAAATTCTTAATTTTAAGGAAGTCTGATGTACTGATTATTTCTTTTATGATTAGTGCTTTTTATTTTTTTATCCTGTTTTAAAAGAAAAAAAAACTTTGTCTATTCCAAGGTCATAAAAATATTATCCTCTGGTTTATTTCAGAAGCTGTTAGATATAGGTCTGTGACTTACCACATTTGTGTGCATTTGAGGTGTGGGTGAGGCAGGGGTCAAGGTTCATTATTTTCCATGTGGATATACAACTGACATAGCACTACTTATTATAACTATCATTCTCTCCCCCAATGAATTTCAACTCTTTGTTATAAATCAGATAATTGTATTTGTGTTGGTGTTTCTATACTTGTGTCAGACAATGTTCTTTTAATTACCATAGATGTATGATAAGTCTTGATATCTCATAATGTACATCTTCCATCTTTTATCTTATTTGATACTGCTTTTACTGCTCGAGGTCCTTTGCCTTTCCATATAGATTTTAGTACTAGCTTGTGAATTCTTACAAAAAACAACAAAAATAAATAACAACCACTGTGACTTTGACATGGATTGCCTTAAATATAACAATTTGAAGAGAACTGAAATGTTAACAATTTTGAGTCTTCCAATTCAGAAATATAGTAAAAAACTATATTTTTTCTGGGGTCTTCAATTTCTTTAATAATGTTTTATAATTTCCAGGGTAGAGTTCTTGAAAAACTTTATGTTTACTCTTAAGTATTTGATGTTTTTGATGTTATTGTAAGGGATAGTGGTTTTTAAATTTCATTTCCACTTGTTACTATATAAAAATACAATTAATTTTAGTATATTGACCTTGTATTCTGAGACCTTGCTAAATGCACTTATGAAACATAGGCGTTTTTTGTTTCTTTTTTTTTTTAGAATTGTTAAAATTTTCTAATAGATTAAAATATTGTTTGTGACTAAAGATAGTCTTACCTCTTCTTTTCCAATATGAAGATGGAATTTTTGTTTTGCCTTATTGCAGTAGCTAGGTTTTTCAGTTTTTCCTGTTGAATAGAAATGATAAGAATAGATTGCTTTGTTCCTAATATTAGGGAGAAGGCATTCAGTCTTTCATCATTAAATATGATGTTAGCTGTGGGTTTTTCATAGATGAACTTTTTAGAAAGTTTAATTCTATTCTTATATTTCTAATTTTCTTTCCAAATCATGAAAGGTGTTAATAGTTATATCTTATTAGGTATTTGCATGTAATATAGTAAATATAAACTTACATATAAACATATATAATGCATATAAACAAACAATAAAGATATGATTATCTTAATAATTATATTAATTATAAATATATATAACTCATCTTAGAATTATATATATATTATTAAAAGGAATCAGCTTACATGATTATGTAGGCTGAGAAATCCATAGTCAGCTGTCTACAAGATGTGGAAAAGCTGGTGGTAGCAGTTTGGAGAATCGAAGTGTTGATGGTGTAGGTCCCAGATGGGGGCAGACCGATGTTTCAGCTCAAATAGGCAGAAAGAGAGAAAATTCAACCTTCCAGCCTTCCCCCACCTTTTTGTTTTATTCAGACCTTCAACAGGTTGAAGATGCTCACCCACATTGGGAAGGACAATCTGCTTTACTCAGTCCAATTCAAATGCTAATCTTTTCTGGAAACACCCTTATACACTGACTCAGAAATATTATTTAACCAGATATCTGGGCATTCTGTGGCCTAGTTAAGTTGGCACATAAAATTAACCATCATAGTCATTGAATATTATAATTTTAGACAATGCTGAATTTGATCATTGAAATTTTGTTACAGAGATGTGCATCTGTATTCATGAAAAATATGTGTCTGTCATTTCCTTTCTTGTAATATGTCTAGTTTTTGTATTAGGGTAATACTGGCCTTCTTCAATTTCCTGGAAGCATTTGTGTAAAATGGGATTATTTCTTCTTTAAGACTGTTGTAAAGTTAACCAGTGAAACCTAAAGTTGTCATTGTTGGAAGATTTTTTTTTCACTATGAATTCAATTTCTCTAATAGATGAATAGCTATCCAGATGATCTATTTCTTCTTGACTTAGCTTTGGTAGTTTGTGTTTTGTTAAAGAAATTTATACATTATTTAAGTTGTCAAAATTATTGGCATAAAATTGTTCGCAGTAGTCCCTTATTAACTTCTGAAAGTTTGAAGGATCTGTGCTGATGTTCCTCTTTCATTCTGATACTGGTTAATTGTGTCTTCTCTTTTTTTCTTGATCAGTCTGACTTGAGGTTCATTAACTTTATTGATCTCATCAAAGAACCAGTTTTTGGTTTCATTGATTTTCTCAGTTCTTTTTTTGTGTCCTAGTTCATTAATTTGTTCTTGTCCATGACCACATGGTCATTAATAAGCATTAATTCTGCATTCTTTCAATTTTTTTTAACTTATTCGGAATTTTTTAATGGCCCATAATGTGGTCTATTTGGCGGCTATTCCAAGTGCATTTCAAAAGACTTTATGTTCTGCCATTGTTGGGGAAGTGTTGTATACATTTCAATTAGGTAAATTTGGCTAATAATGGTTGCTCAGTTCTTTTTTATACATTTGATGGATTTCTCACCAACTTCTTGTAACCATTATTGAGAAAGGGATACTGAAATTTTCTACTATAATTGTGGATTTAAAAAAATTTCCTTTTAGTTTTATCAGTTTATGCTTCATATGTATTAAAGCTGTTATTAGCCTTATGTATATATAAGGGTTGCTATGTCTTCTTGATGAATTGATACTTGCTCTTGTGAAATATTATCTTTTTTATAATAATTTTTTTTTTTTTTAATTTAGGGAGACGGCTGGGGCGGATAGAGAAGGGGGAGGAGCAGAGGGAGAGGGAGAGAGAGAATCTTACGCAGGTTCCATCCCTAGTGCATGGAGCCCGACGTGGAGCTCGAGCTCAGAACCCTGAGATCATGACTGAGCTAAAACCAAGAGTCAGACACTTCACTGACTGAGCCACCCAGATGCCCCTTTGTAATAATTTGTAAAATCTACTTTGTCAGATACCGATATAGTCATCTAGTGTCTTTTCTTCCATTCAGTAAAATTCTTCCCACAGAAAAATTCTCCCGTCTTAAAGTACAGTTTCGTAATTTTGCAAGCACATATACTTGTATACTTCCACTATAATCAAGATATAGAACAGTTCATACCCCCCCCCATTTCCCCATGTCCCTTTATGGTTAAATCATCCCTTACTAGCCCCCAGTGACAACTGATCAGTTTTCTGGTCCTGGAATTTGCCTTTTCCATAATGTCCTACAAATGGAATCATAATATGTTGCTTTTGATTCTGCATGATTTTCTTAACATCATGCTATTGCATGGGTCAGTGGTTTGTTCTTTTTTAAATGCTGAGAAATATTCAGTTGTATGACTGTAGGAACATCATTGCCACCAATTTTCCAATAATGCTCTTTCCAAGTTTTTGACTATTCAGTCAAACTTTTAGCCACTGGGCAAGAATCAGTATAGATTTGTACCTCTAGTCATCTCTTCTTTGAGGCAAATGACCAAATAGCTGCACTGCTTCAAATTCTGCCCACTGGCAGGATTTCCCTTCACAGTTGCCCTTAAATATTACTCCTGAGTAGGCTATCATGATGCAGTTGTTTGGTTTGACATATCATGCAGAACTATCTATATTAAAGCTCGGGGCACCTGAGTGGCTCATTTGGTTAAGCCTCCAACTCTTTGGTTTTGGGCTTAGGTCATGATCTCAGGGTTGTGGGATCCTGTCCCACATCAGGCTCCATGCTGGATTTGGAACCTGCTTGGGATTCTCTCTCTCCTTCTCCCACTGCCCTCACGCCTCTAAAATAAATATATAGAATCTTTTTTTTTTTTTAATTGAAGCTGAAGTTTTATTCTTCAGTGAACTAATTATAGCAAATTCTTCATGAGGTCATAAGAGAGAAGGCAATCTAGCAAGGGTAGGAGACGTAATAATCTGGGTTACTTTCTCAGTAACTTATTTATGCATTCAGGATCTGGTCATGCCTGATTCCATATGCACTACTTCTTGATGAAGTTCCATGATGCGTGTCCAGCTTTATGGCTGGGTGAGCCCACAACTCATATGCACGGGCAGCTCATATTGCATCATAACTTGGTGGCCTGTGAGCAAGTGCTCAGTCTTTAGTAGGACCCAGTGGTACATCAGAAACTGTATCTAAAAAAGTAGGACATTTATCTCCAAAGGATGCCATAGCTTAGTTCCAAAATTCTCAATGTGTGAACAGGTTTATTCTGGGTCCCTGCTTTCCATGGGCTGCCTCCAGCATATAATAAGTGCTGCAGTAGACACTAAGTCAGGTCCATTCTCTTAGGATGAAATGTCCCTGACAGCTGATGTCAGTTTGAGGTCTCCTTAACAGCCTTGCTGAACTCTTTTTTTTTTTTTTTAAGACTGCATGGCTGTCTAGGGTACTTCCTCCAACCTCCCTTTCCTCTCTCCTTCACTTGGGGTCACAGTTGCATTGTAGACAGACTTATCTTCTAGCCTTCCTGACCCTTTTCCTGTTTCTGTCACATAGTATTTCTCCTAATAAAATCCTTGCATGTTTAATCTTGTTATAGAATCTGCTTTCAACTGCCTGTTTTTGGTTCAAGCAATTGTCTTCTCTGCCCGGGCAACTGCAGTAGGTTCCTAACTAGTCTCCATGTAATCCTCTAGTCCCCAAAATCTATCCACTGGTATTTTTATATTTCTACTATTGTGGACTTGAGGAGCAAAAGATCTCAAATAGTCACTAAGTTTATAGTTTTTTTTTTCCAGACATTTAAGTTGATACGTAATTATTATGAAAATTCAAAGTGTCTTGCTCTAAGCAGGGTACTTTGTGGCTACATAAAGAAATATGAATTGTGGCTCCTTTCTTTCAGAAATTTTACAATTTATAGATTTATATATATATATAATTACTATTAATATACAATTAATATATATGTTTATATATATAATATCTAAATATAATGTATATTTTCATAAATTCAGGGCCCTTATCCTTCATGTTCATTAATCTTTCCCAGATTTTAGGACTGTGCTTTGTACACAGCAAATCCTCAATAAATATTTGTGAACTGAGTTAATGAGATAAAACACAACCAATTACAGGGTCATTCCTTCATTCACCAAATATATCCTGAGCATCAGCTATGTGTCAGGCGCTATGCTAAGTGTTAGAGATGAAGCAAGAAATAAAATAGGCAAACATAATGGCTATAAAACTTATATTTCTGCATGTGTGGGACAGACAATAAATAAATTAATCAAGGAAATGATAGCTCAGATAGTGATAAGCTTTATGATGGAAAATAAAGCAGGAAAGAGGGATAGGGAGAGTCTTGATGTTAATGGTGGACCTCACTGAGATGAAGACATTAGAACAGAGAAAGAATGGGTGGTGGTGAGGGGGTAGGTAAGCAGATATTTGGAGGGAAGGTCATTCCAGGTAGAAAGAAGAGCAAATACAGGTGCCCTAAAGCAGGAGCATGTTTTCACAGGCCATTGTCAGGATGTTGGTGTTCACTCTGAAAGAAGTGGGAAGCTTTTGTAGGGTTTCATTTGGGGTGATGTGGTCACACAAATGCAGTAGAACCTCACAGACAGGGAGGAAGAGCAGCAGCTGGACCATCTTTGTGGAGGAGATCAGTTTCCAGCAAAGATACTGATTTATTTATTCATACCACAAATGCTTACCAAGCCACTACTAGTTTATCAGCCGTTAAGTATGAAGACTCAGGATAGAGAATTAAGTGACAGTTCATACTGATGGGAAGGAATCAGTAGAGTAGATGGTTCAAGTTATTAGGGAGAGAGTATGAGGGCTAATGGATGGCAGAAGTTTCTGAGGAAGCTGGAGGAGGTGAAATCCTGCGCTTAATTGGAGGCACATTCTCTCGCTGCAGACCCAGAGGTTTTAGACTGAGATGTTGAGGCAGCGCCTGTTTGATGGCATTATTTGCTCTGGGAAGCAGGAGACCGGGTCTCTGCTGAGAGTGCAGGAGGAAGTTGAATGCTCTGATAATTTATTCATGTGTTCAGTGATTGGAAAGTCTCTGAGCATGAGTCTTTGTTGTGGCCAGTTCTGTTGGTGCCGTCTGTCTAAAACTGAAAGGAATTAAAAACCAAGCTCCGTGGTCTTTATAATAATGACTGTGATAAAAACTAGGGGCTGAATAACACAGCATTATTGGATAGATGGATAGAGAGATAGATAAATAAGCAGACTTAGATTTCCCAACAAGCCCCGACTGCTGTGGCATTTGACATGGAGTATGTCTTTAATACTTCCAAGAATTCTGTATGGCAGTATTTTATTTTATTATCCCACTTTCTGTGTGAAAACTCTGAGGATCAGAAGGGTAAGTAACCTTCTACACTTCACCACAGCAGAGCTAGAATTTGAAACCACGTTTGTTTGACTCCTGAGCCCATTTAATTGTCATTTAATTATATGCCCAGAAGACATGATCCAGAGTAGCAAATCCTAAATAGGAGAGAAGCATAAACTATTGTAAGGAAGGAGCCCAGAGGAGAGCAATAAACAACACTTAGGAGTAGAAACACAAGCTCTGTAGGAAAAGCAGTGGGGGGCTTACCAGGAAAGGTAAATTCCTTTAAGAAAGGAGAAGCAGTGAAGGGATAGCTCATAATAATTTTCAAACACATGGACCTTTCTCTTTCTGGAGAGAATCAAAATGTCATTCCATAAACATCAGTAATCAGAATAGAGCAACACGCCATCACTTAATGGTATGTACTAGCTACGGCAGGAGTTAACTTGCACAGCTCCTGTTGACTATCTGGTTAGTGAGACCTCCCATATGGTATTGTAATGCTATGGAAGAACCCATTACAGAGTGCTATAGGAATGCAGAAGAGGAACACCCAAACTAGACAAGGGTGGGGTGGATTTTGGGAGATCCTGGGAAGGTGAGGGAACAGGGCACACGTGGCACTTTATTAAATAAGTCCAAAGAATAAGATTCAAAAACAGAGTGGTGAATGTGCCAGAGGTAGGCAGGGACCAAGTTCACAGGACATTTTCACATCTTGTTGTAAGACTGTGAACACCTTAAGAGCCAGAACCGAATCCTGTTCACCTTTGCCCAGCGTAATGCTTGAAATCCAGTTGACTCTATAAACATGCTAATAAAGAAATTGTGTTTTGTTCTGAAGGCAAAGGAGATATTGCAAGATAAAGTACAGAGGAGTGGCATAATTAGATTTCTGTTTTAAAAGGCTTGAGGACTTCCAGATGGCTGAGGCAGAGGCAAGATGATGTCCAATGCATTTGGCATGTATAGGGGTGAGGACCTCGGGCTCAGGAACAGGTCAGTGCTGGGAGCAGTGAGAGATCAGATTTGGGGAAGTCCTGCTGATGGTGATCTTGCAATGCCAAAATGAGCGGTTTGGACTAAAATCAGGTAGGGAAATTAAGAGCCATTATAGGGCAATAGATTGAAAACAGTGTCTTAGAAAACTTGATTAGACAATGTATTATAGGGCAAAAGCTTATAGGTTGAATGTTCAGTTTGGGAACTTGATGGAGGTAATTATGCACTGGAAGGCAGAAGGTCAAACCAGGGTCTTGAGGGCAGGAATAAGGAGGGCAAGATAAATTTTGAAAAGAAACTAGCACTTGGAGATTATATTTATTTTTTCCTTTATTCATAATTATTCAGTTTATTCATTAGTATGTCATATCGTTCTACAAAGAACTTAAGTGACATACAAACAAGAGAAAATAAGTTAAAATAAGGTTTTGATCCTGAGGAGCAGTTACCATTGTGCTGAACAGAAATTTACATGTGAATAAGGAGAGGAGATAAATCTAATTTGTGCATAATGATAAGAATGTAAAAAACAATAGAAAATATTTATTATAGAAGTACAACTTGCCAGTCATTCTGTTCTTAACTTGTATTATTTCTATCTCAGCCTTGTGATATAGGCTCTATTACTAGTCCCATTTTTCAGCTGAGGAAACTGAGTCTTGGAGGTTATGTAAGTTGCCCAAGGTCACAGGGCTGTAAATGCTAAGACTTGGATTGAAACTAAGCTGGATGAGTCTAAAGTCACACTTTGAATCAGTGTGTGATACTTTTCTCCCCCTTCCCTGTCATTCTTAGTTGATAGCTGGGCATCCAAGTGGAGATGCCCCTGGAAGAGGTATATGGAACTAGAACTTGGCTGAAGGGCCTGGATAAGATTGTTTTCCTTCAAGAGTCAGCAGTATGGTAGTGATACTTCATGTTAGAAGTGCGGACTGTAATTTCAAGTAAGTGGGAGAAACACATCAGTGGAGACTGGATCTGAAAATATTGAAAATGTTGCCATTTTAGAGGATGCAGGAAGTTTCTACGTTTTAGGGTAGATGTTGATTTTTTTCCCCCTTTCTGGGAGAGGTTACTTTGGAGTGTTGTTTTAGTTAAATGGCTATAAGTTAAGTACGTAGTGGTTTTAGAATGCTTCCTACAGACTTGATTTACTGAGTCCTCTCTGCTTGGTGACGTATATTGGGTTGTTTAGCAGGGATACTCTTCTTAAATATGGACTTATATTTCTATATCTCTGAAAATTGCAGTTTGGGAGGAGGTGTTTGTGTGTTGGGGTGTGTGTATGTGTGTGTGTGTGTGTGTGTGTGTGTGCGCGCGATGCATTTGTGCATGTGTGTGTTCTGACCCGGAGGCCACAGGAAATCAGGCTTACAGACAAACCAGAAAGGCTAGAAAGGTGAAGGGTATATCTTCTCCTTATTTGGGTAGCAAGAGACTGGAAAAGCAGTGCCAGATTCTTCTGGATGATTTGCTAGTGCCCCCAGTATCCTGTAATTTTGAATAAACTATATTGAACTTTGGGATGGACTCCTGGACTTTGAGATTGCATTCTCAGGACAATGGGAAATATCTGAACAGATGGCTTTGTTTTTCAGTCTCAACTCTAACCTTGCAAAAGCCACTTAACTTTTTCTCTGAACTTACAATGATATCAATAATGATATTTACGTCATAGGGTCCAACATATGTAAAGTTCTTAACTCTGTGCCCTGGCACAGAATAGGCACTCCACAAGTGCTAGACTTCGACTACTATTACTACTACTACTACTACTACTACTACTACTACTACTACGTGATGTGGAAGGAGTACTTTTAATAAGCAGTCAATATACTAAATACTTCATGTGCATTCTCATTCAATCTCCATAAAACCCTATGATACAGATAATATTATTATCCTCATTTTAATTATGAAGAACCTGAGGTATAGGGAGTTGTAGTGATTCCTCATAGTCCCAATTAATAGGTGGTAGATCTGGGATTCAAACCCATGCCATCTGATACTGCAGCCTGATCAGTTCTGTCCTCCTCTGCTAATCATCTTTAGCAGGAAAGAGGCCTTGACATGGGATAGGAAATTAATTTTTTTTTCCCCTCTGGGTCCTAAGAGATTTGGTTCTAGATTCTAAGCTGGATCTTTCCCATTGTTAGATGTGAGCTATGTGAAAGCCTCGTAAGTGCTAGGTCTGGAACAGTAGGCCCTAAGACTACTATTGTCTTAGAGCCAATTTCATCATTATTCTTTGTGTCATCTGAACTTCTGGAGGAGTGGGTTAAACACCTCAGAGTGCCTTAGCTTTCCTTGGGAGAATGATACAAGTATAAGCCAAGTAGCATCACCCTGAAGTAGCCAGTTATGAGATGATGAGGAAGGGTCTGCAGGACTCTGGGGCCATAATTGATTAGACCATCAAAGAACAGTCATCATGGACTTGTGGAACATATTCAGCATTGATGTAGCAAGAATTCCCAGAAATTGTATGAGCAGGGGAAAGTAACAGAGGATTGGATTTCCTGCCGTTGGTAGGACAGGGTCTGAGACAGTTATTTGGGTTTATTTTTTAGACCTTTCCAGGGGTGTGCTACAATAGTACAACTCTAAAGGCAACATTTACATTGGACTCATTCTTCAGAGGCCACCAATATTTAGATTGTAATGTGAGTGGTGCCCTCTAGGATTGTGTGATGCAGCCACCATGTTTAAAGAAAAATATTACTCTCTGAAAATTAGAGAGGCTAGAGACCCTTGAATTGCATAAAAATCAGTGTCTCCATTATTTAGTACCTACTAGGACTAGGTGTTTTATATTTATCTTATTGCTAATCCTTATCACAATGCTGTTAGTTGGCTCTTGTTATCCCTATTTTATTGAAACAGAAATTGAGACTTAAAGAGTTTAAGTGACCTTCTCAGGGTCACATAGCTAATAAGTGGTGAAGGAGAATTTAAACCCAGGTCATCTCCTTCCAGAGTCTGGCCTTTTTTGGTCATACTAATCTGCCAGGACTGAATGCTGGGCAAAGGAAGAAGAATTGATCCGGGAAATGGGAGTCTGAGAGGAAGCAGGAGAGGCAGACCAGTTGAGGGCAATGGAAGCTGTGGGAACTTCAGGATGGAAGTTGTGATCAGTGGTATGAGATGCAGCAGAAAGTCCAATAGCACAAAATAGAGGCAGAACAGCAGACTGGGATGGCAGGAGTTTGTCACCTTTAGTATTTGGAAGCCACATTTACCTATTAAAAAGGATGGAACATTCAGAAAATAGTGGCAACATCTAAAAAACCTTCTGTTTAGGAGATCAGAAGTTAAATAAATAAACTGACTAAAAAAAACCCCAGAATGGTAAGGATGTCAATCAGAATAAGCCACTTAAAGCCACAGTAACAAACAACCTTCAGACTTGAATGGATTAACACAAGTTTTTACTCACTACATGTCCCTTGGCTGACGTTCTCTTCCGTGTCTCCTTACTTTGGGTCCCAAGTCGATGGAACGTCCACTATCTCAAGTATTGACATGTATCAGCAGATAGAAAGGGAACTCTGCACAACCTCACATTAACAATTATGTATTTTGGCTTAGAAGTGACACATGTCCCTTCTCCTCACAACCCTGGCCAGATCTAGTCATTTGGCTCCACTTACTCACAAGACCCATTAGGAGACACAAACCAGACCTAGGCAGGCAGATGGTACTAGGACTCCCCATAGCATGGGACCTGAAAGGGATGATAATATCCAGGATTTTCTTTTCCCAAGGCAAGTTTGACATATATTTTTTAATACTTGAAGGAAAAAGAGAAAGAGCCAGTTGATTGAAATGGAAAAGATTGTAAATAAAAAAAGCATATAGAAGTGACAGAGCAAAGTTTTAGAGAGCTGGAAAGGAACATGATAAAGAGCACAGAAAAAGGAACAGCTCGAGAATGGACAAGTCTGCTGAGAGTCTGATGATTTTGAGAGTGAGACATATAGACAGAGAAATGCTAGAGTAAAGAGGGGGGGAAACCCTGAAACATTTACTGTGAGAAATAGACTAGAATGGCCCAGTTATGCCTCATAAATCCAGTCAGGACCGTACTGAACAAATGAAGCTGAAAGCTGAACCCAAAAGGACAAAGGAAATCATAAGTCTAGATGGCATCTGAAATAGTGTTTTACTTCCTTTTTTTTTGCTTAGGAAAAAAATGGCATTTTAAAGTTATGTGGTTTCCTACACGTATGGAAAACAATAACAGTCCTACAGCTAATGATACCATTCTCCATGTGTATAAATGTTGAAGAGAAAAAGAACAGTTCATGAATAAGAGAATTTTCCTCAAGGGCACACTCATCTTCACTAGACCATCTCTTAGTATGAGACTAGACAAGCAAACAATTCATATCTTGGTTTATTTAGATATAACAAGAATTTTGACTAATATTTCTAGGGAAATGAATTCTATTCCAAATTTGAGGAGAAAGTTCCCATAGAATAATCAGTGCCTGGGAACACACTATTGTTTTTTTAGAGTTAGAGAGAGCACAAATGTAATTTGCTATATATATATACGTATATATATATATATATTTTTTTTTTTCCTTCAAGACTCTTATTTCCAGGTAGCCGAAAATCCAGTTCAATTTGACTTAAACAATCAGGATATGTGTTATGCCTTATACTTAAAAAAAAAAAAAAAAGTCCTAGGGATAGAATTAGGCTCCAGCAGCATCTAGGGGTTCTTCTCTTCTCTCCCTCCCTCTCCCCCTTCCTCCCTCCCTCTCTGTCTCTCTGTGTCTGTCTGGCTCTCTTTGTCTCTGTCCCTCTCTCCCTCCCTCTTACTCCATCTCTGAGATCTTCTTTCTGCTCTACTAGCTTTCTTCCTAAATCAGTTCCCTGCCATGGTAACCAGATGTCCACCAGCATCTCCATGTTTACATTCTATAAGCTTTAAATCTAAAGGAAAAGAAAGACATTTCTTCCTAACAGTTCCAGCTAAAATTCCAGAGTTGTGTTCTGCTGGATTGACTGGCTTGGGACATGTGACCATCCTGATTGACTCCTGGGATGGACCCCCTTAGGCAGATCCAGATCACATATCCCACCTTCACTTAGCGGCTGGTAGAGGGCAGGGATGTCGTCCCCAAGAAGAACAGAGCATCAGTTGCAGATGAGGAGGCAACAGATGCTATTTAGGCAAAAACAATGTTTACTTATATTGAAAAAAATTTAACTGTAATTTCAGTACTTCCATACGTTCTCTACAGTTGTGGACTCACAGAGATAATGTCTCTAGTCAAGGAGAATCACATTGTTCATAGCCTTTCAGACTCATCTACGTTTCTTAATGTGGCACTCTGAGTAAGAACTGGATTGAAAACAAGCAGAAAGTGGGGGGAAAAAAAGATAACCTAACGAGCTAAAGTCAGAATATTTTCAATGATGGCTAACTAGAATTATTCTATAATTACTCCACCACAGCCCTGAAAGTGAGTCACCAAGAAATGAATATTTATAAGCTTTCTGACCTCAAAAAATTCAAAATCTTAAAGGAGGTCACCTAAGGAGACTGTGGAAAACTTCCATGCAACTTATTGGCAGATGATTTTAGATCTTATTTCAAAAAGCTTGGTATGAAATGCATGCCATCTGGTTACTGGGAAAATTCTAGTGTGTATTAATTGCTTGTGTGAGAGACATTCCTTCCATTTAGTTGTAAATGATTGCACCTGCAAAAGGGGAAAAAAAAAAAAGAACATGTCTTATCACTTGCTCCTGGGGCTGGAAGATTTGATGACACAATACTGCTATTTCATCCACTTTTAAAATCTGTGTCTGATCAGTACAGCTGTTCTCCCACAACTATTTTGAATATGCTGTGTTGTACACCAGAACACAGGATTGCCGGGGAAAAATTTCAAATAGCACTAAATGTGAAGACTGCAGTGGTTCCTTTCCATTTCTTGAAGGCATTTTTAAGTATTTCAAGATAAAAATGCAGGTATTTCTGATTTTGATTTTAACCCTATCAAAGGAGTAAAGCAGGTCTTAGGCAATTCTGTATTTTCTAGGCTTGACTCACCTGAGGTAGTTGGCAAATCTCTGCCTAAAATAAAGCAGATTTCTGCCTAAAAGCACAAGTGGAAATCTCCATGGAAGGGTCCTTCATCAGTTCCTCTGTAAGACCATAGAATAATCTATACATCCAGCCTCAAACTGGGAGACTTACAGACTTGAAAAGTTGAAAACCCTGTTACAAAAACCCTTGTAATACTATAGTCTGTTTTGTGGATCCAACCTTTATTTCATCTGTGGTGCACTATTGCATTACCCTCAATATTGCAAAGCCAGTAGAGACAAAGGAGTTTTCCTTGTGGGTACAGAGGAAGGAAGATGGAATTTAGAGTTTAGGTAGAGTTTATGCATATCCTAGCTCTGTCACTTATTAGTAGTGTTATCTTTGGGAAATTACTTGCATTCTGTGGACTTTAGTTCCTAAAAAGAGGATTAAATACATTTTTCCTAGGGCAAATGAGAAGTTTTCATGAAACATTATACGTGAAAGTGCTTGGTACATAGTTAGAACTAAATACATATTAATTTAATGTCCCTTCCTCAACTTAAGCATTATAGAAGTGCTCTATTATTGCCAGTCTTCCCAAGTTAATCTCATTCTACCTGCCAAATTTACAGCATGCACAAATTATTTTCTGCTAAATGAATATTATTTACAGATTCAGACTTGCAGGCTCCTCATAAAAGGATGTAAGAAGGGGGATTTCTTCTTCGTTTGTGAATATCGGGCATTGAGAAAGAATAAACAGATACAAATATTGGCAGAATCCCAACCAGTGGATCTGATTTTATTCCTCCAACGTGTGTAAAAACTTTCCAGGAAGTGTATTTAGTATGTCATTTTGCTGAATGATAGCTTTGATTTCTACTGCCAGAGGTGATCTCTTTTTATCAAATAGAGCAGTTCAGCTCTTGATATGCCCACATCACAGAAAATATGGGAGTTGAAATCCCAGAAATAGTGAACTATTTAATCAAGTGGTGACAAACATACTTACTCAGTACTACCAAGACAAGGAGAATACCATACTCTGTCTTCAGAGAATAGGAATGCAGCTATCAATTATGGCACCTGAGTAGTAATTTGGGCCACAGCACTGCAACGGGAAACTCAGCTTGCAGTATACCTGGTGAAGCCTTTAAATCAAGAGATGTGATGCAGAAGTCAATACCAAGTGGTAAAAATCTTTAAGGATCTGTAGCAACTTATCAACAGAGACAACATTAGTATATAGAGTACAACAAAATAGAGACTAGGGATAATGGTTCTTGACTATTACCCATCTTTGAAGAATGCCGTGAGATTGAATTGTCATAAAGTTGATTGCCATACATTGAATTGAATGCATGCTTGTTTTCTGGTTTTCAATGCCTTTTTTTTTTTTCGAAAAAAAATAAACAGGTACATTATTAGAAAAAAGAAAATAGAACCTTATTGTCATATGGGAGGTGTTAAAGATGAAAATGTTAACATCTTATTCGCTTCTATCCCAAATTTTCAAGGATATCAGTTTGCTTCTTAAACATTTAATTTTGCTATGCCAGATTCTAAATCGTGTGAATTTGTGGTTTCAAGCATTTAGCTTCCCTTAACACCACTTTAACAGCTGATATTTGTGATTAATAATATATATCTTTTAAATCAATGTTTTACCATCATATTAAAAATTGTGTTTTTAAAGAGCTTATGCTCCCTTGGCTAGAATTAGTTAATTCACACTAATGATGTTTTGATTAAGAGAATTTCTTTTTCATTGGATTCATAGAGTTTTTAGAAAATTTGTTTAATAGTTCAATATCGAAGTTACATTTTATTAATTGGAGCTGGGATTTGACTTGCTGCATGTTGAATGTTGTAGCTACTGGAAATATTACTTAAATAATTGTTGGTTTATTGCTCAGGTTGGTTAAGGTCAAGGAGACCAAATCCCAGCTTAGATTTCAGAGATGACAGAACATATCTGTTTTGATCAGGGAGTTACCATGTGCATAAAGATGTCCTCTCTGGGATCATACCACTTTGCTATTTTAAGGTCTTTAATATTTTATGCATTATGCATTTGTCAGACAGGAAGATGCTTTCCCCTACTAAAAAGACATTTTTATTGAGGAAGTTGTAGTCAGAAATAAGAGCTTATGTTCCAGTTAGTAAGAGTTAACCAAAGCTATAAATATATAAGGCCTAATTATACAAGAAAAATAACAAACATTATAAACCATGAATTGATTTTTGTCTTTATATTGTATTTTGTCTTAAAAACAGAATGATTTTGAAGTTATATTTCTATACTTTTATGTTCTTTTTTTTTCTAAATTTTTTATTATGTTATGTTAGTCACCATACAGTACATCATTAGTTTTTAATGTAGTGTTCCATGATTCATTATTTGTGTATAACACCCAGTGCTCCATACAGTATGTGCCCTCCTTACTACCCATCATTGGGCTAGCCCGTCCCCCCACCCCCCTCCCCTCTGAAACCCTCAGTTTGTTTCCCAGAGTCCACAGTCTCTTGTGGTTCATTCCTGCTTCTGTTTACCCCCCCTTCATTCTTCCCTTCCGTCTCCTACCGATCTCCCTGGTATTCCTTATGTTCCACAAATGAGTGAAACCATATGATAATTGACTTTAAAGTTAAATATATTTAAAATAATTCTTTAAAGTAAAAAAAAAAAAATATATATATATATATATATTAAACATTTAAAGCTGCCTTTAATTCTTTAGCTCTCTGTGTTTGCACAATTCTCTAATTCTGTGCTGCATAGAAGATTAGTTCCAGTTTCTCACTTTCCTACAAGGTGAGGATTCAGGCCAGGGAACTGGGCAGAAAGATTAGTTATGACAGAGAAAGGGGATGGGAAAAGAAAGAGCTGAACTTTGTCTCTCGCACCATTTCCTTGCTTACATCCTTAGGACTCATGTCTTGCATCATTTCCTCCTTAGGTTAAAACCCTTGGAACAGAATAGGGTTGATAACCTAGCCTATTGAATTAGCCCTATCTCATTCTCTGAAGGCAGAATGATAACAACAATAATGGCACCCTTAGAAAATAACATACTCACACATACTCAGAGGTAGACAAGGCTGGATGACTGTTTTAGTTATTGGATTGGCTTGGATGGGAAAATATGGATGATCAGAAGCCAAAGATGGGAGCAGGAGGGAGAGAGAGGTTTTCCAGATAATTACACAAGAAGCTCATTCTGGATGCTCACAGATATATCTCCCTGGAGTACTTGTTCTGTCTTCTGCCTTCTATTTCTTGCCCTACTCTCTGCATACCCCTGTCTATCTCATTATCTGTCTTTATTGATGAAACATCACTCTAGGTCAGAGAAGTCAGAGTTCCTGACTCCTGTTGGTTGAAAGATGAGAAGAAGTAGATCTAACCATCTGCCACAATGATTCTACAGGAAAATGCTTCATGGGTTTCAACTAATGACCTACAAATAACTTAAGAACAATACTCTTTCTGTTTGGGGGACCAGATATATATTAACACCTTTTTATCTGGGATGAATCCAAGCATTTCCCTTCCATTAAGCTACTTCTCTTAGGAAGAACCACCCCCTACCCCTAGGAACATGGTCTGAGTTGTGTTCCCACATGGCCTTATTTGCAACCATCTTGGTCATTGTATACTGACTGAAGTGTTACCTGTATTGACTTAGTGCTAGTGACACCACGATACAAGGAATTGAACTTAAATATTGAGGACCTAAAGGCACAGATCTCTAATACCAAGACAGAATATTCCTCCATGGCTCAGACATTTCTTCTTACATTAATACTAACTGATGGGTTATCACTTACAGACAAGAAAAAAAAATTTTAAGCATGGCATCAAAGATCTTTCATGATCTCCTTTTTACCTTTTCAGTTTTATCCCTCATCCCTCCCCCCATATACTGAAAACTTCGCAAATCACTGAGTACGTCCCTCCTTCTTTCTTCTGACTCTTTGTACATATAGTTTCTTTTGCTTCTAGACTCTTTTATCATACTTCATTGCCTGATTAACTTATTTGTACTTAGATTTGCTTCAAACCAACTTAGGTTTATTTTCTGTTACAAGTCCTTTACTGATTCTTACAAGAATGTGGTTAAGCACTGCTGTTAAGTGTCCATTAAGCTTCTCGTGGTGAGGCACTTCACACTGTTTTCTTCCTTCTCTCTTTGATTATGCATTCCTTCAGGGCCTGTGCTGTTGTATCTCTGGTATTAAGATATTCACTAAATAATTGTTTCTGTGATCAAAACTGGCTACCTCTGGGTACCAGCTGTTAGAAAAGTGCTAGTATTTTGCTATGTTTTTAGTCGGAACAAATTGGAAAGATTAATAGAGGATAGAGGTCCCTGATGGGAAAGAAGTTTTGAAAGATGAGAATGAATTTGATTGGAAATAAAAGCTTGGAGAGTTGTTATAGATAATTATTAGAAACATTTGAATGTCAGGCTGAGAAGTTATGCTGAATGAGAAGTCTAGAACCATTGAAGAATTTTAAGGAGAATTACATGATTATAGTAGTGACAATGATGGATAAGGTAAAAAGAGCGTAAGATAAAAAGAAGTGATCTTTTTGGACTTCCTTTTGCCTTTCATGTACTTTCTTTTCTTTTTAGTCTCTCATTGTATACTTTTTCAAATGTTGAGTTAAGGACATAAAATAAAAAAAATCATATTCATCACTTTGACACTTAATGACTAAAATTATGAAAACTTAGGGTCAAAAAAGTCTTGGTCATCTACTTGAATCACCCTATTCAGTATTTGAGTTTTTTCCCTATAAGGTTTTTATTACAATCTGTACTTTCAATTCCTATGTCCTAATCTAGCTCATTCAACTTTTGGGAAAAAACTCTCAAAAGGGTTTATTTTTATATTTAATTAAGATATGCATCTCTTGGGGGCGCCTGGGTGGCACAGTGGTTAAGCGTCTGCCTTCGGCTCAGGGCGTGATCCCGGCGTTATGGGATCGAGCCCCACATCAGGCTCCTCCTCTATGAGCCTGCTTCTTCCTCTCCCACTCCCCCTGCTTGTGTTCCCTCTCTCGCTGGCTGTCTCTATCTCTGTCAAATAAATAAATAAAGTATTTAAAAAAAAGATATGCATCTCTTTTAGATCAACCACTAGTCTTAGATCTCCTCTTTAAGACTACATGTAGCAAATCAGCACCCGCTTTCTTAATAAGTCTTCAAGTATTTGAACACAGCTATCTTGTTTTCACTGAGGTTCCTCTACTCCAGAATAAACATTTGATTCCATTCATGCTAAGCTACCTGATGTCGTATTAAATTTTAGGTACAGGGGTAAATCCATGTGTCCTTAAGGAAGATACTTACATAACAGAAATGCTGTCCATAACTATTTGTGTGGATTATTTGCATGCCTGCTTATGGACGTCTGTTTTGTCTTCTTGTAAGTCAATTGCTGATTTTCCTAGGGATTCTGATTCTTATATTTCCATGCTTCAGTTTGATATGTCTTTTTAAGTAAACACAGTATCTGACCTAACCAGCCTCTACTTCATCATTGACAAGGTTTTGGCTTTTTATCAAAGTCCGTATCACTCCCTTCTCCATGATCCAACATAACAGTTGCTATTTTCATCTTTGCTCTTAGCCTTTCATCACTCAAATTTTATAATGACCTTGTCTAGTGATGAAATAGGATATAAAAAACAGCATGTCTTCCCTATTCTGTACTTGAACAGTTGTGGTTTTTGGTCACTGGTAAAAATTTTTATGTCTATTGCTATCAGATTACATCATATTATGTTTAACTCATCATCGGTCTTCCCTGATGACAACATATTTATCTAGTATATAATGTATTCTGTTCCATTTATAATATATTTTGGAGGTTTAAAAGAGAATCAAAGTACATTTTTTATCAGCTTACCAATCTTAGACATAAATTCCTTCTATCAAAATTTGTTCATTCTTTTTGGCATGAAAAATAATTTTATTTGACAGAGAAGTTAGAAGCAAAAGATTAAGAAACTCAGTTTTTCTTTGTATCATCTCTTGTCAGTGACTGATAGCAGCTATGTCTTTTTTTTTTATCACCGTGCCTTTATTTTCTTCAGAGACATTTATCACTGACTATAGTTGTTTTTATTTGTTTACTCGTCGATTGCCACTATTCCTCACTAAAACGTAATTCATAGTAGTTAAAATTTTCAGCAAGGCAAGGAAATGATTTTTTGAATGTTCTGACTTTTTTTTCCAAAAAGAATCATCCAGCTAGTTTTGAATCTCTGCAACATTGTATTTGTTTGTTAAGTTTATGCATTGCATCCAGAAAATACCCTTTCTTCTCTGGATCTGGCATTGTAGTTTATAATACATGCCTGAAGTGTATTAGTCCTATTCATCTCTCTCTCTCTCTTTTTTTTTTCTCTCTCATAAATGTCAGGCAAAATTCATCTACCCTTAGGTTCATGGTTTTCAACTGCAAACTCATAATTTCTTTAATTGGGCAACTATACTGTTTCACCTAGCATTCATTATGCCTGTTTGAGTTAAGTTACACTACTATCATTTCATGTGGATCAGGAGTCTAATCACATCAAGTTACAGTGAATCCTCTGAAGTTTATTATTGTGCTGAACTAAAGCTCAACTTATTTTAATTAACTTGCTCATTAATATTACCAATTTATTATTCATAACATATATGTTAGTCTATAGACAGCATTCTTCTGTAAGCTAACACTTCCTGAATTGAGTCTTATTTTTTGCATTAAAAAAAATTGTTTTCAGATTCCAGTGTGGGCCTCTTTATCTGAGCATTTTTCTTTTCAATTTTCCCCTCCAGTAAAAATGCAGATAGAGATAAATGAAAAATAATGCTGATAAAATGTAAGGTATTATCTCATCATAGCATTTTCTGTGCCTCATTAACTTAATTAATGTTGACTCCATCCCAGTCATTATATGGAAAGCCACAAGGGTCTCAGTTATGTTCACTCATTTTTGTCATTTTTTTTTCCTGCCCCCTTGCTAGTGTCCACCACTCAGGAGGACACTTCAGTGCCATTCTTCATCACTGCTACTGCTGTTCATGGTTTCTGTGAGACTCATGATGACATTCCCAAGGCTGCTGTTTCCTGGGACAGGTGGTTGAGGCACTGTGACACCTGCATTCACTGGCATTCTGTAGAGGTGCATAATGCCCTTGAAATCATTCCAAGTGGTTGTTTGTATCAATAGTAATCCACTTTGCAAATCTCTGTCTTTTAATTGACGTAATTGGATAGTTTACATTTGATGTAATTATTGATCTGTTAAGGCTTACATCTGAGATTTTCTTTTTTTGTTTGTTTGCTTCTTCACTGTTTGTCACTCTCTATTTTCTTTTTCCTGCCTTCCTGCGTGTGACTTGAATTTTTTAGACTTCCATTTTGATATATCTATTGTGTTTTTTATTGTATCTCTTTGTGTGTGTCTGTGTATGCGTGTGTGTTTGTATGTGTATATATATATATATATATACGTATATATATACATATATATATATGTATATGTATATGTATATGTAGTGATTGTTCTGGATATATTACACTATATATAAATAATATATATAAGTAATTTATCACTCTGTCTACTGGTGTTGACATTTTAACAGTTCAAGTGAAGTACGATAACTTTATCTCCCTTTATTTTTTCCCGATTTTAATATACTTGCCTTAATTGTAATAAAATTGCCTTAAATATTTCCTCTATACACGTTGAGAACTGCTTTAAACAGTGTT
This sequence comes from Ursus americanus, assembly GCF_024610735.1. Lineage (NCBI taxonomy): Eukaryota > Metazoa > Chordata > Mammalia > Carnivora > Ursidae > Ursus > Ursus americanus. The sequence continues at coordinate 70,776,228 of NC_142128.1, forward strand.
ATAATGTTTGCTTCAAACCTAAAACTTAATTTAGAAAACTTAAGAAGAAAAGGAAAGCCTATTACATTTACCCATATTTTTGTTCTTTCTGTAGCCCTGCTATTTCAAACTTAAAAAAAATCGTCTTTCCCTTTCAAGAACTTCTTTTAGCCATTTTTTTTTTCAGATAGCACTGATGGCAACAAATTTTCTTAGTTATTCTTTATCTAAGAATGTCTTGATTTCTCTTTTATTCCTAAAGGATATTTTCACTGGATATTGGTTTCTGGTTGACAGTATTTTTCTCTTTGCACTTGGAAAATGTACCACTTTCTTTTGCCCTCTATGATTTCTGGTGAGAAATCTGTTGTTATTCAAATTATTTTCCCCTTATAGCTAAAGCGTAGTTTTTTTTTTTTTCTGCTTTCAATATTTTTTCTTTCTTAGTTTTCATAAGTATGATTCTTGTATGTCTTGGCACAGAATTTGGGGGGTGTATCTTGTTTAGTTTCCACTATGCTTCTTGAATCTGTAATTTATATCTTTTGCCAAATTTGACAAATGCAGCCATTATTTCTTTAAGTACTTTTTCAGTCCTACTTGCTTTTTCCTCTTCTTCTGGGACTCTATTTTAATAACACAAGTGTTCAGTCCTTTGCTACAGTTTCACATATCCCTGAGATTCTGTTTAGTTGGGCAATGATTGCCTTTTCTCATTCAAGTTGAGAGTTTCCTGGTTCTTGGTATGAAAATAATTTTCTGTTATGTTCTGGACATTTGGGGTATTATGCTATGAAGATTTGGGTCTTTTTTAAATCCTCTGTTTTACCAAGTTTTCTCTGATTTCACCCTGGCAGAAGAAAGGTGGCACTACCTCACTGTTGCTGGGTAGGAATAGTTTACCACCTGGCCTTCACTGACACTTCAAGGGGGTGGAATGCCTTGTTACTAGTCAGCAAGGATGGAAGTTGAGGTTCCCACTGGCTTCTGATGATGCCACCTAGTCTGAAAGGAGGACAGGTACTTTCTTACTACTTCCCATGTGGCCCTTACTGATACAGATATAGGGGAGGCAGTCCTCATTAATGCTGGGAGGTTGAAAAGTCCTTAACTCCTATTCGTTCTTCTCTGACACTAACTCAGCAAGGAGGAAATTGAGTATCTCTTTGCTCTCAGGTCAGAGTGTGTAAGTCCAGACTCCCCACATGGTCTCCACTGACACCACAGAGAGGTGGAGGTGTTACTTTGGCGTGGGAATAAAATTCCCAGTTCCTTGCTACCCAGCCTTCTCTGACATGACTGTGGTTGGGGAATGGGACACTTTATTATAATCTTGTGATGGTGACATACAGGCCCTCTTCTTAGCCTTTGCTGATTAACTGGGGGTGAGGCTACAGGGTTTTTTGTTTGTCTGTTTTTTGATGTTTGAATGGAGTTGGGTGGTTATTGTCTAAAAGTCTTCTATTTTGCTAGGTGCCTTTCCTGGTCCTTTGCCTAGAGAGAGCATGCTTTTCTTGTGACATCTTTTCTCTGTATCTGATGGTATTTCTGGTTGCTGGATTCTCTAGCTTCCATCCAGAATAAATGAAGCGAAAAGAAAATTCTGTAAGTTCACCACCATGTCATTAATTTCTTAGTTTTCATGTCCTTAGTCTTTTCTCTACTTTGAGAGTTTTCTGTTTCTTTTATATATAATGTCCAAGGTTTTTAGCTGTACTTAGTAAGAGAAATAAGGAGAAGTAGGTCTGTTCCATATTCTGACACTTACCTTTCAATATGGTCAAATTTTGACCTTCACATCTTCAGTCCAAACAATTGGTTCCATGATGGGAGAGTGGTACTCCTAAAACAACATATGTATAACTAGAGGGGTAAAGAAAGTCTCATTATTCAGAGTATTGAAGAGATACTATTAAGCCTTTTCATTTCTATGTGCACTAAGAAAGTTAATCTAACCTTAACAATTAATAACAAGAAACCATCTTTAAGCAAATAATTACAGATAAAAATGAAAAGGAAATAATACTTATTTCCTATGAAATTTCAAAATAGGAAGATTTTTTAAAATTTTGTTTATGAGGAACATGTGTGAATAATCTGACCTTTGAAATGAAATTTACTCTATTCCACCATCCTAATTGTTTAAGAAAGCTTAGTATGATTTTCATCACCCGTTTGTATATGGTATTATTATTTCTCAATAGGCCATTTTCCCCCATTGTGATATAATGCTTCAAATTATTTTACCTATATGTGAGTTTTTATTTCCAAATTGACTATAAGATCTCCAAGTTATTGCAGCCTCTAAAAAAGAATTTGACCCCAGATATATGTTTTAAGCTAAGTAGAACTGAAAAAGCAACATAAAAAGCTTTCCATAATCAAAGGAGATTTACTTCAGGTCATGGAACACAAAATTCAGAGATGGGAGGAATCTAAGTGCTTTTTCATACCTACTAGGCATCTTGAATTCATGTCCAGCAGAGATGATATGGAACAAAAGTTGAAGCGTGCATGCTCTTTAAAGCAGACTGAGGTTGAGGTCATAGTATAAATATATCCTAAGAAATGTAAACATTATAGGCTAATCTAGGACTGAAGGAATGTATCTCATTTGAAGAGATGAGTGCTTAGTACTTAATATTGGCCAAAGAAATAACAGAAAAATTTTAATCTAAGGCATTAATTTATGATCTGTAAGAAGCTTTGTGAAGACAATCTTCAAAACCTCAAATGAGTTTTGGGAAAAAAAATGTTTTTCATGGTATGTGCTGATAAATCAGAAATTTCTAAAGCAAAACAAACTTCTTTACTTCCTTTCTGTTTGTACAGGTTTTTGCACAATTTAAATATAAATATTTCTATTAAGAAAGTAATAGCACACATTTCATAATAGAAAAAAATCCCAAATCCTTTCATCTTACTGTTTTATCTGTATTAGTATATCAAAAGGTTCCAGATATAAGATATAACCTGCTAAAAATACAGCTGTAACTAGCCTTATTTACAAGACTATTTTAGTCTATTTGTCGGAAGGACTGAGCTCTCCATGGGAAGAAATCAGCCTGATCGAAGGACAGATGGAAGGGTATGGGATGATCATAATGTGCATTACTCAGATTTAGTCTGGACCTTTTTCATCTCTTCTATTCATCACCCATGGTTTGAGATACTGGCCCAGTGTCTTGGAGAGAGAAAGTGGCTGTTTAAACAGTATCACCATTATTAGGGCTTCTGAGCAAGGATCAGGCACTACCACTTTGTGGAGGGGCATTTCCTTGTGGGCCAGGCCTGGAGTCACTGTGAGAAGTAACATGGAATCCTTGGAGCCATCCCTGGGGTGTCAGATCAGGGCATACTGAAGAGCAGGTAGCCTGGATGTCTATGATGGCCACCATATGAGACATCCTTTGGGTTTTCTAGACTCTTCTGGTAAGACTGGAACAGAGGGTGGGGATAGCAATTCTAGAGATTAAAGACGAGCCAATGAAAACAGTTTGTTTCCATTACAGTGACCTTTATACATTTTCTAGATTGATGTAGTCCAGAAAGACACCAATTACCTTAGAAATCTAACTTCTTTTTAAAATTTATACTCCTTTGGAAGTAATTTATTGCACACATTTGAAAATTTCTTGTGTTACTTGATAGCCACATTTGCCATTGATCAAATAAAAATAATTTGATCAACTTCCCCTTCCAGAAGACTTGGTTCCTAGGATTTCTGCCAATCTACTTGCTGCTGTGTTTCAAAATACAGTTAAGTATTTTGAAATTTATTATTTACACTGATAATAGGGATTTTTAAAAAATTTTTATTTTACAAACCTGAAATATTTTTATCTTAAACCTGGGTTTCTATTAGAGGTCTCAGCAATGTCCCTTAGCAACTATTAAAAATACTTTGATATCTTAGTTCGGGCATTAACTGGCTCTATGACCATGAGCAAGTAAGTTACGGACCTCTTTGATAATAAGTCCCTAGGCTGTGACCTTCCCAAGGGTTTCTTATCTTTTGTTTTCTCCCACCTCTACCCCTTAGGTGAGACAGGAAAGCTCGAGGGGTTTGAGGTCAACCCTTTGCTTATGTGAGATAAGGCTCCGATAAGGTCTTTTTCACTGGAGAGTAGGCATTTGTTATGGCGTATGCACCAGTCATACTTCAGAATGGTTATTTTCCCCCTCCTCTGGCCAAAGATAGGAGGTGATATAAGTTGACTCTTCAAACAAGGTGGGTTTCCTGGAGGTAAAAACAAAAACTATTGGGAATACCCTAAGATTACACTCCTGAGGAGTTTTGTTCTGTTTTGTTTTGTTTTTCTTTTTTACTCTTAAGGAAGTCCGCACTCAGCAATTCATCAAAATTACAATTTAACTGTACATTTACCATTTAAACTTACAGCTCCAGCAGTTTCTGCTCCAGGTAAGCTGACCTTAGCTATGCTTCTTTGTGTTTGCTTTTCTCTCCAGATTTGGATGCCAGTTTGCCCTGTAACCTCAAAAAAATCCCCCCCCCCACGCCAAAATTGTTCAGCTTTTTTTATGTTGTAAGATCTGGAGTGACAACTTTAAAGCACTTTATGTTTTGGAGCTGAAACTTAAAGTACACATTTATGTTTTTAAAAACAAAAAATGTACATTAACTACATTTATCACTTGTCTCCTATTGGTTTAGAAATTACACTCCTGATACCTACCTTAAGAGAGGCAAATTTGCCTAATGTTTGTAGTAGAATTGTTTCATGCACTCTAATATTGTATCTTGGCAACATTAACACATGTAACTCACAGCAAAGGTCTTTGTACCTCTATACATGGTATTTCTGTTATAAATTTTCAAGAACTCTCAAAAGAGTTGGAAAAAGATTGTACTGGGAGACTAGGGATAACACCTAAACTGTTCTGACAGACGTAACAAGTTTCTCTCAGTCATTGATAGATTTCCAAACATTTTAAGCACACATTTATGTTGATTTTCATCAAGGTGGTCTAAAAAGCATTATCAGTCTACAAAACCAAAGTGCTGCTATGGATATGGTGTATGTTTACATAGCAACAATTTTGGTACAAGCTATGAAAAGCTGAAAATTACTGGTAGAGTTTGGGATTGTTCCATTGAACTGTCCTTTCCAAGTTAGCAATTGAAAGTATAAGCTGAGAAAAGAATGTCAGGATTTCCCCCCTTTCTTCACATCTTGCCATGTCAGAAGGGAAAAGAAGAATCAGAGATGAGTAAGGTGAGGAGCATATGCTGGCCATACCTTGTGTTGTTTTGACTCTGATGAGAACTTACAGATTTCCTCAAGTTCTTTTGAAGACACATAAAATGGTTTAACAGTAACACTTCTGGGTTGGGTATGAAAAGATCTCCATGAACCCTCTCCCCAGTGAAACAACCATAACTGGTGAAAATTATTTTATTTTATTTTATTTTATCTTATCTTATCTTATCTTATTTAGAGAGTGGGAGTGGGGTGGGTGATGTAGGAGGGAGAGAGAATCTTAAGTAGGCTCCCCGCTGAGCACAGAGCCCAACATCCTGGTCAATCTCAGGACCCTGAGATCATTACCTGAGCCAAAATCAAGAGTTGGACCCTTAACTGACTGAGCCATCCAGGTACCCTGTGAAAATTATTTTAAAAACCAACTTTTTAAAGTCTGGAAATTGTCCTAAGGAGATAATCAAATGGAGAAATATTTATTGAAGAAAACCTACTAAATCTGAGTAAGAACTATGAAAGTATGCAATATTTAAAGTATGCCTCATCCCCAGCTCAGTGTGACTGAAGCACCAATTTAGGTGGATTTAGCCAAGAAGATAGGGCTTGCTTCATCTCCAGTTCCCAGGCTAAGACAACAGTTTCTCCCTGGGAAGGGCAAGGTACCAGCATTCTCATCATCCCCAGCAACATCTTGCAGAAGCTGTTTCAGGCAAGCAAGGTTGAGAGATCTGTAGCTCTCTTTTTCTACCCAGACCCACTCACCAAGTGGAAGCTCTACTTCTGCCATGACCAACTAAAAATTGGGCTGAAGAGTCACTGAAGAGTGACATCAGAGACTACACAAAGTGGGTAAAATAGACCCCACTGAATTAATCCAGCTAAATCATTTAGCAAACAAAGAAATAAATAATTCACATGGTTGGGAAAATCAACACACAGATTTGGCTATGATATATTATCTAAATTGTCTAGTTTTCACCAAAAAAATATGAAATAGCCAAAGAAAGATTGAGCCGTTCACGGGGCGGGGGGGGGGGGGAATCAGACAAGAGAAACTGCCTTTGAAGTGGCCCAGATGGTAGACTTAGAAGAGAAAGGCTTTAAAGCAGCTGTTATAAACATGTTAGAAGAACCAAAGGAAAACATGGTTAATTTTTTTTAAAAGGGTGTGGATAACAATGTCTTATCAAATAGGACATATTAATAGACAGAAATTATGAGAAAGAACCAAATGGAAAGCCTGGCATTGAAAAGTGTAATAATAGTGAAATATTTACAAGAGGGGATGAAGAATAGGTTTGAACTGGCAGAAGAATCAGTGAACTTAGAAATATATGAAGATGCAGTCTGAAGAACGGAGAATAAAAAGAATGAATAAAAATCATAGAGGAGAACATAGGCTGCAACCTCTTTGACATTGGCCACAGCAACTTTTTTCATGACACATTTCCAAAGGCAAGAGAAACAAAAGAGAAAATGAACTTGTGGGACTTCATCAAGATAAAAATTTAATCTACACATAAATCTACATTAATCTACATTAATGTACACATAAAAAGCTTCTGCACAGCCAAGGAAACAGTCAAAAAAACTAAGAGGCAGCCCACGGAATGGGAGAATATATTTGCAATTGACACTATAGATAAAAGACTGGTATCCAAGATCTACAAAGAACTTCTCAAACTCAATACACGAGAAACAAATAATCAAATAAAAAAATGGGCAGAAGATATGAACAGACACTTTTCCAATGAAGACATACAAATGGCTAACAGACACATGAAAAAATGTTCAAAATCATTAGCCATCAGGGAAATTCAAATCAAAACCACATTGAGATACCACCTTACACCAGTTAGAATGGCAAAAATTGACAAGGCAAGAAACAACAAATGTTGGAGAAGATGTGGAGAAAGGGGATCCCTCTTACACTGTTGGTGGTAATGAAAATTGGTACAGCCACTTTGAAAAACAGTGTGGAGGTCCCTTAAAAAGTTAAAAATAGAGCTACCCTATGATCCAGCAATTGCACTACTGGGTATTTATCCCAAAGATACAGACATAGTAAAGAGAAGGGCCATATGCACACAATGTTCATAGCAGCATTGTCCACAATAGCTAAATTGTGGAAGGAGCCGAGATGCCCTTCAACAGATGACTGGATAAGAAGATGTGGTCCATATATAAAATGGAATATTACTCAGCCATCAGAAAGAACGAGTTCTCAACATTTGCAGCAACATGGACTGGAGGAGATTATGCTAAGTGAAATAAGTCAAGCAGAGAAAGACAATTATTATATGGTTTCACTTATTTGTGGAACATAAGAAATAGCAGGAAGATTGGTAGGAGAAGGAAGGGAAGAATGAAGGGGGGTAAACAGAAGGGGGAATGAACCATGAGAGACTATGGACTCTGGGAAACAAACTGAGGGCTTCAGAGGGGAGAGGGGTGGGGGACTGGGATAGGCCAGTGATGGGTATTAAGGAGGGCACATATTGCATGGTGCACTGGGTGTTATACGCAAATAATGAATCATATAACTAAGGATATACTGTATGGTGACTAACATAACATAATAATAAATTATTATAAAAAACAAACAAACAAACAAACAAACAAAATGAACAGAGCCCCTGGGAAATGTAGCACACCAACATATGTATAATAGGAAGATCTGCAGGAAAGAAAAGAAATAAAAAATATTCAGAGAAATGGCTGAACATCTCCCAAATGTGATGATAAACATTAATCTACACATCTTATCAACTCTATAGACTTAGGTAAATGCAAAAAAATCCACACCCAGACACACCAGAGTCAAATGTTAAAAGCCAAAAAGAGGGCTCCTGGGTGGCTCAGTTGGTTAAGTGTCCGCTTTTGGCTCAGGTCATGATCCAGGGGTCCTGGGATCAAGTTCTGTATCTGGCTCCCTGTTTAGGAGGGAGTTTGCTTCTTCCTCTACCTCTATCCGTTCCCCCTCCTCAGGTGCGCACACTCTCGCTCTTAAATAAATGAAAAAAAAAATAAATAAAAGCAAAACAAAAGGAAACAGAAAAACTTTGAACACAGTAAGAAGAAAATGGCTTCTCACATACAATGGACTCCGGTATTATTAAAAGCTGAATGCTCATCAGAAACAATGAACAGCAAAAGACATGTGCTATTAAAAGTGTTGTAAGAAAGAAAAAAAACATCCACCAGGAACCTTATGTGCAGGGAACTTTTTCAAAATGATGGCAAATACATTCCCATATAAAGTTCTACCTCGTTTTGTTCTGCTTTGTTTTATTTTGCTCCACAGATACTGCCTTTTTTTTTTTTTAACAAATTGAAGTTTTGCAGCAGTGATACGTGAAGCAAGTCTATTGGTACCATTTTTCCAACAGCACTTGCTCACTTTGGGTGTCACTTTTTGGTAATTCTCACAATATTTCAAACTTTTTTGTTATTGTTATATTTTGGTGGTGATCTGTGGTAAGTGATTATGACTCACTGAAATCTCAGATGATGTTTAACACTTTTTAGCAATAAAAGATTTTTTAATTAAAGTGTGCACATTGGTTCTTTAGACATAATGCTATTGCACACTTAATAGTGTAATGTAAACATTACTTTTATATGCACTGGGAAACCAGAAAATTCATTTGACTTGTATTATTGCGATATTTGCTTTATTGTAGTGGTCTGGAACTAAGCCTGCAATCTCTCTAAGTTATACCTGTAAATAAAAACTGAGAGAATTCATTAATAACAGACATGTCTAATAAGCACTTAGAGGAAGTTTTTCAGGCTGAAATCAAGTGACACCAAATAGTATTTCAAATCCATATGACAAAACAAAGAAACTAGTAAGGATAATTATGTAAGTAATTATAAAAGCAGTATAATGACATATTTCTTCTGTTTTCCTCGTAACTGATTTTAAAACAAATGCCTCACATTTATGTTTATACACATAAAACAGTATGTATATAATTGTATTGTTGGGTCTATACCATATAGAAATCAAATATATATGTCATATAAAATGTAACAGCACAGAGAAAGTGGGTGGGAACAAAGCTGTACTGAAATAAGGAAGTGACAACAGATGGTAACTCAAACAATAAGAAATAAAGAGGAAAAAAACACCAAAAAAGAAGGTTAATGTAACTAACTCCATAAATATATAGTTGCTCTCTTCTTTTCTCAGCTTATTAGGAGATATAAAATTATGTAAAGTAATAGTTACAACATTGTATTTTTGGATTTTTAACATACATAATCATATTATGTGTAACAATAATGCTACAAAAAAGAGGAGGAGAAAACTAAGAAGCAAATTTTCTATATCTCACTAGAATTAAGTTAATATAAATCTGAAGTAGATATTATCAAGTTAAGATATATTTTAAGGCCTGGAACTAACACTAAGAAAATTATCATTTTAAAAAACTTAACGTTATTAAAGGAACTAAAATGTTACAACAGGAAATATTCACTTAATGCTAAAAGGTACAGTAAAGAAAAAACCAAAGAACAAAAAGACATGAGAATTTTGGTGTCTAGGTGGCTCAGTTGGTTAAGCATCCAACTCTTGATTTCAGCTCAGCTCATGATCTCAGGGTCATGAGATCGATCTTCGGTCAGTCTCCATACTCAGTAGGGACTCTGCTTAGGATTTTCTCTCTCCCTTTCCCTCTGCCCCTCCCCCCCTAAAATAAATAAATAAATCTTGAAAGAAAAAGATATGAGACATGTAGAAAACAAAAAGTAAAATGGCAGACATAAGCCCAACCATACCAATAATAACAGTAAGTGTTAATGTTTTAAACATTCCAATCAAAGGTAGGGATTTGGGGACTAGATTTAAAAAATCCAACTATACACTGTCTACAGAAAGCATACTTCAGATTCAAAAATAAAAATATGTTTAAAGTAAAATAATGGACAATTATATTCTATGCAAATAGTAACCCTATAAAAGTTGGAATGGCTATACTAATATCAGACAAATAGACTTTAAAGAAAATATTACTAGAGATAAAGAAGGACATTTTATCACATAAAAAAGCTCAATCCATCAGGAAGATACAATTATAAACATATATGTGTCTAACAACAGAGCCCCCAAATACTCAAAACAAAAACTGCCAAAACTAAACAGGTGAAATAGGCGATTATGTGCTAACAGTTGGAGACTTTAAAAGTCCACTTTTGGTAATGGATAAAATAACTCTTTAGAACGCCAGTGAGGATATAGAGATTTAAAAACACCAGGAACCAATTAGAACTAACAGACATCTATAGAACACTTCACTTGGCAGAATACACATTCTTCTCTGCACACATGAAACATTCACCAGGGGAGACTACATACTGGGCTTTAAAACAAGTATGAAGAAATTTAATAGTATGGAAATTATGCAAAGTATGTTCTCTCAACAAAATGAAATAAAATTGGAAATCAGTAACAGAATAAAATTTGGGAAATATGTGGAAATTAAGCAATGCACTCCTAAATAACCAATGAATCTCTCAAAATTTTACTGGAAGTTCTAGCTAGGGCAGTTAGGCTAGCAATAAAATTAAACAATCGCAGTTAGAAAGGAAGAAGTAAACTATATCTGTACTTGCAGATGACATGATCTTATATATGAAAATCCAACAAATCCTCACAGATATACGCTTACAAACTATTAGAACTAAAAAACAAATTAAGCAAAGTTTTAGGACACAATATCAATATATAAAAATCAATTGTATTTCTACAAATTAGCAATAAACAATCTGAAAAAATTAAGAAGACAATTTCATTTACAATACATCAAAAAGAATTAAATACTTAGGAATAAATTTAATAAAAGAAGTGCTAAACTTGTACTCAAAGAGCTACAGAACATTGTTGAAAGAAATTATAAAAAAATTAAAGGAATGAAAAAACTTCCCATATTCATAGATCAGAAGACTTAATATGTTAAGATAACAATACTCACCACATAGATCTATAGATTCAACACATTCCTATCAAAATCTCAGCTTCCTTTTTTATGTAAACTTGCAAACTAGTCCTAAAAGCCATATGGAAATACAAAGGGTCCAGAATAGCCAAAACAATCTAGAAAAAGAACAAAATTATAAGGACCACACTTCGTGATTTCAAACTCTTTACAAACCTAGAATAATCAAGACAGAGTGGTACTGGCATAAGGACAGACATGCAGATCAATGGGACAGAATTTAGAGTACAGAAATACACTCTTTATGGTCAATTGATTTGAAACAAAGGTGTCAAATGATTCGATGAAGGAAAAATAGTCTTTTCAACAAAGGATACTGGAAATACTGGATGTCCACATGCAAAAGAATGAATATGAACCTGTTCCATATACCATACACACAGTAAACTCAATATTGATCATAGGCCTACATGTAACAGGTAAAACTATAAAACTTTTAGAAAAAAATAGAAGTAAATCTTCATAACTTTGAGTTAGGTAATGGGTTTTTAAATAAAACACCAAAACAGAACTGAAGGGAAAAAAAATAAATTGGATTCTATCAAACTAAAAATTATAGTGCAAAAAATACCACAATAGTAAAAATGCCAGATAGAGCTAAAAAAAATCATGGAATAAAATACTTGTATCTAGAATATATTTAGAACTACTACAAGCAACAATAAAAAGACAAATTACACAATTTTTAAATGTAAGCACCTGAGAAGATGTTCAGCATCATAGTCGATGAAGAAATGCAAGCCAAAAGTGCAATGAAATGCCTCTTTATCCTCACTAAGATAGTTGTAGTCAAACAGATACACAATAACATGTTTGAGACACTATAGATAAATGAGAACCCGTATACACTGTTGGTGAGAATGTAAAATTGTGCAGCTGTTTTGGATAATAGTTTGATAGTTCCTCAAAATGTTAAACAGAGTTACCACATGACCCAGAAATTTCATTCTTAGGTATATACCAAAGAGAAATGAAAACTTTTTTCATACAAAATTTTGCACGTGAGCATTTATAGTACTATTATTCATAATTGCCGAAAGTGGAGACAATCCAAATTTTCATTAATTTATTAATGGACAAATAAAAAATTGATATATCCACACAAGGGGATATTATTCAGACATAAAAAAACCCAGAGTACTGATTCATACAACATAGGTGAACCTTCAAAACAGTATGCTAAGTATAAGAAATCTGTCACTAAAGACCACAAATTTTATAATTACAGTATATGAAATATCCAGAATAGGCAAATCTCTGGAAACCAGTAAGTAGTTGCTTAAGGATGGGCGTAGAATGGGAGTGACTGCTAACAGGTATAGGGTTTCTTTTGGAGGTGATAAAAAAATTCTAAAGTTAGATTGTGGTGATGTTTATGCAGTTCTGTGAATATATTAAAATCATTGAATTGTACACTTTCAACAGGTGAATTCTGTGGTATTTAAATTATATATCAATAAAGCTGTTAAAAACATGGACTTGTGGTATTTAAACTAACTTGATTTGGAAGAATTTCTAGTAGATTACCAGATTGGATTGCACTAAATACCAAAAAGTTATGGCTGAGGCAAGAACAGAAATGGAAAGTTCAGATTTGGTTCATGACTCTGAGAATGGAATTATGCTTTCAAATTTACTACAAGTTAACATCTGCCTCTGCCTATAAAAGTCAATGAAAAGTTGTGGGAATTTTTAAAATGACATTTACTCACTGGTCTTACTCCAAAAGTTGCTAGACTGTTAATGACCAAGAAAACACCCTGTGTTTAGTTTCATTATACAAGGCCAAAGGAGAGGCATTGAAAGCCTAGCGTTCTTTGCTCCCTGGGGTAATGCCACCTCATTGATTCTCCCAAAGGAAGAGCAACTTTTAATGTAGCTTTAGATGGGAACTGTCCACATGAAAAAAAAAAAAAGGAAATTCTATGAAATATGTAAATAATATAATCCCCAAATAAGTTTCTTCTATTTTTCTTTTTGTTTTTTACTTTTTAACTGAATGCTCATTTCAAAATATGGTAGTATTATTCAAATGCAGTTTGCATCTAAAGCAAGTTATTTGCTCCTCTGTTACAGTTTTTAGTTTTTATATGTTACAATACTTTGCATAATTAGATAACACTGTAATTTGTATTTTTCTAAGAAAAGTAACTATTATCTGAACACAATTTTGTTTTTGAAGTGAATTTGAAGAGTCATTAATTGGACTTCAAGATAAATTGATTTGGGAGGACAAGATCGGATATAGAAATACATCTTGGAAAGTGATTAATGACACCAAAGGAAATAATAAATAGCATGTTCTCTTGGAAATGGACTGTAAACATCCAATGTCTGAATGATACTGTACATCTGCAATTCTCAGTCTTGCCACCTAAGACCCAATTTTTATGCCATTATAAACACAGCTGTTATTTGTCTATTGCAACTGAAAAAAAAAAAAAAGGAAGAAAGGAAAGAAAGAAAGAAAAAACACAAGAGAGAGTCTTATTGGCTATTGATGTACTACTACTATTGATGCTACTTTTGCAAGGTTAAAGGCTTTATTTTCCTTTATATGACACTGTATTTTAGTGAACAATAAACATATTGGTTTGATTAGAAGATGGAAATATTATAGCAGAAAGAAGGGGCTAAGTGAAGGCAGACAGTGACCAAGGGCTCCCTGCAGGGCCTTAATGCCCCTGTTTCTAAGTGCTGTGAGTTAGTTCTTATTACTTCTTCTGATAACTGGTATTATTGATTTCTTTTTAAATAGCTTTTCCCCCGTTTGACAGTTATTAACAATTCTAGGCTTAAAGTGAGATAAAAGAATGCAGGAATTTATAACTGGACTTACATGTAGGAAGAAACAGTCAGAGTCCTCTTCTTCCTTCTTCCTACCATACCACTAAGTTTACAGATTTGGATTTACATTGATCAAAGGAGGATGGATCAGAATAACAATTTTCAGTTTCTTTAATGTTAACCGGACTTCTCAAAACGACTTTAATTTTCTATCCAGAATTTTCTGTATTTATCTCTGAAAACTAACAATATAAAATCCAAGTAAAATGGAAAAATAGACAGGGATGGGAAGATGGCAGCAGAGTAGGAGGACCCTAGACTTACCTTGTCCCATGAATACAACTAGATAACTGTCAGATCATCCTAAATACCCCCAGAAAATCGACCTGAAGATAGGTAGAACAAACTCCACAGCTAAAGATAGAGAAGAGGCCACATCAAAGAAAGTAGGAAGTGCAGAGAGCAGTTTGAAATAGAAACAGATCATGGCCACTGCAGTGAGGAGGAAGCTGTTGTCATGGAGAAGGGAAAAGAGACAGACTACTACACAGAAGAGCACATGGGGAAAACAAAACCCCATAGCAACTGGCTTGGAAAGTAGGAGGGGCTGAATTTTGTGAGTTCTTGCAACCAGCAGGGCTTAAAGCCTAAATTTTTAAGGTCAGCAGGCTTGACTCAGAGAGAGCCCCTAGGCATTGGGGTTGCTTACAGAGAGAAGGCAGGGCAAACAACTGATGGACATACAGCATGGAAACAGTGCTCTGAAGAGCTCCTGGGGCCCACTGTGGGGAGGTTATTTGCTCATCTTGGAGTGTGTCCCAGAGAAGCAGCATTTACGTGAGACCTCTTAGGAACAAAGGAACATGTTGGCGCCATTTCCCTCACCCATCCCTCAGCATAAGCACAGGGCCACCTGTGGGAACCAGCAGCAGTGCCAACACTCCTACCTAACTTGCTTACACCAAACTTCTTCCCAGAACTACAGTGAAACTATTCCTTTCAGTCTCTCGCCTTAGTCCCAGTGTGGCAGGCCCCCTCCCCAGAAGACCAGTCCAAACCTCTATGAACACCTTGTCTCCTATACGGCAATTTTGCTGAGCCTTGATTCTGAGGATGGTGGCAACAGGTCTCATTTCACAAACAGACCAGAGCACACATAGTTAAAACTCACCACATTCAGGCCAGGGACCAAACACTGCCCACAACAGGCAAAGAGAACCTCTGTAGATGACTGACCTGAAGGATAAAGTGGCCAGGACAGAACAGCAGAGAACATGCAGTACACATTGGAGACACTCCTGGAAGCACAAGGTCCTAGAGAACAGAGGACACTACACAGCAGGACACTACAAGACCTCTTCTTCATAACACCATTACCCTCAAGAATAGGAAATGTAGCAGGTTTTCCTAACACAGAGAAACAGGCACAGAAACTTAGACAAAGTGAGAAGACAAATTTATCCCAAATGAAAAAATAGGACAAGGCCAGAGATCTAAGTGAAACAGATATAAGTAATATGCCTAACAGAGAATTTAAAGTAATGATCATAAGGATACTCACTGGACTTGAGAAAGGAGTGGAAGGCATGAATGAGATGCTTAACACAGAGATAAAGAATAACATAGCAGAAATAAAGGGTATAATAAATGAAATGAGAAACATGGTTAATGGAAAGAAGAGCAGGATGAAGAAGCAGAGGAACAAATTCGTGACCTAGAAGACAGAAAAATGGAAAGTAATCAAGCTGAATAAAAGAGAGAAAAAATAATTATGCAAAATGAGAATAGACTTAGGGAACTCAGTGACTCCATCAAACATAATAGCAATCATATTATAGGAGTCCTAAAAGAAGAAGAGAGAAAAGGGGCCAAAAATTTATTTGAAGAAATAATGGGTGAAAACATCCATAATCTGGGGAAGGAAACAGATATACAGAACCAGGAGGCACAGAGAACTCCTATCAAAATCAACAAAAGTAGACCCACACCAAACCAAATTATAATTAAATTGGCAATATATTGATAAAGAAAAAAAAATAAAAGCAGCAAGACAAAAGAAGATAGTAACTTACAAGGGAAAACCCATAAGGCTAACAGGATATTTTTCAGCAAAACCTGTCCAAGCCAGAAGGGAGTGGCATGATATATTCAACGTGCTCAATGGGAAAAATCTGCAGCCAAGAATATTCTATCCAGCAAGGCTATAATTCAGAATAGAAGGAGAGATAAAGAGTTTCTCAGACAAACAAAAACTGAAGGAGTCCATGACCACTAGACCAGCCTGGTAAGAAATATTAAACAGAACTCTAGAGCGGAAAGGAGAGACCAAAAGTGACAGTATAAAGGCAGGAAACACAAAAGCGGTAAAAATGAATATTTCTGTAAAATATCAGTGAAAGAACTCACAAACCAAAAGGATATAAAATATAACAACAGATACCTAAAATGTAGGGAGGAGACAAGTAAAGAATGGATTCAAACTTAAATGACCATCAACTTAATACAGACTGCAGTATGTTGGAAAGGTTATATATAAACCCAATGGTAACCATATATCAAAAACCACTAGTAAACATGCAAAGAATAAAGAGAAAAAAATCCAAATATATCACTAAAGAAAGTCAGCAAACCATGAAAGAAAGACAAGAGAGGATCAGAGAAACTCTTCAGAAAACAACCACAAAACAAATAATACAATGACACTACATACATATATATCAATAAATACTTTTAATGTAAATGTACTCAATACTCCAGTCAAAAGACATAGGATGACAGAATGGATAAAAAAATAATAATAAGACCTATCTATATGCTGCTTACAAGAGTAGCAGGTCTTTAAACCTAAAGATACCTGCAGATTTAAAGTGACAGGATGGAGAAACATCTCTCATGCAAATGGATGTCAAAAGAAAGCCAGAAGCACTATTTATATCAGACAAAATAGACTTTAAAACAAAGACTATAACAAGAGACAAAAAAAGGACAGTATATAATCATTAAGGGGACAGTACAAGAAGAAGATATAACAATTGTAAATATTTATGCACCCAACATAGGAGCACCCAAATACATAAGACAGTTAGTAACAAACATAAAGGAACTAACTGATAATAATACAATAGTAGTGGGGGACTTTAACACCTCACTTACATCAATGGACGGATCATCAGACAGAAGATCAACAAGGAAACAGTGGCTTTGAATGACATACTGGAACAGATGGATTTAACATATATATGTACAACATTCAATCCTAAAACAGCAGAATATGCATTCTTTTCAAGTGCACATAGAACATTCTCCAGAATAGATCACATATTAGGCCACAAGACAAGCCTCAACAAATTCAAGAAGATGGAAGTCATACCATGCATCTTTTCTGACCACAACACTATGAAACTAAAAGTCAACAACAACAAAAAATACCTGGAAAGATGACAAATACTTGGAGGTTAAATAACACGCTACTAAACAATGATTGGGCCAACCAGAAAATAGAAGAAATAAGTACATGGAAACAAATGAAAATGAAAACACAATGGTTCAAAACCTCTGGAATATAGCAAAAGCAGTTCTAAGAGGGAAGTTTATAGCAATACAGGCCTACCTCAAGAAGCAAGAAAAATCTCAAATAAACAGCCTAACCTTATACCTAAAGGAGCTAGAAAAAGAGCAACAAACAAAATCCAAAACCAACAGAAAGAAGGAAATAATGAAAATTAGAAAAGAAATAAATAACAAAAGAAACAAAAAAGTAGAAGAGATCAGTGAAACCAGGAGATGGTTCTTTGAAAAAAAAAAATCCATAAAATTGATAAATTTGTAGCCAGACTTACCAAGAAAAGAGAGAAAATTTTCAAAAAATAAAATAAAATCACAAACAAGATGGGAGAAATAACAACCAACATCATAGAAATACAAATAATTATAAGAGAATATTATGAAGAACTATATGCCAACAAATTGAACGACCTGGAAGAAATGGATAAATTCCTAGAAACATATAACCTACCAAAACTGAATAGGAAGAAATAGAAAATTTGAACAGACTGATCACCAGCAATGAAATTGAGTTGGTAATTGAAAAACTCCTAACAAACAAAAGTCCAGGACCAGATAGCTTCACAGGAAATGTCTACCAAACATTTAACGAGTTTATACCTATCCCTCTCAAACTATTCCAAAATACAGAAAAGAAAGGAAAACTCTCCAAATTTATTTTATGAGGTCAGCATTACCCTGATACCAAAACTAGATAGACACCACTGGAAAAGAGAACTATAGGCCAGTATCTCTGATAAACATAGATGAAAAAATCCTTAACAAAATACTAGCAAACTGAATTCAACAATATATTTGAAAATCATTTGCATGATCAAGTGGGATTTATTTCTGGGTTACAAGTATGGATTAGTACCCACAAATCAATCAACCTGGTGTCATCACATCAATAAGAGAAAGGAAAGGAACCATCTGATATTTCAAAAGATGCATAAAAAGCATTTGACAAAATGCAACATCCATTCATGATACAAACCATCAACAAAGTAGGTTTAGAGGGAACATATTCAACATAATAAAGGCCATATATGAAAAACTCACAGCTAAGATCATCCTTAATGGGGAAAAGCTGACAGTTTTTTCCCTAAGGTCAGGAACAAGATAAGGATGTACACTCTCACCACTTTTATTCAACATAGTACTGGAAGTCCTAGCCACAGCAATTAGACAAGAAAAAGGAATAAAAGCCATTAAAATCAATAAGGAAGATGTATGATTTTCAGTATTTGCTAATAACATGATACTAAATCTAGAAAACTCAAAAGAGTCCACAAAAAATCTGCTAAAACTGATAAATGAACTCAGTAAAGTCACAGGATACAAAACCAATGTACAGAAATCTGTTGCATTTCTACACACTGATAATTAAGCAGCAGAAAGAGAAATCAAGAAAATGATCCCATTTACAATTGCACCAAAAATAAGATATCTAGGAATAAACCTAACTATAGAGATGAAAGACCTGTACTCTGAAAACTATAAAATACTGATGAAAGAAATTGAAGACAACACAAAGAACTAGAAAGACATTCCATGCTCATGGATTGGAAAAACAAATACTGTCAAATTGTTTATGCTATCCAAAGCAATCTACACATTTAATGCAATCCCTATCAAAATACCAACAGCATGTTCCACAGAACTACGACAAACAATCCTAAAATTTGTATGGAACCACTTAAGACCTCAAATAGCCAAAGCCATCGATGTTTTCCTTTTTTTGTATTTGTTTTTGCATAATTCATTTAAGGCTGGCCTATGTTCGAGAAGCAAGCACACTATAGGAGAAGTTTCACAACACCAGCTACAATATAAACACAGGGATTTTTTGGACTGCTAGGTCCATTTTTTAATCAGAGGCAACCAGATTTATACATGCAATGAACAGGAACTTGGACCCACAAGTTTTCTATTTGTTCCTTGTGTAAACTGGAAAACACATTATATATTTAGATGATTACATATCAAGAAATAATTTCTGTCACTATCTCCCCTCCCATGAAAAAAATGCATTATGAAAATTTTTATTTAGAAATAAAAAGACACGTAATTATTATAAAAACAACAAATGTGAGTGTTTCTGAATCAATAGAACAATAAACAGTATGAATTATCTAATTTTTGACATAATTATAAGAATGACTTTATGATATATACATTGTCCCCAACTGAATTTGTTGATTAAAGGCAAGATGATGCAAACTGTAATGAATATGAAGTTTGGCCTTTAAAATTCTATATTATTTTTTAAAATAAACATTCATTTGCAAAACAAAACAAAAAAAAGATCAGTTGTGCAAATATTGCAATCTTGTAGCAAGGGTTTTGGAGACCCACTTGGGTTTAGTTCTGTTTCTTCAGGGACTGGTTCTTACACCTTGAAGGCGTTAGTGTAACCACAATGAGCCTAGATGCTCTGTCTCTAAAACTGAATAATAATATTGCCTGCTTCATAAAATGGTTGTAAGAATGAAAATTTTAAAACACACTTTAATGATTTTAATTATTACTAAACTCTATTCTGTAAAAAGCATTTCATTAAATATCAATAAAAACATTTACTAATTTTATATTATTTCTACAGCTATACAGTAATCTCAAAGGGAGGTCAAATTAAAAATACATTAGATATATGCTATTTAATTTTCAAGATGGAAATGTCATAGTAATTAATTTTATTAGAGTATACATATTCTATGTTTATTCAAGAATTGACTTAGAAGTAGAGATGCTCTTGAAATTGGATATAAGTAGATTGTACCAAAAGGCACATCAGCCTTCTTGCATTTAGGAACACTACATAGCATTTCAGCACTATGATTGAAGGCCATTTTAAATAGCAAAATCACCAAGAAAAAGCACAAAAATATGAAAAACCATTCCTCTAAATTGACCAGGAAAGGGACACTTGTTTACAGTATGGCAGCTAAAACAAGAAGAAAGAGCATCACCTTCTTTGACCTCAGCTGAGAATGTTTCACTGTGCAACTCAAATTTTTCACTGCCCTGCATATGTCCACAAAATGACCATCAAAGTGCCAAAAGTATAGATTTTGGAGTTATAAATAAATTTTAGTGAGTAGGCAAATTCCCACATAAAAATGCATTAATAATGAGAATCAACTGTATATAGTTCTCCCGTGGGCTGAACTGCAGTATTTGGGAATAATGAAATAACCTTCCACAATGACTTGCTGAGTGTATCTTATTTTGGAACTTTTTATTAGACTTATTAGACCTTTATTTTCAAAGAAATGACTTCATATTAGTATTTGAAAAATACAGCTGTTTTTTTTCTTTTTCTCTAATTTCATCAAGGTATATAATATTTTCCCTTTTTTTAGAGTATATTTCTGTGAGTTTTCACAAACATATGCAAGCAAAATCAAAATATTGAATGGTTACCACACCTCAAAAATTACCACACGCTCTTGTATAGTCATGCTTTCCCTCAACTCCAGTCTTTGCTAACTAATTTTATTTCTGTACCCATAGTTTCACCTTTCCCAGATGTCATATGAATGCAATTCATATGAAGCCTTTTGTGTTTGCCTTCTTTCATTTAGCATTAATGCACTTGTGATCAGTCCAAACGGTTACATGTATGGATAGTTTGTTTCTTCTTTTCTGAGTAGCATTCCATCATATGAATGGCCACAATTTGTTTTTCCATTCTCCGCATGAAGGAAATTTTAGTTGTTTCTAGTTTTTGGCTATTTGGACAATGCTGTTATGAACATTAATGTGCAGATATTTACGTAAACATGTTTTCATTTCTCTAGGGTAGATACTAAGGAATAGGATTGTTGGATCAAATGATTAAGTGCATGTTAATTTTACCAGAAATTGTAAACTGTTTCCACAGTGGCTATATCATTTTGTATTTCTACTTGCCATGTATGAAAAGTTCCAGTTGCTCTAAACATCTTCTCCAGCATTTGATGTTGCCAGTTTTTGTTCGTTTGTAATTATTTCCATTTAAATAGATGTGTTGTGGTATCTCATTATGGGTCTGATTTGTATTTCTCTAATGATTATTAATATTCAGAATTTTTTCATGTATTTATTTGCCATTGATATATCATCTTTCTTGAAGCATCTGTACAAATAATTTTCCCATTAAAAATCAGGTTTTATTATTATTGTATTTAGAGTATTTATATATTCTAGATACAAGTTCTTTATCAGAGATGTGAATTGCAAATATTTTCTCCCAATCTGTGGCTTATCTTTTCTTATCTCTTAATGTCTTTTAAAGAATAGAAGATTTAAATTTTGATAAAGTCCAGCTTACCTATTTTTCTTTATGTTTTGTGCTTTTACTATTTTATCTAAGAAAGTTTTGCCTAAGTAAATGTTTCAAAGATTTTCTCTTATATTTCTTCCTAGCAGTTTTATTGTTTTTGATTTTCCGTTTAGAACTGTGTTCTGCATTAAGTTGAGGTATGTGTATGGTAGGAGGTATGAAATGAAGCTCATTTAAAAGAATTGTGAATACATGATACAGCACAATGTTGAAAAGACTATCCTTCCTTTATTGAATTTCCTTTGCACCTTTTTGAAATTCAATTTATCATATAGATGTGGATCTATTTCTGGATTCTATTCCGTTTCACTGATCTGTAAATCTTTACTTTCACCAATACAACACTCTCTTGCTTACTACAATGTTATAATTAATCTTGAAGAGTCAGAGGTTGGAGGTAGTGTGGATTCTCAAACTTTTTACAAAATTGTTTTGGATATTCTTTTCTTTAAAGATTTTATTTATTTATTTATTTATTTATTTATTTATTTATTTGAGAGAGCATGAACAAGAGAGCAGAAGTAGGGAGAGCAGCAGAGGGTGAGGTAGAAGCAGACTCCCTGCTAAGCAGGGAGCTGATGCCGGGCTTGATACCAGGACCCTGGGATCATGACCTGAGCCGAAGGCAGCTGCTTAACCAAATGAGCCACCCAGGCGTCCCTGTTTTGGATATTCTTGTTTCCTTGCTTTTTCATATAAATATTTGAACTAACTCATCAATTTGTACCAAAATTTCTGCTGGGAATTTGATTGGGTTTACATTGAATCTATAGATAACCATGGAAGGAATTGGCATATTAATGATATTAGGTCTTCTGATTCATGAACATAGTATATTTCTCCATTTATTTTGGTCTTCTGATTCATGAGCATATTATCTCTCCATTTTTGGAAGCTCTTTGATTTCTTTCATCAGTGTTTTGTGGTTTTCTGTATGTAGGTTTTGCACTGAATTTGTTAGGTTTATTCCTAAGCATGTCATATATTTTGCTGCTTAAGAAATAGCATGTTTCAATTTTAATTTTCACCTATTCATTACTGTTGCATAGAATAATACTGACTTTTTCCTTGACCTTTTTATCCTGCAAACTTACAAACATACTTAGTTAAGTCCATCAGCGTTTTTGGAATTCTTGTTTTTTAAAAATTTACGTAGACAATTATTCTGCTGCAAATGGAGATAGTTTCCTTGCTTTCCAATTTGTATGCCTCCTATTTAATTTTGTTGCCAGATTGTCTTCCAGTACAATATTGAACAGTGATAGTGAAAAAGGACATTTTGCTTTTTTCCTGATCTTATTGGGAAATAATTCAGTCTTTCACCATTAACTATGATACTAGCTGTAGATTTTTTGTAGATTTTCTAAATCAAAATGAGAAAGCCTCTATATTCCCAGTTTGCTGACTGTTTATTTGTCAGTGGATGTTGAATTTTGTCAAATGTTTTTTTCCTCTTCTATTAAGTTGAGTGATTATCTTTAGACTGTTGATATGATAAATTATGTTAATCATTTTTAAAATGTTTAAAATATTGGACTAGTATTATACGCAGATAAACCCCACTTGGTCATGGCATATTATCTTTTTGATATATATTGCTGGATCCAATTTGCTGCATATTACTTTGGGCTTTTTATATCTACCTTCATGAGGGGTAATAATCAGTAGTTTTATTTGCTTGATTTTCTTTGTCTCATTTTGTTATCCAGTTAATTCTCTTTTTAGTGAACGACTTGAAAAGTATTCTCTTATCTCAAAGTTATGGAAGAGTTTGGATAGAATTGGTGTTATTCCTTACTTAGATATTTAGTGGGATTCACCAGTGAAACCATACAGGCCTGAGGTTTCCATTTTGGGAAGTTTTTAACTACATATTAAATTACTTTAACATTTATAAGGTTTTCTAGTAATGATCTCTCTCTCATTTCTGATAATTGGTCATTTGTGTCTTTCATTTTCTAAGTCTTGCTGGTGGTTTATCAATGTTACTGATCTTTTCAAAGGAAGAATTTTGTGTGTGTGTGTTTTTAAGATTTTATTTATTTGAGAGAGAGCACGAGAGACAGCGAGGAAGCAAGCACAAGCGGGGGTAAGGGCAGAAGGAGAAGCAGGCTCCCCTCTGAGCAGGGCTCAACCCCAGGACTCTGAGATCATGACCTGAGCCAAAGACAGACGCTTTTTTTTTTAATGTTTTTTTTTTAATTATCTCATGTTAGTCACCATACAGTACATCCCTGGTTTCTGATGTAAAGTTCGATGATTCATTAGTTGCGAATAACATCCAGTGCACCATGCAATACGTGCCCTCCTTACTACCCAACACAAGCCTATCCCAATCCCCCACCCCCCTCCCCTCTGAAGCCCTTAGTTTGTTTCTCAGAGTCCATAGTCTCTCATGCTTCATTCCCCCTTCTGATTAACCCCCCTTTCTTTATCCCTTTCTTCCCCTACCAATCTTCCTAGTTCTTATGTTCCATAGATGAGAAAAATCATATGATAATCGTCTTTCTCTGCTTGACTTATTTCACTTAGCATTATCTCTTCCAGTGCCGTCCATGTTGCAGCAAATGTTGAGAACTCGTTCTTTCTGATAGCTGAGTAATATTCCATTGTATATATGGACCACAACTTCTTAATCCAGTCATCTGTTGAAGGGCATCTCGGCTCCTTCCACGATTTAGCTATTGTGGACAATGCTGCTATGAACATTGGGGTGCATATGGCCCTTCTCTTTACTACGTCTGTATCGTTGGGGTAAATACCCAGTAGTGCAATGGCTGGATCATAGGGTAGCTCAATTTTTAACTTTTTAAGGGACCTCCACACTGTTTTCCAGAGTGGCTGTACCAAGTTGCATTCCCACCAACAATGTAGGAGGGATCCCCTTTCTCCACATCCTCTCCAGCAATTGTTGTTTCTTGCCTTGTCAATTTCTGCCATTCTAACTGGCATAAGGTGGTATCTTAGTGTGGTTTTGATTTGAATTTCCCTGATGGCTAATGATTTTGAACATTTTTTCATGTGTCTGTTAGCCATTTGTATGTCATCATTAGAAAAGTATCTGTTCATATCTTCTGCCCATTTTTTGATTTGTTTGTTTCTCATGTATTGAGTTTGAGGAGTTCTATGTAGATCTTGGATACCAGTCTTTTATCTGTAGTGTCATTTGCAAATATATTCTCCCATTCCGTGGGCTGCCTCTTAGTTTTTTTGACTGTTTCCTTGGCTGTGCAGAAGCTTTTTATCTTGATGAAGTCCCACAAGTTCATTTTATCTTTTGTTTCTCTTGCTTTTGGAGATGTGTCATGAAAAAGTCGCTTTGGCCGATGTCGTAGAGGTTGCTGCCTATGTTCTTCTCTAGGATTTTGATGGATTCCTGTCTCACATCGAGGTCTTTCATCCATTTGGAGTTTATTTTTGTGTATGGTGTGAGAGAGTGGTCAAGTTTCATTCTTTTGCATGTAGCTGTCCAATTTTCCCAGCACCATTTATTGAAGAGACTGTCTTTTACCCACCGGATGTTTTTTCCTGCTTTATCAAATATTAGTTGCCCAAAGAGCCGAGGGTCCATTTCTGGGTTCTCTATTCTGTTCCATTGGTCTATGTGTCTGTTTTTGTGCCACTACCATGCTGTCTTTGTGATCACAGCTTTGTAGTACAGCTCGAAATGCAGCATCGTGATGCCCCCAGCTTTGTTTTTCCTTTTCAACAGTTCCTTGGGGATTCGGGGCCTTTTCTGTTTCCATACAAATTTAAGGACTATTTGTTCCAGTTCTTTGAAAAATGTCCTTGGTATTTTGATTGGGATAGCATTGAAAGTGTAGATTGCTCTGGGTAGCATGGACATTTTTACTATGTTAATTCTTCCGATCCATGTGCATGGAATATTTTTCCATCTTTTTGTGTCTTCCTCAATGTCTTTCAAGAGTGATTTATAGTTTCTAGAATATAGGTCCTTTATATCTCTGGTTAATTTAATTCCAAGGTAACGTATGGCTTTTGGTGCTATTGTAAATGGGATGGATTCCCTAATTTCTCTTTCTTTTGTCTCATTATTCGTGTACAGAAATGCAACTGATTTCTGAGCATTGATTTTGTATCCCGCCACATTACTGAATTGCTCTATAACTTCTAATAGTTTGAGAGTGGATTCTTTTGGGTTTTCCATATAGAGTATCATGTCATCTGCAAAGAGACACATTTTGACTTCTTCTTTGCCGATTTGGATACCTTTTATCCCTTTTGTTGTCTGATTGCTGTTGCAAGGACTTCTATGTTGAATAATAGAACTATGTTGAATAATAGTGGCGAGAGTGGGCATCCTTGTCGTGTTCCTGACCTTAAGGGAAAGGCTTCCAGCTTTTCCCCATTGAGAATGATATTTGCTGTAGGCTTTTCATAGATGGTTTTTATGAGATTGAGGAATGTACCCTCTATCCCTACACTCTGAAGGGCTTTAATAAGGAAAGGATGCTGTATTTTGTCAAATGCTTTTTTGCATCTATTGAGAGAATCATATGATTTTTGGCTTTTCCTTCTGGATAAAATCTAAGACACCAATTGATTTGCAAATGTTGAACCACCCTTGCATCCCAGGGATGAATCCCACTTGGTCATGATGGATAATCCTTTTAATGTACTGTTGGATTCTATTAGCCAGGATCTTGTTGAGAATTTTGACATCCATATTCATTAGGGAAATCAGTCTGTAATTCTCCTTTTTGATGGGGTCTTTGCCTGGTTTGGGGATCAAGGTAATATTGGCCTCATAGAATGAGTTTGGTAGCTTTCCTTCTGTTTCTATTTTTTGAAATAGCTTTAGAAGAATAGGTATTATTTCTTCTTTGAATGTTTGGTAGAATTCCCCAGGAAAACCGTCCATGCCTGGAGTTTTGTTTTTTTTTTTTTGGGGGGGAGGCTGTTTATCACTGACTCAATCTCTTCATAATTAATTGGCCTGTTTAAAAAATCAATTTCTTCCTGTTTCAGTCTTGGCAGTTTATAGGTTTCCAGGAAGTCCTCCATCTCTTCCAGATTGCTTAATTTATTGGCATAAAGCTGTTGATAAAAGTTTCTAATAATCCGGGGTACCTGGGTGGCACAGCGTTTAAGCGTCTGCCTTCAGCTCAGGGCTTGATCCCGGCGTTATGGGATCGAGCCCCACATCAGGCTCCTCTGCTATGAGCCTGCTTTTTCCTCTCCCACTCCCCCTGCTTGTGTTCCCTCTCTCGCTGGCTGTCTCAATCTCTGTCAAATAAATAAATAAAATCTAATAATCCTTCCAATTTCATTGGTGTTGGTTGTGACCTCTCTTTTTTCATTCATAATTTTATTAATTTGGGTCCTTTCTCTATTCTTTTGGAGAAGTCTTGGCAGTGGTCTGTCAATTTTATTAATTCTCTCAAATAACCAGCTTCTAGTTCTGTTGATCTGCTCTCCTGTACTCCTGGTTTCTAATTCATTGATTTCTGCTCTACTTGGTCAACTGCTTCCTCGTGCGTGGATTAGGCCTGTCCCTCTGTTGCTGTTCCAGCTTCTTGAGGTGAGAATATAAAAACTGCATTTTAGATTTTTCTATTCTTTTGAGTGAGGCTTGGATGGCTATGTATTTCCCTCTTAGGACTGCCTTTGCAGTATCCCATAGGTTTTGGACCGTTGTGTTTTCATTCTCGTTGGTCTCCATAAATTGTTTAATTTGATTTTTGATTTCCTGGTTTATCGAGTCATTCCTGAGCAGGATGGTTCTTAGTCTCCAAGTGTTTGAGTTTCTTCCAAATTTTTCCTTGTGGTTGAGTTCCAATTTCAGAGCGTTGTGGTCTGAGAATATGCAGGGGATAATTTCAATCTTTTGGTATTGGTTGAGACCTGTTTTGTGTCCCAGAACATGGTCTATTCTTGAGAATGTTCCATGGGCATTAGAATAGAATGAGTATTCTTTGGTTCTGGGGTGTAGTGTTCCATATATATCTATGAGGTCCAAATCGTCGAGTATGGCATTCAAAGCTCTTGTTTCTCTGTTGATTTCTTGCTTAGGTGATCTGTCTATTTCTGATAGTGGAGTGTTGAGGTCCCCTACTATTAACATATTTTTATCTATATGTCTCTTTATTGTGGTTAAGAGTTGGCTTGTGTATCTTGCTGCTCCCCTGTTGGGGGCATAGATATTTATACTTGTCATATCCATTTGTTGGATACATCCTTTAAGAATAATATAGTGCCCTTCTGTGTCTCTAACTATAGTCTTTAATTTAAAATCCAATCTGTGTGATATGAGAATTGCTACCCCTGCTTTCTTTTGAGGTCCATTGGCATGAAAGATGGTATTCCATCCCTTTACTTTCAGTCTGAATGTATCTTTAGGTTCAAAATGAGTCTCTTGTAGACAGCAAATGGATGGGTCATGTCTTTTTATCCAATCTGCAACCCTTTGGTGTATTATGGGAGCATTTAGGCCATTTACATTGAGATTGATTATTGAGAGATGTGATTTTAATGATGCCATGTTACCAGTAAAGTCTTTGTTTCTATAGATTGTGACTTTCTGTTCTGTATCACTCTTGGGGCCTTTTTACCTTTATAGAACCCCCCTTAATATCTCCTGTAGGGCTGGTTTCATGGGTACGAAATTGGTCAATGACTAGCGATTCTGGAAGGTCTTTATTTCTCCATCAATTCTGAATGACAGCCTTGTTGGATAAAGGATCCTTGGCTGCATGTTTTTCTCTGAAAGAGCTTTAAAAATGCCCCCCCGGGGGCTTGGTTAAGATGGCGGAGAAGTAGGGGACCTCTTTTTCAGCCGGTCCCCTGAGTCGAGCTGGATAGGTACCAGACCAGCCTAAATAACCACGGAATCAGCCTGAGACGCAGGAAGATACATCTGGATCTCTACAAATGAACATCTCCAGCGCTGAGTATTGAGGTACGAAGAGGGGAGCCGTGAAACTGCGCACAGATATCGGAAGATAAATGGAAGGAGGAGGGAGCCGCCGCGTTCGGGTGCCGGGAAGCGGCAGCCACCTGCATGGGGGAGCGGGAGGACTCGCGGACGGCACCCGCAAAACAGCAGACTGAGACCGTGAGCCGGGTGCGCGCCACCAGGCATCTCGCGGAACCCCGGAATCCCGGTGCGCTCACTGGATCCAGACTGAGACCGGGAGCTTCCGGAGCGCGCGCAGGGCGGCTGGCGGCTGGTGGCGTTAGAAACACAAAGGACAGAGACACGCCGGCCCTGGAAGTGAGGGCTGGGACGCCGGGTGTGGGGCGCACATCCCGGGACGCTGCAGGGTTGAGCAGCACCAACAGTAACAGAGTTAAAGTGGCCAGAACATCAGTGGAGAACGGGCCGCAATCCCTCTGTTCTGTGACAATTCAGCCTCTGCTGCTCTGACTCTCAGAAGAGGCACAGCAAACCGCCAGGGAAAGCCGCCAGAGAACAAAAGCCTGGAAATACCGGCTCAGGGAGTGCCCATCCCCATCCCCCCTCGCAGGGGACGCGGAGACTCTACCCAAACCGGGTTGCCTGAGTATCGGTGCGGCAGGCCCCTCCCCCAGAACACAGAAGGCAGGCTGAAAAATCAAGAAGCCCACAACCTGGGGCACCTGGGTGGCGCAGTCATTGAGCGCATGTCTCCAGCTTAGGGCATGATCCCGGCGTTCCGGAAAGGAGTCCCTTATCGGGCTCCTCAGCTGGGAGCCTGCTTCTTCCTCTCCCACTCCCCTGCTTCTGTTCCCGTTCTTTCTGACTGTCTGTCTCTCTCAGATAAATAAATAAATAAAGAAAATCTTTAAAGAAGAAGCCCACATCCCTAAGATCCCTTTATAACAGGGTCACGGCCTGGGACCTAGTCAATAATTTGGGCTCTGGACAACCCTACAACCTCTCCTCATCAGAATGACAAGAAGGAGAAGCCCTCCCCCCCAGCAAAGAAAAGACAGTGAGTCTGTGGCCTCTGCCACAGAAATAATGGATATGGATGTAACCAAATTATCAGAAATGGAATTCAGAGTAACGATGGTCAAAATGATGAGTAGAATTGAAAAAACTATTAATGAAAAGGTTACTGAGAATATAGAATCCCTAAGGACAGAAATGAGAGCGAATCTGACAGAAATTAAAAATTCTATGAGCCAAATGCAGGCAAAACTAGAGGCTCTGACGGCCAGGGTCACCGAAGCAGAGGAACGGGTTAGTGAATTGGAGGATGGGTTAATAGAGGAAAAATGAAAATAGAAGATGGTCTTAAAAATATCCACGCCCACGAACGTAGGTTACGGGAGATTACTGACTCAATGAAACAATCCAATGTTAGAATCATCGGCATCCCCGAGGGGGTGGAGAAAAACAGAGGTCTAGAAGAGATATTTGAACAAATTGTGGCTGAAAACTTCCCTAATCTAGCGAGGGAAACAAACATTTGTGTCCAAGAGGCAGAGAGGACCCCTCCCAAGCTCAACCACGACAAACCTACGCCACGTCACATCATAGTGCATTCGCAAATATTAGATCCAAGGATACAGTATTGAAAGCGGCCAGGGCAAAGAAATTTCTCACGTACCAAGGCAAACGCATCAGAATTATGTCAGACCTGTCTACACAGACCTGGAATGAGAGAAAGGGTTGGGGGAGCATATTTAAAGCTCTTTCAGAGAAAAACATGCAGCCAAGGATCCTTTATCCAGCAAGGCTGTCATTCAGAATTGATGGAGAAATAAAGACATTTCAGAATCGCCAGTCACTAACTAATTTCATAACCACGAAACCAGCCCTACAGGAGATATTACGGGGGGTTCTATAAAAGTAAAAAGGCCCCAAGAGGGATACAGAACAGAAAGTCACAGCCAATACAAACAAAGACTTTACTGGCAACATGGCATCATTAAAATCATATCTCTCAGTAATCAGTCTTAATGTAAATGGTTTGAACCATCCCATAAGACGCCACAGGGTTGCAGATTGGATAAAAAGACATGACCCATCCATTTGCTGTCTACAAGAGACTCATTTCAAACCCAAAGATGCATTCAGACTGAGAGTAAGGGGATGGAGTACCATCTTTCACGCAAATGGACCTCAAAAGAAAGCTGGGGTACAATTCTCATATCAGATAAATTGGATTTTAAACTACAGACTATAGTTAGAGATGCAGAAGGGCACTATATTATTCTTAAAGGAAGTATTCAGCAAGTGGATATGACAATTATAAATATATATGCCCCCAACAGGGGAGCAGCAAGATACACAAGCCGACTCTTAACCAGAATAAAGAGACATATAAATGAAAATACATTAATAGTAGGGGACCTCAACACTACACTATCAGAAATAGACAGAACACCCTGGCAAAAACTAAGCAAAGAATCAAAGGCTTTGAATGCCATACTCGACGAGTTGGACCTCATAGATATATAGAACACTATACCCCAGAACCAAAGAATACTCATTCTATTCTAATGCCCATGGAACATTCTCAAGAATAGACCATGTTCTGGGACACAAAACAGGTCTCAACCAATACCAAAAGATTGAAATTATCCCCTGCATATTCTCAGACCACAACGCTCTGAAATTGGAACTCAACCACAAGGAAAAATTTGGAAGAAACTCAAACACTTGGAGACTAAGAACCATCCTGCTCAAGAATGACTCGATAAACCAGGAAATCAAAAATCAATTTAAACAATTTATGGAGACCAACGAGAATGAAAACACAACGGTCCAAAACCTATGGGATACTGCAAAGGCAGTCCTAAGGGGGAAATACATAGCCATCCAAGCCTCACTCAAAAGAATAGAAAAATCTAAAATGAAGTTGTTATATTCTCACCTCAAGAAGCTGGAACAGCAACAGAGGGACAGGCCTAATCCATGCACGAGGAAGCAGTTGACAAAAATTAGAGCTGAAATCAATCAAGCAGAAATCAGAAATACAGTAGAGCAGATCAACAGGACTAGAAGCTGGTTCTTTGAGAGAATCAATAAAATTGACAGACCACTGGCAAGACTTATCCAAAAGAAAAGAGAAAGGACCCAGATTATTAAAATTATGAATGAAAAAGGAGAGGTCACGATGAACACCATTGAAATTGGAAGGATTATTAGAAATTTTTATCAACAGCTATATGCCAATAAAGTAAGCAATCTGGAAGAGATGGAATCCTTCCTGGAAACCTATAAACTACCAAGATTGAAACCAGAAGAAATTGATTTCTTAAACAGGCCAATTAATTATGAAGAAATTGAGTCAGTGATAAACAACCTTCCAAATAACAGAACTCCAGGCCCGGACGGTTTTCCTGGGGAATTCTACCAAACATTCAAAGAAGAAATAATACCTATTCTCCTAAAGCTATTTCAAAAAACAGAAACAGAAGGAAAGCTACCAAACTCATTCTATGAGGCCAATATTACCTTGATCCCCAAACCAGGCAAAGACCCCCTCAAAAAGGAGAATTACAGATCGATCTCCCTAATGAATATGGATGCCACAATCCTCAACAAGATACTTGCTAATAGAATCCAACAGTTCATTAAAAGGATTATCCATCACGATCAAGTGGGATTCATACCTGGGATGCAAGCGTGGTTCAATATTTGCAAATACATCATATCAACAAGAAAAGACTCAGGAACCATATGATCCTCTCAATCGATGCCGAAAAAGCATTTGACAAAATACAGCATCCTTTCCTAATTAAAACCCTTCAGAGTGTAGGAATAGAAGGTACATTTCTCAATCTCATAAAAGCCATCTATGAAAAGCCTACTGCAAATATTATTCTCAATGGAGAAAAGCTGGAAGCCTTTCCCTTAAGATCAGGAACTCGACAAGGATGCCCACTCTCGCCACTATTATTCAACATAGTACTAGAAGTCCTTGCAACAGCAATCAGACGACAAAAAGGGATCAAAGGTATTCAAATCGGCAAAGAAGAAGTCAAAATGTGTCTCTTCGCAGATGACATGATACTCTATATGGAAAACCCAAAAGAAGCCACTCCCAAACTATTAGAAGTTATAGAGCAATTCAGTAACGTGGCGGGATACAAAATCAATGCTCAGAAATCAGTTGCATTTCTGTACACGAATAATGAGACAAAAGAAAGAGAAATTAGGGAATCCATCCCATTTACAATAGCACCAAAAACCATACGTTACCTTGGAATTAACTTAACCAGAGACGTAAAGGACCTTTATTCTAGAAACTATAAATCACTCTTGAAAGACATTGAGGAAGACATAAAAAGATGGAAAGATATTCCATGCTCATGGATCGGGAGAATTAACATAGTAAAAATGTCCATGCTACCCAGAGCAATCTACACTTTCAATGCTATCCCAATCAAAATACCAAGGACATTTTTCAAAGAACTGGAACAAATAGTCCTTAAATTTGTATGGAAACAGAAAAGGCCCCGAATCCCTAAGGAACTGTTGAAAAGGAAAAACAAAGCTGGGGGCATCACGTTGCCGGATTTCGAGCTGTACTACAAAGCTGTGATCACAAAGACAGCATGGTAGTGGCACAAAAACAGACACATAGACCAATGGAACAGAATAGAGAACCCAGAAATGGACCCTCGGCTCTTTGGGCAACTAATATTTGATAAAGCAGGAAAAAACATCCGGTGGGTAAAAGACAGTCTCTTCAATAAATGGTGCTGGGAAAATTGGACAGCTACATGCAAAAGAATGAAACTTGACCACTCTCTCACACCATACACAAAGATAAACTCCAAATGGATGAAAGACCTCGATGTGAGACAGGAATCCAACAAAATCCTAGAGAAGAATATAGGCAGCAACCTCTACGACATCGGCCAAAGCGACTTTTTCATGACACATCTCCAAAAGCAAGAGAAACAAAAGATAAAATGAACTTGTGGGACTTCATCAAGATAAAAAGCTTCTGCACAGCCAAGGAAACAGTCAAAAAAACTAAGAGGCAGCCCACGGAATGGGAGAATATATTTGCAAATGACACTACAGATAAAAGACTGGTATCCAAGATCTACATAGAACTCCTCAAACTCAATACATGAGAAACAAATAAACAAATCAAAAAATGGGCAGAAGATATGAACAGATACTTTTCCAATGAAGACATACAAATGGCTAACAGACACATGAAAAAATGTTCAAAATCATTAGCCATCAAGGAAATTCAAATCAAAACCACACTGAGATACCACCTTACGCCAGTTAGAATGGCAAAAATAGACAAGGCAAGAAACAACAATTGTTGGAGAGGATGTGGAGAAAGGGGATCCCTCCTACATTGTTGGTGGGAATGCAAGTTGGTACAGCCACTCTGGAAAACAGTGTGGAGGTCCCTTAAAAAGTTAAAAATTGAGCTACCCTATGATCCAGCCATTGCACTACTGGGTGTTTACCCCAACGATACAGACGTAGTAAAGAGAAGGGCCATATGCACCCCAATGTTCATAGCAGCATTGTCCACAATAGCTAAATCGTGGAAGGAGCTGAGATGCCCTTCAACAGATGACTGGATTAAGAAGTTGTGGTCCATATATACAATGGAATATTACTCAGCTATCAGAAAGAACGAGTTCTCAACATTTGCTGCAACATGGACGGCACTGGAAGAGATAATGCTAAGTGAAATAAGTCAAGCAGAGAAAGACAACTATCATATGATTTCTCTCATCTATGGAACATAAGAACTAGGATGATCGGTAGGGGAAGAAAGGGTTAAAGAAAGGGAGGGTAATCAGAAGGGGGAATGAAACATGAGAGACTATGGACTATGAGAAACAAACTGAGGGCCTCAGAGGGGTGGGGGGTGGGGAAATTGGATAGGCCAGTGATGGGTAGTAAGGAGGGCACGTATTGCATGGTGCATTGGGTGTTATACACAACTAATGAATCATCGAGCCTTACATCGGAAACCGGGGATGTACTGTATGGTGACTAACATAATATAATAAAAAATCAGTATAAAAAAAAATGCCCCCCCCAACCCTTTTTGTCATTCCAGGTCTGTGTAGACAGGTCTGATGTAATTCTGATACCTTTGCCTTGGTACGTGAGAAATTTCTTTGCCCTGGCCGCTTTCAATACTGTATCCTTGGATCTAATATTTGTGAATTGCAGTATGACGTGATGTGGTGTAGGTTTGTTATGGTTGAGCTTGGGAGGGGTCCTCTCTGCCTCTTGGATACGAATGTTTGTTTCCTTTGCTAGATTAGGGAAGTTTTCAGCTACAAATTGTTCAATTATCTCTTCTAGACCTCTGTTTTTCTCCACCCCCTCAGGGATGCCGATGATTCTGACATTGGAACTTTTCATTGAGTCAGTAATCTCCCGTTACCTACATTCATGAGAATGGATTTTTTTAGCCCAGATTCTATTTTAGCTTTCTCTTCTACTAACCCATCCTCCAATTTGCTGATATGTTCTTCTGCCTCATTCACCCTGGCCATCAGAGCCTCTAGTTTTGACTGCATTTGACTGATGGAATTTTTAATTTCTGCCAGATTCGCTCTCATTTCCGCCCTTAGAGATTCTATATTCTCATTAACATTTTTGTTAATAATTTTTTCAAGTCTACACATCATTTTGACCATTGTTACTCTGAATTCCATTTCTGATATATTGGTTATATCCATATCCATTAGTTCTGTGGCAGAGGCCACAGACTCATTGTCTTTTCTTTGCTGGGGGGGATTTCTCCTTCTCGTCATTCTGATGAGGAGAGGTTGCGGGGTTTCCAGAGCCCAAATTATTGACCGGGACCCAGGCAGTGCACACTTGTTTTATAGGGACCTTAGGGATGTGGGCTTCTTGATTTTTCAGCCTGCCTTCTGGGGGAGGGGCCTGCTGCGCCGATACTTAGGCAACCCTGTTTAGGTAGAGTCTCTGTGTCCCCTGCAAGGGGGGATGGGGATGGGCACTCTGTGAGCTGGTATTTCCAGGCTTTTGTTCTCTGGTGGCTTTCCCTGGCGGTTTGCTGTGCCTCTTAGAGTCAGAGCAGCAGCGGCCAAATCTCAGCCTCTGTCTCAGAACAGAGGGATAGAGGACCATTCTCCACTGATGTTCTGGCCACTTTAACTCTGTTTCTGTTGGTGCTGCTCAACCCTGCAGCTTCCTGGGATGTGCGCCCCACACCCGGGTCCCAGCCCTCACCTCCAGGGCCATTGCTTCTCTGTCCTTTGTGTTTCTAACACCGCCAGCCACCAGCCCCCCCCCCGCGCGCTCCGGAGCTCCCGGTTAGTCTGGTTCCAGTGAGCGCACCGGAGCTCCGTTTCAGTCTGGTGATGTGTGCACCCCGGCTCACGGTCTCAGTCTGCTCTCTCGCGGGTGCCTGTCCGCGAGTCCGCCCGCTCCCCCGTGCAGGTGACTACTGCTTCCCGGTGCCCGAACGTGGTGGCTCCCTCCCCCTTCCGTTTATCTTCCGATATCTGTGTGCGGTTTCACGGCTCCCCGCTTTGTACCTCAGTACTCAGCGCTGGAGATGTTCATTTGTAGAGATCCAGATGTATCTTCCTGCGTCTCAGGCTGGTTCCTTGGGTGTTCAGGATGGTCTGGTACCTATCCAGCTCGACTCGGGGGACCGGCTGAAAAAGGGGACCCCTACTCCTCCGCCATCTTAACTCTTCTCTCATTGTGCTTTTAATTTGCATTTCTCTAATTCATAATGATGTTAAACAAATTTTTATGTACTTGATAGTTGTTCATATATATTCTTTTGTGAAATATCTATTTATATATTTTACCCATTTTTAAAAACAAATCAGCCTTATTATTATTGACACGTAAGAATTCTTTATAGATTGTGGATACACATGCACATCTTTTCTTGCATATGTGTTTTGCTAGTATTTTCTTCAGTTTGTTGCTTGTCTTTTCTTTCTCTTAATGACATCTTTTGAAGTGTAGAAGTTTTGAATTTTGATGAGGTCCAACTTATCAACTTACTCCTTTATAGACTGCTTTTGTTGTTATAATTAAGAAATCATTACCTAGCTCAAGGTTTTGATGATTTTATCCCATGTTTTATTCAAAGTGGTTTTCCTCCTCCATTTGAGTCTATGATCTATTCCAAGTTAATCTCTCTATATGGCATAATGTATGGATCTAAGTTTTGGGAGTTTTGTTTTTGTTTGTTTTGCATGTGGATATCTAACTGTTTCAGCTTCATTTGTTGGGCAGGCAGTCCTTTCTCCCAGTGAACTACCTTTGTACCTAGTCAAAAATCAATGAATAGTCAATTATCTTGTAAAGTTACTTAAAATATAATAAAAACTTAGTTAAAATTTTTCCACATCTTTTCCATTTCTGATGTTCTTCACTCCTTTCTGTAGCCACAGACTTCCACGAGGTATTATTTTCCCTCTGCCTGAAGAATTGTCCTTAATACTTCTTATACATAAGATTTTATGTATCTGAGAAAAGTCTTTATTTCACTTTCTTTTTTGATAGATATTTTTACATAGCATAGAATTCTAGATTGACAAGTGTTTCTTTTAATCTTTAAAGATGCTGTTTAACCATGTTTCAGTTTGATAAGAAGCACTTCATTCTTTGTTCCTCTGTATGAGTCTCTTTTTGTATTCTGCTTTTAATATTTTTCTTTATCACTGGTTTTAATTAATTTGATTTTAATGTGCCTTTTTGTGCTTTCCCTAATGATTTTTTCACTTGTGCTTCATTGAGCTTTTTTAATCTGCAGGTTTAGAATTTTTTTTCGAAGATTTTATTTATTCCTTTGAGACAGAGAGAGAGAGAGAGAGAGAGCATGAGCAGGGGAGAGAGGCAGAGGCAGAGGGAAAAGCAGACTCTCTGCTGAACTGGGAGCCCAACATGGGGCTCGATCCCAGGACTGTGGGATCACCACCTGAGCTGAAGGCAGATGCTTAACCATCTGAGCCACCTAGGTGCCCCTGCAGGTTTAGAATTTTCCTCAAATTTTGGGAAAAAATTATCCATTATTTCCTCAATAAAATTTTATGTACCCATCACTATCTCCTCTTCTTCATGCCTCCCAATTACATGTATATTAGATTGCCTGAAATTGTCCCACATTTTATAATTGCCCTATTATTTTTTTTTTAAATTTTTCTAGAGCACAGTTAAGTTACTCAGAAACAATTTTTTTTTCAATACTTGCTTTTAGGCTTTCTTTGGCAGAACTAGAGCAGCCTTTAGTCTTGGGATCATTTTGTCCCATAATTGAGGTAACACTGTCTAAGTATTCTACCTAATTCCCTATGTACTCCAGAGTTTTTCCCATTCTGGCTGATAGAACTATTAACTGTTATGGGTCTTACATGTGGTCTGGGGATTTGCTATTCCTTTCTGATGGTTCTTGATCTCAGATTGTTTCCTCATGTACATGTTCTTATCAGTAATCAGCTGAAGACTAAAAGTGGAGTGCTCTGCAAATATCCAGAATTCTATTTCTATGTGACTCTCTCCCCTCTAGTACTCTCCTCTGCCAACTCCAGCTGCCTTAGTCTCTTCTACTTTGAACTGTTTCCTCAACTTAGGGAGACCAGTGGACTCCATTTTGTTTCTTCTCCCTGTCTGTGGTTTAGAAACTCTCTCAACATAGTAGCAAGATGGAGAAAGTTTAGGGCTCAACTTGCTTGTTTCCTGCTTCTTAGAGACATTTAAAAATATCAATGAAATTTATTTTCAAATTGATTATGATCATCGTGAGAAAAGTAGGATTTGAGAAATAACATAAATACATTTTTAGGAATGTATCTACCTCATTTATTAGGATTAAAATCATTTTTGAAAAAGAAAATGTGTAAAAAGGATGTAATAAGAATACATTGTTACATGCTAGGTAAAACATATTGAAAAAGCCAAGAAAAAGAAGTTCATTTATGGAGAGGAAACTACTCTGTGTATGTGCATATATCCCATTTAGACAACTGGTGCTTTGCTATGGTTCTTCCCTCTGTTGGAATTCAACAAAATGTTATCAGTGGCTGTTGACAGTTTATAATATCAGTCCTTCTATAGAGAATTTAATCAAAGAATGTTAAGACTTGGAAGACACCTTGGAGATCATTTGGTAGTTCAACTTCCTTATTTTACACATGAGAAAGCCAAGACCTACTTTTTTGTGTTTTATAACACAAAACAAAAAACAAGACAAACCCGTCTAGAGTTTATGTTTATTGGATATAACCCAGGGAATCTGACTTTAGGGCTCTGTACTATTCTGTTTCCCACATAATCAAATTGATTCAGAACTGGAGCAGACATGAAGTATATTTCACATGTAATAGACTGTTTCACTAGATGTAGGCTTAGATCACCCTAGATAATAATTTGTTATTTATACATTAGTGTGCTTTTTATGCCTGAGGGCTGTAGCCACTGAATAAGTTATAGTCCTGGCATTTAAACATTAGTCTCAAATTGCTCAAATAAAGGGAGTTTTAATAGTGGGACTTTCAGATGTATGAGGAGAAACAGCAGAGAAAGGAATGGATACTGAGGCAGTTGTAGACCAGCAACAGTGGGAAGTTATCACCCTACTTATGATTAATATTAATTTAGACTTGAAATAACAAAAGGGGAAATTAGTTTTACAGGGACCCAGTGAGAATTTGAACTATTTTAGGACGCTTTCCTGTAGGAGCTGTTGTCATGGAAAAATGTACCTATTCTCTGAGACACTGTGCCGAAACTGTAAAGGATCAGAGAAGAAATGCCCTGACTTCTTTCTGATTTTGCCCTTCCATTTCCTGCCACTACTATGTGTGAACCTAGTGGGAAACCAGTTTATAAGGACACCTGATGACGTAGTGCAGAGTGGTCAGCTTCTGTGCTGTGAGGTAGGAGAAGATGAATATGGAGACTGAGAATAACTAGCACAGTGTCAGGAGCTCCAATTCCAAAGACAATTCTTAGATGGTCTTTGCTATGATGAATAGACACCACTGTTTTTGAGGAAATCATAATTTCTTATTTAACTAGAACTTTTATTCATAAATGTACATCAATAATTCTTAGCTTCACGGCAATACCAGGTAAAAGAAGTTACCATTTGGAGTTTCAAAGTGTCCTATATCAACCCACATTCTTTCTCTTATTTCAAAATCACTTGGAAATATGAAGAGGTATGTGTGTGTGAGGGGTGAGTGTGAGGGTGAGGGCATAAGGGAGAAGAGAAGAAGAAAATATTGCACACTTACTACTCTTAAATAGTGAAGCCTTTGTCACTCAATGAATCCATTTATTCCGTAAACAGTTCTTAGAGGCTCAGTCACTAAATTGACGAGTAATGTTCTAGGGTGACACTAGCAAGAAGGCTGATGTGGCCAGGACTCTAATGTGATTGATTACAAAGTAAAACTTACACTTGCAGAATTTATAATATAAAAGACCTGCCTAGCAACAGGGATTAGTAATCACAGGATCAGTGATTACTAGAAAGTGGTTATAATAGCTTGGACTTTAGTTTTCAAGTAAAAGAAAACCATGCAAGCCAGCTTAAAGAGAAAGAAGAACTAATTATATGAAGACAATTCCACTGTCTATTTCATGAAACTCTACAGTTGAAATACAGCCAGGCCCTTGAAACCAGGGGTCCCCACGTGGTCAGAATGCTCTCTTCCTCTCTCCTCTGTCCTTTCTGAGGCCTACTCCTCCCTTCACATTTGCTTTGTTCTTTTCCTCTACACACTGACTTTCTCTGCCTTCTCAGGTCCTCATAGAGGACATTTCTAAATTCTTCCCTGAAGATGAACCAAATTGCCCTCCCAGTCCCAAACCCAGATTCTGGTTGGAGAGACTCTGGCTCTGCATGGATGAAGTAACCACCCTAATCCCAGTCAACTGTGGGCAGAAGAGGGGATAATATGGTCAGGATGTGGCTGCTCTGAATTTTGCACCTGCATATGGAAGAGTGAGGCAGATCCCAGATAAGGAGGTGATGGGCCTGAAGCCCAATTGTTGTCTAGACACCTGAGCTCAAAAGCAGTTCCTTCAAACTTTAAAAAAAAATGTAAACCAATCTCAAGAAATAAAATATCTCAGGAATTTTTTTTATTCAGCATTTTTTAATTTCAATTTTAATTTTTTTATAATAATATTTTTTATTATATTATGTTAGTCACCATACAGTAGATCCCTGGTTTTTGATGTAAAGTTCCATGATTCATTAGTTGCGTGTAACACCCAGTGCACCATACGTGCCCTCCTTACTACCCATCACCAGCCTATCCCTTTCCCCCACCCCCCTCCCCTCTGAAGCCCTCAGCTTGTTTCTCAGAGTCCATAGTCTCTCATGCTTCATTCCCCCTTCTGATTACCCCCCCTTTCTTTATCCCTTTCTTCCCCTACTGATTTTCCTAGTTCTTACGCTCCATAGATGAGAGAAACCATATGATAATTGTCTTTCTCCGCTTGACTTACTTCACTTAGCATTATCTCCTCCAGTGCCGTCCATGTCAGGAATTTTTAATCAATGTATTTATAGTCAGTTTATTTAAGTAAATATACTTAAAGTCAATATATTTAATCTGTTTGCTATTTGTTCATTAAATGATATTTAAAGTTAGGAATGACAGGCGAAGGAAAAAGTAGGACAAGTGCTTTTGCAGTACATGACAGTTTAGAGGACAGGGCCTGTGTGGGGACTGGGATGCCAGAGAGGTTCTTACAAACCATCCCCTACTTGTTTTTCCATTCAGTGTATTTCTTTTCCCGGTTTTAATGAGACCTTTTGTTAATTAAGGCTTCTGTTTTACCGTAGCTTCCCTTGAAATGTTGGAGCCATTCTAAATGGTAATCTCTGTGTATAACCCAATTTAAGAGACTTACTGAAACTCATCCTTCTTTCTTTCCTTTTCTCCATCCTTCTTTTTTTTTTCCTTTCCAGCAGGCCAGACTAAAAGGATGTTAAATTATTTTCCAAATCTGATATCCAAAAATTAGAAAGCAAATTCCGAATTGAGGAAGAATAAACCATTCTGGTTATTTCTTCTCCATGTGGGCTTTGGTTTATTTTACAACACCTTCACGAATTCAATCAGAATTGATCAATCAAGCTATGCCTTCCCATTGAGAATATCTATGCAAGCGGTGAAAAGGCTGCACACCTGCCCGACTGCCAGGCTTAGTGTTTGCTCTGGTAATTACTCTTGATGACATCAAGGTTTCTAATAAAAGCATTAGAAAAGATTGAAAATATGGTTCTGGATGTTTTGGAACATTAGAAAAACTCTTATATTTATACTTGAAAGTAAAGAAATATGGAATAAATGGAGAGTGGCATATAAGTGACATGCATATTGATATTTCTTCTTCCTCCGTTAACTTAAATTATCTCTCTTTACTGATAGCCTTTTCCCTTTTCTCCTGACTCGCAAGGCAGTTTCCATGTTATTATTTTGTGACCAAAATCAGACATCTCTTTTGAAGTACAAGCTTCCCACTTATATGATCCTCTGTAATATCTTCTTTCCTATAGTCTAGTATCTTCTAGAAAACTACATTTCTCAATAATTTCAGTGATGGGATTGCAGCCTTTATCTCCATTTTTTTTTTTTTGCCTCTAGCCTCACTAAGAATGCTTCTCACATCCGATTTTACAATTTCCTTCATTCTTATAAAATCTATTCCAAACATCCACCATATTTTCCGTCACCTCTAAAAATGGCTCAGCTTAAAAAAAGTGGCTCGGCTTAAATATCTTAAATTATGAATTTATATTCTTCAGCTGTGGATTCCTGTTCTTTTATCAACTGCTATTTGAAACAGTTCCACAGGGGTTATGCTTTTATATTTCTTTGAGTACAGAGGTAGCAGTTTTTCAAGGTACTTAGTGGAGTTCCTGCGCCGTAGGTATGCATAATTTCACCCTCATTAGATATTTTGGGTTGTTCTCCAAAATAGTACCAACTTATACTCCTGTCAGCTCACAATGTTATTGGACTTCTTAATATTTATCATTCAGATGGTTGTAAAAATTAGGCCTTTGTAATTTTTGTCTTTCTACATTTGTAGGGGCCATTTGCTTTTTTGGAAAATTCATGCTCATAACCTTTGTTCAATTTTTTCTTTGTGAGGTTTTCTCTTTCTCATAGATTTGTAAGCTTTTTTTAACTTTTTAAATTAACATATAATGCATTATTTATTTCAGGGGTACAGGTCTGTGATTCATCAGTCTTACACAACACCCAGTGCTCACCACAACACATACCCTCCCCAGTGTCCATCACCTAGCCACCCCATCAGAATATACATTATAAGTGCTAATTTTTAATCAGTTAAATATTTTCCCAATACTGTCTCTAAGTAGATGACAACTTTTTTACTTATGTTTTGTAATAGTGGTATCACATTTATAAGTCTTGTCCTTTGTGGTTGACTCTTTGCATTCTTGATTAAGAAATATTTTCCTACTTCAGTGTCATAAAAACAATCTCCTATGTTTCTTCTAAATGGTTTAAGGTTTTATTTTTCATATTTAGACTTTTATTCTATCTAGAATTAATTTTTGTGAAATAGGAATATGATTTTCTTTCATATAATTTTCATTTCTTTTACTTGTGAACTGCAAGGCCATTGCTGTGATAGTCCAAGTTGCCACATTGTACATGTATGGATTCTTTATTTGGTTCCATTATCCATTTGTTTGCCCAGCGGCAATGCCACTCCTTAACCCTACTTCTTGTTTGTAATTATTTTGAATGGTCTTGATTTTACTCTACTATATAATTTAAAATCAGTTCTTTTTATGTTTTTTTATAAATGGGGATATTTGATACTATTATGATATTCTATCTTTTCATGATATATCTGTTGATTTTAGTCTTGTTTTGCTAACTTCAAAAAAGTTCATGCGTCAAATATAGTTTGAATCCCTCTTATGCCAGGCATTGTTCAAGGAGGTTTGTCATCATTGACAAAATGAAGTTTCTATTCTAACCAGATAAAATATGCATAATATATAAATAATTTACATAGTGTGTAAAAAGATTACAAGTACTAAAGGAAAATGAGAAATACTAAGGCAGATTAATGAAAATCAGTATTGCAGGAGTCACAGAGCAGTGGATTTTCATTTAAATAGGGTAAGCAGTCAGA
This sequence comes from Ursus americanus, assembly GCF_024610735.1. Lineage (NCBI taxonomy): Eukaryota > Metazoa > Chordata > Mammalia > Carnivora > Ursidae > Ursus > Ursus americanus. The sequence goes on from NC_142128.1 coordinate 70,820,157, forward strand.
ATAAATCTAGTTGAGAAAATACTTGCAGGAGTTGATGGAAGAGTATTCCAGAGTGAGTCAGTAGCCAGGCAAACACCCTATAGTGAGGTTCTTTTTGAAATATTCTAGAATGGCAAGGAGGTTTGGAGAGGAATGAATGAGCTGGGAAGTGAGTCAGAAATAATGGTGGCTATATCACATAGCGTCTTCTGAGCTCCCAAGAAACTTTGCTTTAATCTTGGGATAAAAAGAGCTTTGCAAGGTTTGCAGTAGAGGAATATAATAATCTATCTGGCTGATGTATTTAGAAAGGACTAAAGAAGGTTAGAGTAGGAGCAGCAAGGCTTATTTTGAGTCTATTTTAGGAATCCAAGTAAGAGATGATGATGGCTCAAACCAGGGAGAGGGCAGAAGGGATGACTGGATTCTATATATAATTTGAAGGCAGAACCATTAGGATTGCCTGACAGAAAGGATGTGGGTTATAAGTGAAACAAAAAAGTCAAGAAGACACTGAGGCTTTTGGCCTAAAAGAAATAATTGCTATTTATTGAGATGTAGAAGGCTGCAGGTAAGATGATCAGAAGCTGGTTTTGGATTTATTCACTTTTAAATGAATATTAGACATCCTTTATTAGGAAGGTAGATATGCAGATGTAGAATTTAAAGTAGAGGCCTGGTCTAGGGATATAAACTATGAGACTATTTGCATATTTATTTATTTATTTATTTATTTTTTAAGATTTTATTTATTTATTTGACAGAGATAGAGACAGCCAGCGAGAGAGGGAACACAAGCAGGGGGAGTGGGAGAGGAAGAAGCAGGCTCATAGCGGAGGAGCCTGATGTGGGTCTCGATCCCATAACGCCGGGATCATTCCCTGAGCCGAAGGCAGACGCTTAACTGCTGTGCCACCCAGGCTCCCCTATTTGCATATTTATGATATGTAAGTCATGAGACTGTATATAATGAACAAGAGACTGAAAATATATGTAAGAAGAGAAGAAGTCTAAGGACTAGGGAGAAGAGAAATAACTAGCAAAAGATATCAGGAAGGAACAACCAGTGGGTAAAAAAAAAAGAAAAACAAGGTGATGAACAAAAAAATAAGGAAGAGAGAGTAGTCATTTGTGTTAGATGCTTCTATTAAATTAAGATGAAGATTGAAAACTGTTGGTCACTTTGAAAAGAGAAGTTTTGGTAGACTGATGATGGTGAAAGTATGTTAGGAATGTGTTTAAGAGAGAACTGTAAAATGGAATGAAGTATAACAAATATGTTGTGAATTTTATTGCAGAAGGGGAGGATAAATGGCCTAGTAGCTGGTAGAGAAAGCTGGGTCAAAAAGTTTCATTGTAATCGAGAAATAAGGGCGGAGTGATATCCCCAAGATGATAACATAAGTTGTTCCTGACATCACTGCCCCTCACAAGAAAAACAACTAATAACTATTAACAAGAAACCACTGAAAGAATACTAGAACACAGACTAAGGCTGAAGCCTGCCCCCCCCCACCTCCATACCACAGAGACCAAGACTGCATTGGAAGTGTAAGTGAAGCAGTTACATGTTGAGGGCATTGCCCTTCTCCCAGGTCAGTACAGCATCACATGGAGAGGTCTTTACTTAACCTTTAGTCCCTGCAGTGGGAAAAGAGAACCCAAAGGGTACAACCAGCACCACTCAATTGTGGGTTGCTTTGTGGTAGCCCCTACCTACCTTGATCTCACCCCATGAGGATCGCATGGGAATCTGTGGGGCTCAACTACTGAGAATCTGACTGTGAAGGAGAAGTGGGGAGGGGCTTGCCACAATGAGCATACGAATCTGGGAAGACTGAGTTTATACTGTGGTGACCAAGTAGTAATCCAAACCAGAAGCTTAAAAAAAATCAGTGGTACGCTCCGACCGGAGAACTCAGTGGTATACAGATCTGCCTGGTTCAGATCCTCAAACAAGGAATTTTGCCAGCACTACAGCCTGGTTTGCCCATGCCTAGCCAAGAAGGTGAGTCACAGCCCCACTCACTGTGGAGAATGTCTCCCAGCTACATCTAACCAGAGGGGCTGTTAAGAATGCCTGGAAGCTGTGTAGCCCAGCAATGCTTAAGCTATGAAGTGAATTGGCAGAGCTGATAGCCCCAGAGCAAAACTAGTACTGGGCATGGAGAGTTCTCTTGCTATATACATAGACAGGGAAATTAATTCATAATCAAGGCTTAGGGTACCTCCAGGTCCTTCCTAATTGGACAGCCTATTTGGGAAATTGAGAGTTGCCAGGAGTGGCCCCTCCCCTTCCTGCCCAGGCAAGGGAGTTAAGACATAGCCCTACCTGCTGTGACTCCCAGCCCCATCTGATAGGACAACAAGAACACCACCATCCCAGTGGCATTTGAGCTGAAAGAAGGGCATACAGAGCCAGTAGTCTGCAAAGCCAAGCCAGTGGACCTGTTTAGCCAGGGAACTTGAGGCATGGGTCAGCTTGAGTTGAGACAACAAAGAGCATTACCTGCTTTAGAGCTGCTTTTCACACTGCACCTGGGCGAGAAAACTAATTTATAGTCCCCCTCAATGCTGAATACAGCCTCTAGCTTGCTTGACTAGGGAATCTAACCAGAGCACACAGAAGCTAATTAGCCCATCCAACATATTTGCTTATAGTGGCACTTGAACAGAGAACAAAGCCCATGGCTTTCGCCATCTGCAGAGCAAAACCAGTGGCTTCATCTGAACAGGGAAATCAGTGTATACTATTACCTGATATGAGTCCCCAAAGAGCTGCATAGGCCCTTGGTCCTAATCTGCTGCTCTTCAGGGAAGCTAATTCATAACCCCATCTATTACTGAATATAGTACCCAGTCCCAACCATCTAGTAAGCCTGACCAGAGAATCCAGGCAATTGTGCAGGACATCTTGTGGTAAGAAACCAAGTCAACAGTCCTATTCAACTGTTCTCAGCCAGTGGCACAACCCTGCATCCTCAACCTCAGAGCTCTAATAGTTGCCTTACTCCAAAATAGACCAAAGTAGCAGACCCCACATGGCCGAGGACATTATAAGCAGACATGCCCAGAGACCCACACTGGTAAAGATCTGTCTCTGCCAAAGCAAATCTGTAAGTCTGGAAGAGAAACCTGATTGCTCAAATGTGCAGATACCAATATAAGGAATCAAGAATCACAAAAAACAGGTAAATGTGACACCATCAAAGAAAATTAATAAAGCCCTGATAATTGATCTTAAAGAAATGGAGATCAATGAACTGACAGTGAATTCAGAATCATCTTCTTAAAGAAATTTTATGAACTACAAGAATACACAGACAACTAAACACAATTAGAAAAACAATGTATGAAGAAAACAAAAGGATTGATAAAGCAAAAGAAACCATTAAAAAAACCCAGAAATTCTAGAGTTGAAAAAAACAATAACTGAACTGAAAAATTCAGTAGTTTCAAAAGCAGACTCAACCATGCAAAAGAAGAATCAGTGACCCAGAGGATGGAACATTAGAAATTATCCAGTCAGAAGTGCAAAAAGAAAAAAAGAATGAAAAAGAGTGCAGAAAGCCTATGAGACTTAGGGGCACAATAAAATGAAACAATATTTACATTCTGCAAATTCCAGGAGGATAAGAGGAAGTGAAAAGAATAGAAAACCATATTTAAAACAGTAATGGATGAAAAATTCTTGAACCTAGAGAGAAAAATGGATATCCAGATCCATGAGGCCCAAAAGACCCCAAATTGGTTGAACTTGCATAAGACTATACCAAGATACATTATAAATAAATTTGCAAACATCAAACACAAAGAAAGAATTTTAAAAGCAACAAGAGAGAAGAAAAATTCATATAAGGGAATCCCACCCTCCCCCCATAAGACTATCAGTGGATTTCTCACTAGCTACCTTTCAGGCCAGGAGAAATGGAATGACATTTTCAAAATACTGAAAGAGAAAAACTGTCAACCAAGAGTACTATACCCAATGAAGCTGTCCTTCAGAAATGAAGGAGGGATAAAGACTTTCACAAACAAACAAAATCTTGAGGGAGTTCACTACCACTAGACTTGCCTTACAAGAGATGATAAAAGGAGTTCTTTGAGTGAAAAGGAAAGGATGCTAATTAACATCATACAAATATATAAAAAGGTAGCATAAAACTTACTGGTAATAAGAAATAGTCAAAGATAGATTCTGTAATTTTGTAATGGTGGTACATAATTCACTAACAGCTGTAGCTTAACAGTTAAAAAAATGAACTAAATAAAAATAAGCATAGTAAAAAAGCCATAACTACAATAATCTGTTATGAAGTAAGATATAAAGTATGTAAACTGTAACAACAATAACCTAAAATGTGAAGGGCAGAAGTAAAAGTGTGAAGTTTAGGAATTCTATTGACATATAAGTTGTTACCAGCTTAAAATAGAATTATAATTTTAAGGTATTTTAAGTCTCATGGTAACCACAAGGGAAAAACGTGTAGCAATTACACAAAAGAACATGATAAACAAGGCAAAGCATACCAATATCAAAAAACATCAAAACATGAGAAAAACAGCAAGATAAGAAGCAAGGACAGTGGATCTATGAAACAATCAAAACCAATGAACAAAATGGCAGTAGTAAGTTGTTACCTATCAATAATTATATTAAATATAAACAGATTGAATTTTCTGGGCAAAAGACACAGAATGGTTGAAAACAAGATCTAACAATATGCTGCTACATGAGATTCAATTTAGCCTTAAAGATACACAGACTGAAAAGTGATAGAAAAAGTCATTTCAAGCAAATGGTAGCAACAACAAAAAAGCAGGGGTAGCTATACTTACATTAGACAGAATACACTTTAAAAATGGCAAAAAGAGACAAAAAGAGGTCATTATATAATGATCAAGGATTAACCCATCAAGAAGACAGCAATTATAAGTATTTATGCACCTAACATTGGAGCTCCTAAATATATAAAGCAGAATCTAACAGCTAAAATGAGACATAAGTCATCCAGACAGAGAATCAATAAGAAAGTAATGGAATGAACAACACTGTAGACCAAATGGACCTAACAGACATATACAAAACATTCTATCTAACAACAGCAAAACACACATTCTTCTCAAACACACATGGAACATTTTCTGGGTAGACCAAAGGCTACAAAAAAGGTTCTAGCAAATTCAAGGAGATTGAAATCATACCAAGTATCTTCTTGAACCACAATGGTTGGAAATCAATAACAAGAGGAAAACTGGAAAATTCACAAACACATGGAAATCAAGCAACACTCTCCTGAACAACCAATGGATCAAAGAAGAAATTAAATGGGAAATTAAAAATCTATTGAGACAAATGATATTGGAAATATGACGTAGCAGAATATATGGGATACAGCAAAAGCAGTTTTAATAGGGAAGTTCATAGCAATAAGCACATTAAGAAGTAAGAAAGAGTTAATCCTGAGTTCTCATCACAAAGATTTTTTTTCTTTTCTCTATTATTTCTTTTCTTTTTATTGTATCTATATGAGATGATGAATATTAGCTGAACCTATTGTGGTAATCATTTCACAATATATGTCAATCAAGTCATCATGCGGAATGCCTTAAATTTATATGGTTGTGTCAGTTATTTCTCAAACAAACAGGAAGAAAAAAGTAAGGGCTTGTGTCTATGTTATATGTTAATGGCAATGATAATGAGAAAGAAATGTTGATATAGGAGGAGAAGAATTGCTGGGATTATATCCTTGAAGAGAACATAAGAGATCTAGTGGAACAAGGAAATGATTAACAAAGATTACCATTATCTATAATCACAGACATTATTTTCTTGACCATTACCTAAGATTACCATTATTTATAGATTTTGGTAAGTGGGTAGATAGATATATTGGTAGGAGTCTGCCATGCCAAAGGAAGTATTTTTGCTAAAGCAGATTAATTTGACTTCAGGTACATAGTAGGAATTCATTCCCTGGGTACCTGTGCTCTTTTCTATCTTAATTAGGAAAAAGGATCAGAAAAAAATCATCCACACATGGAGTAGACAATAACATACGTTCACAGTTTCTCCTGTTCTCCGTACTGATACAGTCTAAATAGGTCTGGACAATCTAGATTCCCACAGAGTATCTCATTGATTCATTAAATCAACACCATGCTGATCCAGCAAGAAGAGTAAGAGGTGACTGGTAATCTGGAGGCATTGGTAGAAGACAGCAAGTTTAGAGAGTGGAAAATAAACCCTATGAAAATCCTGGGGTTTGGCATTCTCGTATGTTTTTAGGGCTTCTGTGTTTGGAGTGTGTTGGAACATCCCTCTAAAGTAAAAGACAAATTGCCTTCCGTACTGCAAAAAAAGGAAGTATAATGTTCAGTAGGCTTCTTTTGGTACATGAGACAACACATTCTACACATAGAAATATTGATCTGGTCCTGGTGACATGAGGAATGGGGATTTGGGTCACACCACCAAGTAAACCAGTAAAAACAATAGACGGTATAGCTGAGGGCAAAGGGAAATTAGAATGGATAATGGCGGAGGAAGATAAAAGATACCAGTTGTGTCCCAACTGCACCAACTATATTGCAGTGATTCTACCTTGAAATGGTAACTCTCTTATTTATGAGCATGCTTGAAAAAAATCTATAAAGTGTTACACAAATGTAAGATCAGCCATTGGGTTTGTGCTAACATTTCTATTGGTAAATCAGTTGCAGATAAAACATTTTCCTATTAGGTCATACTATACTGGATGTTAAACTGCATATATCTGAGAGCCAAAAGTAACTGACAAAATTCCTTAGATGAAAGTTATAAAAAGTAAGCTATACAGAAATGCTCCCATAGGAAGCAGCAGTTGACGGAAATGTACAACTAAGTACTTAGCTAATTCCTCTGAGATCAAATAAGAACTCCCCAATCAACTGTTCATATTTGAAACTGAATATGCCTTGCCTTGCAGGCAGCTCTCTTCCTTTCTGGAGGACTGTGCTTCAGGGAGTTACTACAATATTCATGTTGCAAGTCACAAGAAAGTGAGGCCTCACAGTTATTACTTAACTGGGACCCTGGAGCATTACTATAAAGTAGCTGCCCCCACTTGCAGACCTCCATGTCTCTAGAACTACTTGGTAGAAGGGTTAGGCTGGAGAATATTTCTAAGCCACAGGGAGAACTAACTGATCGATAAGGGTGCCTGAAATTCAACGGCTGTTCATTCAATTTATTTAATCAACATTTATTGCTTGCCTCTTATATGCTAGCCACTCTGCTCAGCATTTTGAGAGTTTAAAAATGAACAAGACATAGACCCTGCTGTTCTGAGACTTCAAATCTTTAAGACTTATTTATTTTTTTTTTAACTCACTAGTTCTCAAATTATAGAGGGGGTCTAACAGGATCAGTAGGTCTGGGGTAGGGCCCTAGGAATCTGCATGTTTAGTCAGTTCCCCTGGTGATTCCAGTGTTACTGATTATTGAATCCCACCTCGAGAAACACTTCTTTAGCACGTATGAAAGGTTATTTGTGGCTGAAAACAAGACCTTGTGGGAGGAGAGAAATTACAATGGGAAAAATAGAAGAATGTTATGAAAGCTTATGTTTATGTTACCATTTTGAAATTAGGTAATTTTTTTTTTTAGCACATTTAATCAAATGTGAATGAAGGCTCAGGTCTAGATTCAAAAATGAAATTTCAGACAATAATGTGAGCTGCAGTCAGTATCAGCTTCACCACCTTGGGAGAGCAAGCGGTGTCTTAGGGAAGGGTCACCCCCTTAGTACTGTGGCCTCTTAGTCCTGGCTGAGCCTCAGCCAACACTCCCCACACCTTTGTGAACAACAAAATGGCCTGTCAGCTCTTTCCCCTTCCTACCTTTTAGGAGCACTAAGAGGGGTGCCTGGCTGGCTCAGTCAGAAGAGCATGTACCTCTTGATCTTGGGGTTGTGAGCTTGAGCCCCATATTGGGTATAGTGATTATTAAAGATAAATAAATAAACTTAAAAAAAAAGCATCAAGGAAATGTACTCAGTTAGTATGTACTTTTTCCTGCCTCCCTTTCTCTCCATCTCCCTTTCTTTCTTTTCCTCTTTCTCACTTACTTTCTGTTGGGGCCAAACCCCTGAGAGAATCCTCTGTAGCATTCCAAGCAGTAAATGCTCCAAGGAACCCATCAAAAAAAAAAAAAAAAAGATTTATTTATTTATTTGTTTGTTTGTTTATTTATTTATTTATTTATTTATTTTGAGTCCTGGCACCTTTTTACTTGCTTACCTTGAATCCCCTCCCATCTTTTCAACGCACTAGAATTCTGCCATCTGCTTTCTGGAGGCCATTTGCTATTCCCTCGTGGTTGCTGGAAACCTGTAGGCATACTGCTTATCTCAGCCTCTGAACAGTAATTAACCCTGTCTCTTTTCATTATAAAAAACAACCACCCAAAAAAACAAAAATATTTTTATCCTTTTAAACCTTTTTATCCTTTTATACTTTTTAAGTAAAAATGATTGTCTATCTTTGTATTTCTTGGAGCTTTTTAAAAATGAGCCTGCTATTATTAGAGCTGCAGGTTTAACACAACCACATTCTTCTACAAATTTATGGCAAGTTAATAACATCTCTGTTTGTTTCTAATATCAATCCTATGGCCAAAACACTTGTCATAGTAATAAACAACAGCATAGTTAGAACTACTTCAATGAATTTGGGTCAATGTATCACTCTCTCCGAACACATTTTAAATTTATCACAATGATAGCCTGGGGAAAATTTGGCTTTTTGGCATTCACTAGTTTAAGTCATTATTTTGAGAGCAAATTGTACTCAACCCGGAGTTCAAGTGTAAGAGACAATAAAACACAATGGCTGAATAAATGGGTTTTGATTGCCTTTGAAAGGTTTCATCTTCATTCTTCCCATTCCAAATAGTAATGATTTCAGGATTTCTTGTGATTATACACAATATACTTTTTTCTTCTAAAGTTGCCTATTGAACCATATTATAATTATAGGTTATATTTATTTAATGCTACTCTGTGCCAGGAACTGTGCTGAGCACATTATGTGCATTATGCCACCAAGTAGCTATTTCATTTTATAAGTGAGAGAATTGAGTCTTGGAGATTTTAAGGTATTTTCTCAAGGTCATATATTTAATAAGTGACAAAGCTCAAAATAAAACCCAGCAGCTCTGGCAGCATAGTTCTTGTCATGGTAAGTTACCTCTGATATCAATAGCCATCAAGTTCCCTCAAAACTCATAGAAATAAATTCTAAAGGATGGAAGTATACAAGAATATCCGTTGCTTCAGCAAGGCCAAAGTAGGATGAAACCTGAAAAAAAAAAGGCATTAAATATGATGAAAATGCAAGCACTAGTGGCATTAGAGCAGTGCCTGAGAACAGTGTGCTCAGAAGCTAGGGAAAAAAGAAAAAGGATAAAAGCGTGGTCGCTGCACAAAGTTTGATTGGTCTCCTGGTCTGATTGTTTTCAATTCCTGGAAATGCATAGGATCTAAGGAAGCAACATGTTTGGCATTGTTATAGAAACGGAAGACCAGTGTGGCTGTGACACAATGAGCAAGAGGGAGAATAGTACAGAATGAAGTTGGAGAGGTAAGGTAAGAGGAGTTTCATGTAGAGTCTGGTAGGCTATGGTGATGGGGCTGGATTTATTCTGAGCAGTGGGAAGACACGGAGAGGTTTTAAGCAAAGGGAGGTGATTATGTGGTACATATTTTTATATGATCACTCTGAATGCTGTATGATGTATAAGTTGTAGAAGGACAAGAGAGGAAGCAGGACGACCAGTGGGGAAGCTGCTACATTTGTCTGTGATGATGGGTGTAACTATAGAGGTAGCAGTGGAGATGCGTGAACTCAAAATATACTCTGGAGTAGTGCCAGTAGGAATTGGTGATGAATTGAATGTAAGGCCTGAGAGGAGGTAAAAAGTCAAGGACGACTCCTCGAAATGACAGCAGAGGGCTAGTGGTTTGTTGAGATGAGAAAGATAAGGATCAGAAGCAACTCCGAAGATAATCAGAAGCTCTGTTTTGGATATTTTGAGGTGTTCTTTTTTAAACACCCAAGGGAAGGTTTTAAGTAGATAATTATTACATGTTCACAACATGGAAGCAAGGATTCTGAGTCTCCCTGAAAGTAGTCACAGAAATGGTGGGTGGGGTATGAATCTCAGTCAGCAGGAGTGCAGGGCATAGAAGGTGAGAATGTCCATGAACATTGGACATGGAATTCAGAATGGAGGCGAGAGCTCTTTCACAGCAGTTTTTCAGGGAAAAGTGAACCTCCAGCCTCTGGTTCTATACATCATTGAGCAGAAAGTTTTTCAGCTGTAGCCATCAACGATTTCAGATTAGATGCAGTGATTGCTCGGTTTGGAAACTGCCCCGAGAAACAGTGATACAGATGAGTCTGGTAACAGCTCCCTCAGAGACTCCGACAGGCCACCCCTTTAAATTCACTGGCAACCCCCGAATTCTTGGTAGTGTTTTCTTTTTCTGGACAGAGCTTCTAGTGCTATATTTACTTTATTACCAAAGTCCCTTCAGTGGCCTCCAGGTGGCCTTTCCTCCCAAGAAAAGCTTCCCTAGGTGATTCCTAAGATGATGTCCTTTCCTTTTATCCTGTCATGTTGCTGCAACGTCTTTCGACAATGACAATTCATTTCTGTCAGAGACCTTGTTCCAGGGAAAACTCTACAACAGAAACTGAATAAATGAGTCTGACAACGTTGTCTTTAAAATGAGTCTATACCTTTAGTTATACAGATTATTTTAGCAGCAATGGAAGCATTCTGTTTTTGTGAAGACTTCTTTTTCTTTTTTTCCTTTCCCATTTTACACATAAGGGGTAGCATCAGCTGTTTGTGAATCCAGAACATTCTATTTGGACCATTCTCAAAGAAATACGTCACTCAAAGCTGTGTCAATAGAGAATTAAAACTTCCACATGACTAGGTATTCAAAATGTAAATACAGCCAGCTATGGCATTTTAGAAACCCCAAAGTAAAAACTTTACCACCAAAGGAAAAAAATAGCTTGAAAAGAGGACAGCAGGACAAATGAGGACAGCTAGTCTTTTTTCAGCTTATTTTTGTTGGATTCATTTTGAGTTTTGTAAACCAAGCTCCAGTTAGATCTTGAGGAAAAAAATCTAACTGACATAATTCACTGAGTCAACCTTCACACAAAAAGGTTTTGAACATCAAGGCAGAATTAGCAGCTTTCTAGCCTCATGTCTTGATTGATCAGTTTAAACAGGGCTATATTTATAACTTTATAAATACATCAAATAAGAGTAAAGAAAATAACATTTTAAGTGGTTTTTCTTACTGCTACAACCAAAACAGCAACAACAAAAATCTATCCTTTTAAGTAATGTCTAAAAAAGGAAACATAAAATTTTATTTGCTTTATTTTTTCTCTACCAAATATATATTATGTCTACCAGATGTATACTATTTTATTTTATTTTTATTTTTTTTTTTTTTTTAAAGATTTTATTTATTTATTTGACAGAGATAGAGACAGCCCACGAGAGAGGGAACACAAGCAGGGGGAGTGGGAGAGGAAGAAGCAGGCTCATAGCAGAGGAGCCTGATGTGGGGCTCGATCCCATAATGCCGGGATCACGCCCTGAGCCGAAGGCAGACGCTTAACCGCTGTGCCACCCAGGCGCCCCAAATGTATACTATTTTAAAATGGTAGATTATACAATAAGCATGCTATAAAATAACATAAAACAGAAGATGCTGCAAGACAACTGTTTCCTGGCTAAACAATTATATAAAGTATCATCTTTCTTTCTTAATGTCACAATCTTTACTCATCTTCAATCCTACTTTTATAATATCAACTGTATATTATATGCTCAAGAAAAAGGCAGATGGAATTCCTTTGGGGACTAATATTATTCTTTTTGGGTGAGAATGCCTAAGTTTTTGCTAGTGTTATACATTTGCCAGCTGTACTTGCCATGTTTGACTGTTTGGGGGCATCAGTGCCATAATAGAGCGTCTTGTTCTTTATTCATTGGCTCAAAGATGTTTCTTTATGGTTAACAACTTTGTGCCAATGTGTAACTTAGGAGAAGTTCAAGGACTAACTTTGAGTGTTCATATTTATCCTTATATTATTTAAATAATCTTCACCACATCATTAGGTTCTCAATGTCAAATTCACTAATTATTCTAAAATACAGTAAGAGAACAACTCAATTCCTAATAAGAGGCTACCAAAAATCCTATGTGATTTCATTACAAAGTGTCATGTTGTGTGATTTTCAAGAAGGAATCCATCACTTTTCTGTAAGAAGAACTGGCCAATTGAAGTCAATCTCCTCAAACAAATAGATTGTTTTGACTGAATATAATTCTAGAGAATCATCAAAGTATAATAGCAATTTTAAAGATGGTAAATAAATTTAAAGTAGTAGCTCCTGCTGCATGCATTAAGTGAATAATTATAATTGCTTGGATATTTTTAACTTAAAGTTTCACATAAAATGACCTTGGTGAATAGGACAAAGAAAACTTTTTATACAAAAGAGACAAGTGAAGCCACCAGTAGATTTTATACTCCAAAAGAAATTTAGGAGTTTGTGCTCTTTCTTCCTTTTTTTTTTTTTCCCTTGAAAATATTTCCTTCAGTTTCTTTTATTTCTAAATAAATACTAGGGCTGGATTTTTAAGTAAAGAGGCAATTATAAGCACATTAACATTTCTACCAGACAGCAAAGATAGTGCTGGCCAGTCAACCCCACACAGAATGCAGCTTGGCCCTGAGCCCTGGGCCACTGCAGTGAGGTACTCTCCTCCCCATCATCCAGTGCAGAGTATAAGTTCCCCATTCTGCTGTGAACTTTCATTTAGGACAACACCATCATGCTGCAAACCCAGAGGTGTGCTTTTATTTTGGGGTTTGTCAGTCCCAACTTGCAAAGCCAAAGCCAAAGCAAAGGCGTGGTCTACACCAGGAATTTAAATAAAGTCAGATAGAATAAAATTCCCTTACTAGCGTTTATTCTTAACTGCCTTGTCCAGATGGCTTCTTACAGGGAAAGGGAAAAAGGGGATACTCACGCTCCGCTTCCTTTCATGCTGGCGGGCTGTGATTATTGTTAATGACCCACAGCTGTACTAGCTCCCCCACCACCTCTACCCTCTGCCCACCCCCACCTTCCAGCTTCCCTCTTATTTAAGCTTTTCTCCAGTAAGCCTTTCACAGAAGGAGGCGGGAGTAAGTTTTATGATGGATCAACCTTCAGGACTCACCCTGAATTTGGCTGTTTTCTCATAAAAACTGAACACGGCAGTGGGGTCTACTCCAAAGCTTATAGCTCTGCAAAACCAGGCAAACCTACAGATTCTAATTTTTCTAAATGTCTCAACAAATATTTGTGAATTGATTAAAGAAAAGCAGTTTAAACATTACTCTTAATCTTCTGAATATATCATGAGCTCCATACATGGCTAAAAAATGAGTTGCAAATTTATTATTATAAGTAGCACTAATCCATTCTGTCATTCAGCATATGTAGAGAGAGGGACAAGCAGACAGAGAACTTCTGCTATTAAATATTCTTATGAATAAATCCCTTGTGCTTACTGCCCCTGCTACCTTCACCACTCCACTTGGTTTTATATAAGTTGGATTGGGGAAAGCTTCCATTGAGTGAGTCTTTGGATAAGTAAAGGACTTGAAATGTTCTTGAGATGCTGCCTAGTCTAGACTTATTCTTGTATTATAAAATATGTCTGTCCTGCCAGATGCCCTTGCCTCCCACATCATATGCCCATTATACCTGCTCTAGCTGTACATCCTCAGAAGGCAGGATATGACTGCTGCCAAGGAAGACTTTGAGTTTAGTATTATTAACATTAATGTTTACTGATACTTAATGTTGCCATTATTAATAGCATTAATACAAATGCTATCAATTCTAATACTAAAATAATATTATTGATATTAATATTTACTATTACTATCAATGTTAATGCCTAGAGTTTCTATTGCTGTGATTTTTGAGGTCTCTGATAGAACTTTTCTCAATTTTAGGCGCTCATGTCTTTTTGATGGTATTGTTGCTCATGGTTTCCACTGTATTCCAAAACCATGAAAAAGGAGAGTAAAACAAGTGTGACAGTAATTCGCACAATCCACACGTTGACCATTGACCCATTTATTGTTATTTAATGTAGACTTTTTTTTTTTTTTTTGCTTTTATGTGCAAGTGGCTCCCACTCACAATACCGTTTTGTGGAAATGTGAAATATGAAAATATGTGTTCTTGGAATTCTTTAGTTTTTTTCTTCTATAGTCTTTCCATCTCTTGTGTTGTTTGAATATTTTGAATATATGTATTTATAAATATATAAATATATATATTTAAACTACCTATTCAAACCATGATATATATATATATATATATATATATGACAAGTGTTTTATTATACTTTAAAAAACAATTATGTTGACCATTCATTTCATAAAGATACTCCATCTATTAATAGTCTCTGCCATTTACAAACTAACAAAACCCTCAGTCTGTCCACCATGCTCCTTCAGCTATCACTCTATTTCTCTTCTTTCAGACTAAAACTTTTGAAAGGATTGTCTATTATTCCTACCTCTCCTTCTTTGCTTTCTTTTATTCATCTGTTGCTATTGGTTTTATACTACTGTTTCCAAGATCAACAAAAACCTTCTTTTCTCTAAATTCAGGGAGCAATTTTCATTGCTTATCTTTCTAGATTTCTTGGCCATATTCAATACTATTGACTCATTTCCTTTTGGAAACACCTTTCCCTTGGGTCCTGTGGTTCTGTATTCCTGTGTGCATGCGTGTGCGTGCATAGCCACTTCTCTTCAATTTCTTTTGCAGTCTTCTTTTCCATACTACCGTCTCTTTACCCATCTTTTGAATATTCGTTTCCTTGAGCAGTTGTCTTAGTAAGACTAGAAGATGACAAAATTTAATGAATGCTTATTTTGTGTCAGAAACTATCCTGAATACTTTTATATGTATCATACCATTCAGTTGTAACAACATCCCTATGAATAGGTATGATAGTAACTGTGAACTGTCTAATATCTAAAAGAGAATATTGAAGGAAAGAAAATATAGGAACAGAACTAGTAAGTGGTAGAACTGGGACATGGGCCAGGTACTGTAAATCCAGAAACCACATGCATACCACTATGCTTCCCTGCCCTCTTCTCTTCTCACATCCTGTTACTTACTTTGTATTTCTTTGACTGTATCTTTGAAAAAAACACAATTTCTGTAAAAATCTCATTTTAACATACAACATGAGCCTTTTCCTTTGTTTCTTTTTGGCAGGCCTAGCATTATTATCTGTGCAGCTTTTGTCAACCATAGTGAATCAAAACTCTCCATAAGAACACAGAATAATTGGCATAAAGAGAGGCCTGAGTACAATAAAACACACAAGGTGCAGAGCACACTTAGCTGTTGTGGGATGGAGTACTACATTTGCCTTGAGGTCTAGTAATGTTCACTGGCCCAGAATATACTAAAAGTCTACTCTGAATTCATTGCTCCTTAATAGATATATTAATTTAAAAATATATAATGTCATTATACTATGTAGAAGGTGCATTAAACAGACAGTGTGTACAACTAACTATAATATGTGTTGATACTGCATTGATAACATTTTGAGAAATGTGAGGAAAATCAGGAGGAGAGCTTCATAGAGGAATCAATATTTGAACAGAGATAGATAATTAGGAGATAGGTCAAGAAAAAGGGGAAGGGTATAGGTGAATAAAGTATAGATGAAAGTTCAGAAAGGGGATTGATATGTGTGATTATTGGGAATGTTAACCAGGGGAGGAGTGGCAGAAAAATAGGTGGGATTAAACTGGGCAAGACTTGATAATATCAGAATGTCATTCTATTCTGAGAGCGATGAAGAGCCATCAAAACAAGTTTTAAGCAAGGGTGAAATATGACAAGATTTATCTTCAGAAAAATGACTTGTGAGAATCAGAAGTTTGATTTAAAAAGGCTGTGTAGAGCTGGAGAACCACTTATGAAGCTTTACAACAATCAAGTCACAAAGCATGGGAAATAGGCATAGTTGCTAATAGCCAAAACTCCCTGTGTTCAAATCCATCTGTTCCATTTTTCAGTTATGCAGCCTTGGTAGATTACTTCATCTTTATTAGTCTCAATTTCTCCATCTCTAAAATAATGATGAAAACATTTATCTTACTGGTTTGTTATGAGGATTAAATGAGGTAATAAGTATAGTTTGTCTACAAGTCTACAAGCATTCAGTAAATGTGAACCAATTTTTTTTCCTTATCTCTGAGACTAAAGAAAGTAGGAAGAGAAATTAGGACATGACTTTGAGAATTCAAATTGAGATTTGAGTAGTGTGCAGAAACAGGATCTGACAGGTAAAATAAAGGGAGAGGTTCAAAATGAACCCACATTTGGGGGCTGGATGTTTTATATCATGAAATACACTTCATGTATGATAAATATGACCAGTTTGGTAGAAGAAACAGAGGAAAGATTGTTCTTTGGGGACTTTTAAAGATGAAATGGTTAATGATAAAAACTGAAATTTTCATGAGTTAAATTGAGTTGGAAATTGAGACTTGTAACAGAAGAAAGAATTGAACAGCAGTTAAAAAATTATTCATTTAAAAGTTATATGTGATGATGCAGCCATTTAGTGGAGGATATAGTAAGAAGTAAAGGTGACTGAGAGAACCATGAGAAAACCAAATTTTGGAGATAAGTGTAGGAAGAGGGGATGACAAAGGGTATGTAGAGAGGTACGAAGAGAAACAAGAGCAAACAGGGTCAAAGAAACCAAGGGATGAGAGATGGATTAACAATGAGAGATGGATCAATAGCATCAACTCACACAAGTAAGTCCACTTTATCGTAGACTAAAACAAGGCCATTGGCTCAGCAATTATGAGAAAAAGACTTTAGTGACTTTGATGAGGTAAGACTTTAGAATATTTTACCTAATGGAGAGACGCCATAGTAGAAAATGCCTGACAAAGATAAAGTACAGGAAAAAATGCCAGAATCATGAATGAATGAAAAAGGATAGATGGTGGGGTTATTGTTGGAAGAAATTCACAGTACCTCCTGCAATGATGATCTAGGGGTTTAGAACAAACTTCCTGCTAAAAACACCCAGACAAGCTGCCCAGGTGATAACATGATGTTCTTTGTACTCATACTATTTGGGGGTCACAGTACTTCCTGCATCTGGGGCTTGATGTCTTTCATCAGTTTTGGAAAACCAAAACAAGTTGGTATACGTACATGTGTGTGTGTGTGTGTGTGTGTGTGTGTGTGTGTGTGTACTTCAAACCAAGAAGCATTATTAAAGTTAAAAAAATAGGTATTTCATTTAGATAAAAAGCATCAGTTTACCAGGAGGATATAATAATTCTAAATTTGGATGAAGTTCATGTGTTCCTTCACTAAAGGGCTGAAGATGATTTAGGTCAATTCTGTATAACCTTTCAGATCACAGACTCCTTTGGAGAATCCAATAATTGTCCTTTAAAAAAAAAAAAGCTGCTCACAAAACCTAAAATTCTCTGCAATTAAGTAAGTTGGAGAAGTCAAGAATTTTTGATGTCCACTATTTTGAGATTTAGAGGAAGAAAGAAAATCTATAGACTTTTTAATTTAAATGTGTTCTTTTTCTTTTTTCTTTTCCTCTTTCTCTCTTTTCTTTCTTTCTTTCTTTCTTTCTTTCTTTCTTTCTTTCTTTCTTTCTTTCTTTCCTTCTTTCTTTCATTTGTTCATTCATTTTTTCGTTCATAACAATGCGAGTTCTTCTAAGGTTACAAAAAGTTGGTGCAGAATTGGAGGCCTTGAGAGATTTGTGTGGACTCTGGGCAGCTTGAGGGAAGCATGAGAAAGGGAAGTAAGTTAAAAATTAGTGAAAATGTTGCTGTGTATATTTAAGGCTCTAATTGAAGTTTAAAATAATATTTTTATAATATAGTCTTTGAACACAGGAGCTTAATTTTCTTTAACATTTCTCAGAAGCTGAGAGCAAAAGCAGAAAAAACAAATGGGTTACTCTAGGATTTGAAAGTAGTACAATATTGGGTCTTCCAAAAAGTCAAGAAAATATATTATAGACTATATTGGTGACCTGATTGTGACATGGGTATGGATAGGGATGAAAGTAGAGAAGACAGAGGGCATATTTTGTGTTAATTAAGAACATGAGCTTTGGGGGCATCTGGGTGGCTCCAGTTGGTTAAGCATCTGCCTTTGGCTCAGGTCATGATCTCAGGGTCCTGGGATCAAGCCCTGCATGGGGCTCCCTTCTCATTGGAGAGTCTGCTTCTCCCTCTCCCTTTGCCCCTCCCCCTTGCTTGTGCTCTCTCTCTGTCTCAAATAAATAAAATTTAAAAATCTAAAAAAAAAAAAAAAAGAATGTGAGCTTTGTGGTTAGGCAGACTATTGCATAGAGAGAACACTGCTGATCAATTCAGCCTTTCTAAGTGCTATTCTCTTATTTGTCAAATGGGGAAAATTAAAATACCTACCTTTGAATATTAAATGAGGAACTATAAATACCAGAAGACAATGATAAGATTAAACAACAATTTTTACATGAGAGAGGATCCGGGAAAAGTGGACAAGAAGAAGTTGAAATCATAAGGGGGATTTCAGAAGTGGGGTTATTTTGAATACAAATTTCAGAATGTGGTCCCAGGAGTAAAATTCCAAGTTGTAAATAAAAGCCATTAAAATCATCCAGGCAAAAATGAAGAGTCACACAGTGAGCATGCCTCTCTACACCGAGGGAGTGGGGTAGCCTATCAACTATTTTGAGAATTCCTGGCCTCTTTTAGTTTATATAAACTCATTTTTTCCTAAAATTTTAAAATTGTTTTAAGTTCTTAACTTTCATATCTTATTGTTGTTATTATTTATAGTTATCAATCCTATTGTATCAATTAATCACTTACAGACACTAAGCATGAGGAAGATGATGGAGGTCAAAGGCAACAGACATGAAATATTGCATTGAACTGTGCTAGTCTGACACATGCCTGGTTAATATAGAATGATGACAATGAACTATTTCTGATAGTCATTTTAATTAAAAACAGCATATTTTTTCCAAGGTTCCAAGAAGTGAACTGAATTCCTATGAACCCCGAAAAGTTCAGTTCAGTTCAAGAAAAGGTTAAGTTTAATGCTATTTTCTGAATTAGCTTTCCAAGCCCTAATTACAGTAATAGACATTATTTTGAAAACTTGGAAAAGGTCCATTTACATGACAGATCCAAGAATCAAATGATCTTATTATCTTTCTCTTCATTTTGTCTTTCAAATACTGACTTCACAAAACAGAAATAAGAAGTAATTATGAAGAAGAGTTTAAGGAGAGGAAACATTATATTCTTTTACTAACTTATATAATTAATTGCATGACCTTATATTGATCAAGGCAAAGCAAATTCCTTTCCAAAAGTTAACTCTTGACAAAGTAGAGAATATGATCTTGTCTAAAAATACAATTTACTTTACCAAATACCGTGACAATGTTAATCTCACTCAGTTAATGGATGAACAACCTGTTTCTAGAAGGAAATATCCTACCTTATAATTTGAAGACTTTTTTTTTTTACGTTTGTTTACTAAATGTGAGAACCTTTGTTATCATTGTTCTTCACTGTTACACAAATGTGGCAGAGAGGTTGAAGATATACAGAAATGCTTTGACAAAACTCCTCTTCACCTGGCTTTGCAACTTCTGCCCATGATTCATTCCAGAAAGGAAAGAAATCAATTCTGTACCTTCTCTCCTTGACCTTCTTCCTCTCTTTGTTTAGAGCTTAACATATAGCAAAAGGCCTTCCTTTATATTACTGATGAAATCATAGAACATGTCATGTTTACTTGCATAATTTTATTCATTCTAAAATAGAGATTAATTTATAAAGAAGGAGAGGGGAACATGTATGCAAACATCTTGGTTTTAATGTGTGGCTGTGCCCCGGCAACCTTCATTAATCTTTGTGTGACCTCATGTACTAGGTCTTGTGGAGTCGTCATGCTGTTATTTAAAGACCAATCTGAACATTCCCGTTCATCCCAAACCACATCATATCAAACCCAAACCACAAATCTGATGCTAAGCCCTTGAAAAGTGACATTGATCTTTACAATAGGTTTCTTGGAGCAATGATAAGGGGGTTTACCTGACAAATCATAAAGATTTCAAAATTTCTCTTTAAATGCCTGTCTCTTTTCTTTAAAGTTCTACTTTTCAGCACTCCCTTATCAACATGTCTCTTTTTACTTATCTTGAACTTGACTGTTGGAATCCTGATTCTGTCCTGTACTAGAGGTCTAACCTTGGGCAAGTTCATTAACTTCCTCAGTTTCCATATCTGTAAAACAGAGATATTAAGAATACAAACTTCATAGTGTTATGGTGAGAATTAAGTGAGGTAATGAATGTGAATTTAGAATACTGCCTGTCACACAACAAGAACTTAATAAATGTTAGCTGCTATGATGATGATGATGATGATGAAGATGATGATGATGATGGAGATGATGATGGAGAGATTTTCAAACATATAAAGTCAAGTCATTATTACCATTTAAAAGAGGGACTATAAGCTGTGTGAGACATCCCAGCTCAGAGCATTCTGAAGAAAGGTTTGAAATGCTGAAATACTACTTTTGCTTATTTTAATCTGCTTTTAGCTTATTGCAGTTTTTAAACAAGATTTTATTTATTTATTTTGAGAGAGAGAGAGCGCGCACATGCACAAGTGG
The DNA here is from genome assembly GCF_024610735.1 of Ursus americanus. Taxonomy (NCBI): domain Eukaryota; kingdom Metazoa; phylum Chordata; class Mammalia; order Carnivora; family Ursidae; genus Ursus; species Ursus americanus. The sequence continues at coordinate 70,840,981 of NC_142128.1, forward strand.
GGGGAGGAGCAAAGGGGGATGGAGAGGGAGGGAGAAAGAATTTCAAGCAGACTCCCTGCTGACCATGGAGCCTGACCCCACAACCCATGAGATCATGACCTGAGTCGAAACCAAGATTCAGACGCTTAACTGACTGAGCCACCCAGGTGCCTCTAGCTTACTGACATTTTAATCTTACATTTTTGCATTTTAAAAGGGTTTTCCCATAATGTTAGCTTAACTGTGAGTCTTTTAGTTTCTGTCTCTTAATTTTTTCTTAGCTCCTTTCATTTTTGCTTTTATGTTAGTATTTATTTTTTTCTACTTTTTAAAAAATATTTTGTCTCTGGCTTTATTTATTTAATTATATGTCTATTTATTGTATTTCAGTTTTTCTTCACATGCTTTGTGGTATTTTTAAAAACATACTAAAACTACCAATAGTGACAATGCACGCTAACATTTACTGATTGTTTTCTATCTGCGAAACACTAGTATAAGGGTTTCATTTGGATTATCTCAATCTGCACAAGAGTCTTTTGAAGTAGGTGTTATTATTATTTTTATGATACAGATGAGGAAACTGAGATTAAAGAGACAAATAACTGGCCCAAGTTTACACAGCTAGTAAAGGGAGAAAGTGAGAGTTATAGTATCTTATTTTGATTACTCTTATTTTAGTCTAAGTTATCATCTTATTTTCAGGTATTATTTTTGTCTTAGCTATTATTCTCTAGCTAACCGGTAAGTAACAAGAGGTTGGTGGTACCATTGTTCTGCTGTTGACTCTATGGAGTATATAAGGTTTCCATAAAATGTTGTATCAGATATCTTGATGAAATCATGAAATATGTATACTTAATTTATCTGATTGGCTAACATTATGCATCACTGAGGCTTTAAAGTCAGACTGATTAGATTCAAATACTGATTCTACCATTTATAAGCCATGTGGACTTAGATCAACTCCTCATTTTTTTTTCTTGGTAACAGTTTTCTCGTCTGTAATGCAGGAAAAAGTTATTATCCAGCCTTATAAAGTTATAAAATTAAATAAAGTGACTGACATAGAGTAAGAAGGTAAAAGATATATAGTAGGAAGGTAAACTTGGCAAATGGTAATAACTCAGTAAATGGCAATAGGAAAGATTACTTAATATCTTTTACTGGAAAAAATCAGATGTATGTATATTTTAATAAGTATAGTACATAATCATTCTTGTGTTATTATTGTACAGTATTCCAGACCTTAAGCTTTTATATCTAATTATGATTTTGATGCCTAAGAAAGGTAATACAAGTGTTAGATTTTACAGTTACTATTATTCCATGTACTATATAATGAGAGATATTCTTCCACTGCACTAGATTCCTTTTGGTAGTCAGCAAGGCCATTTAAAAATATGGCCATGAAACTCAGGTTACTTGCCAAAGTTCACTCACTTTCACAGTTCACAGTTTCTGTAATTCTTAAGATTGGGCTTAATAAGATTAACATTGGGAAACCATGTGTAGTTCTGTGAGATAAATGAAGATGAGATAAACCTTAGCAGAGATTGAGAGAAGTTAACCATTATTGCTTAGATATCTGGAATTATTTTAAATTAATTAAAGTTTCTAGAAATCCCAGCGGCTTTGGGGAAACATATGGGAGGGTGAAAAATCATATATATATATATATATATTTTTTTTTTTCTCTTTTTCGCCTGTCAACTAGATAATGCAACAAGCACACTGGAGTCAGGCCAAATCTTGCCCCTTTTCTAATCTAGGAGCCAAAGCTGAATGAGTGTTGAAAAAACTGGGTTTTCTCCTTCATGGTAGGATGATTTTTCTTCTGATTTTTCTGTTTTTCTCCTTTATTTTTGACAGCATTAGGAGAGCTCTCTTTTGTGGGTCACATTAACCCCAGAGTTGGAGATAAGACTAGGGTTCATGTCATTTCACAACTGCGTTAGTGCAGAAAAAATTATTTTCCTTTTAAATCATGCTTATCATTGGTTGCCAGATGTCAGTGTGAGAATAACATGAGAATTGTTTAGGTTAAGCAACTTGAAAAAAGTCTGGCATGTGGTAAGTACTCAAATGTTAGTTATTTATGTCATATATATTTATATATACATGGGTAATTTTATATTTATACAAATATATGCATATTGGCAAAGATTTTTGATCATTAAAAACAAAAATTTAGTTTCTCAGGGAAACATTTCCTGTCTTAGTTTATGTAGATTCTGGAGTCTGTGTAGCCTACTTTTAAAAAAAGTTCATGGATAAGATCCTATCCACTTTTGTTCTGGCATATTGTGAGGAGTATGTGTCTCAGCTACCATTATGTGGCAAAAACAAAGGGGAACTCTATCAAGAGTCAGAAGTGTAGTGTCCAATGTCAAATTTTGCCACTAACTGTGAACAAGTCTCTTAATAATTCTGTACCTCAGTCTTTGCAAGTGCAGATAGATATGCCGGATCTACTTTCAGCAGCTGCAAGATGAAGTTTATGCATAAGGAATTCTCTATTTTCAAATACACAGAAATGGTGGAATATCTGAGTAGCTAGCTATATGTCTACGTATACCTTTGTATCTATTACAAACAGAACAAAAGAAAAATTCCTAGTTGAATTAAAGGTAACTCAGTCAGAATTGTGGTAAACAGAAGCTGGGCACAGTGGACCATGAATATTTAGAGAGAGATGTAGACCTTCTGGCCTGGGAGCCAGGTTTGGGAAACATGATAGGCTGGTGGGAATCTTTAACTCATGCCCCTGTGTAAAGTTGGAATCAAGTGCTACCCAAATCGTCAAAAAGGGATGAGGAAAATTTTATCTTCTGCCCAGGGAAGGAGCAAAGGAGAATCTGTTTAATTCCTAGGAGTTGGGGGTGGGGGAAACAAACATCACCTGTGAAAAAATAACAACCTTTGAACTGCATGAATGTGGGTTCTAAAGGCACGCTCCCTTTGTGGCATCCTGTTCCTAAAGTATGGGAACTTTAAGTGAAACCTGAAAATAAAAACTCATTCAGGGCTTTCAAAACTGCTAGATAAGAGCAAAGACATAGGAGAAACTTCAGACACAAGATACTCCAGCAGAAAAAGCAAAAGAAAATGAAACAGAAAACAAACTAAAAAACTGTTGAATATGAGTACACATGAAACAACTTACCAACCTTATAGGTAGACATAAACCACCCATAAAGGAAAGTCAATGTATTTGTTAGGATCCCAAGAACTTGAAATAATGGAACAGACTTAGATTATAAACTAAAATTATAATGCTTAAAGTGATTAAAGAGATCAAACAAGGGCCTGAAAATATAACTACAAAATTGAACAGAATGAAAATAAGAAAAAAAATAGAGTTTGTAGAAAAGTATAGTTGCTAAAATTTAAAACATGCTGGGTCTATTTAAGAACATAAGGATTAAATATAATATAATATTACTGAATTAAAGAGTAAGTCTGCAAAAGAATCACCCAGAATTAAGTACAGTGAAATGAAGGTTAGGAAAAGCTGAATGAAACACTAACAAAGACAATAGAATAAGTCATGTATTTCTAGAAGATGTTTCAGAAGGAGATAATGAAAAGATTTTGGAGGAGACAGTATTTAAAGGAATAATGGCTAAGAGTTGTTTATACTTGAAGAAAGACATGGGTCTTTAGACTGAAGTAAAATGTATTCTGAAAGGTTAGAAAAACATCTCTACCTAGATTCATAATAGTGAACACTCCTTGAGATAAAACATATTGTTATGAATTTTTCATTGTTATCAAAAACTTGCAACATAAAATTTACCATCCTAACCATTTTTAAGTGTGCTGTACCAAAATGTTAACTGTATCCACACTGTTGTGCAACAGACCTCTAGAACTTTTTCATCTTGCGAAACTGCAACTTTATATTCACTGAACCAACTCCCTTTTTCCCTCAACCACCGTTTTAACGTTGAATAATATTGTATAATATGCAAATAAAAATTTTCTTTATTCATTTATCTGTTGATGAACATTTAGGCTGCTCCACCTCTTGGCTATTGAGAATAATGAGAATAATACAATAAGCATAGGTGTGCAAATATGGGAAGCTGCCTGAGGAGGGGTACTGTTAAATTTGCTGGGAGGGAAGTCAGCTGGGGTGATAGCTATCTTCTCAGGAGAGGTGCCAAGAAGCTGCAAACAGTGGGGGTAGTGGGTGCTATTAACCTCACTGGGAAGCTACCACTGGAAAACTTGCCTGGGTACCCACAGAACTCTTTAGAAACTGTCCTAAAGGATGCCACTTGCTCCTGGAAACCCATGTGTGGTGATGAGACAGGACGCACCAGAGGTAGGGAGTGAATTTCATCAAGTGTCCTGCACACCAGCCCAGGGCCACAGGAGCAAAAAGAAGGAAAGCACAGGGGACCAGGAAAAGAAGCTCTTCTGATATTTCTCCAGTGCCCTCTACTGATAAACCTTGACATCATGCCATCTGGCAAGGGAGAAGTGTCCCAGAATTACAAGCGGACGATGAAGGGTAGGTTTGGAGTTGGGAGGCAATAAATTGATAACCGACACAGTCGCTAACCAGAAAACTTTAAAAATTTAAAAGAAATATTGACAGTTGGACAAGAATATATTAGTACATTAATAAGTCATGAAGAGTTATTTTACACAGCTCTGTCAGAAATTGATGGAGTAGACAAAAAATCAATTACAATATAGAATATTGAACAATAAAGTTAACAAGTTTGAAGTAACAGATGTTTAGAAACATGAACATAAATTCATAAGACCATGTGGAATATTTTAGAAAATTGGCTATAAGCCACAAAAAAGTCTCAACAGAAATAAAACTAATCTACAGATAAACTATTTTATGTGACATAGGCAATAAAATTGGAAACTGATAATGAAAATATAGCCCAAAATGAATATCTGAAAAATAAAGAATGAAAAACTAAAATAAAGAATAATGTAAATATTATGAAGACATATTAAAATTCAAAAGCCAAAGAAATATATATTCAGATTTGTAGAATATAGCTAAAGTGATATTGACAGGGAAATTTATTTATTTTATTTTTTTAAGGATTTTATTTATTCATTTGACAGAGAGAGATAGGGAGAGAGAGAGAGTACAGGCAGGGGGAGCAGTAGGCAGAGGCAGAAGCAGGCTCCCTGCTGAACAAGGAGCCTGATGCAGGGCTCCATCCCAGGACCTTGGGATCATGACTTGAGCCAAAGGCAGACGCCCAACCGACTGAGCCACCCAGGCACCCTGAGAGGGAAATTCATTAACTTGAGTGTGTATATCAGATACAAGAAAAGAGTGTGTTGGACCAAGTCAACTACTGAAAATTTAAAGTTTCTATGACCATTTTACCTCACATCCCAGAGATTTTAGTTATCGATGTTATCATCATCCTGTTACCTATTTGAGACTTCACAGAGAGAAATGTCCCACCCTACCCAGGAGAATCTACCAGAATGTATCAAGGGGCATATGTGGTTTGGAAATTAAGCAGTTTCTTGTCTTTCCTCTATAGCTCATTTTCTGTTAGGGTATTTAATTTCTATATAATTATGTATACTGGTCAAATTGTGCAATATGCTAATAAGCATTATTTCATTGCTGAAATATATAAATCTGATGTCCATGGTCCTAAGATTGATTGTCCAATCTTAAATGCGTATTTTATAGGGATAGAATGGCAAAATTTCCCACTCATGTATTCATTCATTCATTCATTTAAAAAGTACTTACTAAGTGTTTTTTATGTGTCACGTATTTTTCAAGCCTACATGGATTCATTTGTGAAAAAAATAAACAAAATTCTTGCTCTTATAGCCCTTACATTTCAGTAGAAGAGACAGAGAAAAGAAGATGAAGTGAGATACATAGTATGTTAGCAAATGGATAAGTACTATTGGGAGAAATAAGCAATAAGGAAGATAGAAAAATTAGTTAGGATCACTATAGTAGATGAGTTGGCCAGGAAAGTTTTCATTGAGAAGGTGACTTTGAAACAAAGTCTGAGGAAGTGAGTAGAGCCGTTTGGATCTGTGAAGGAAGAGCATACCAAACAAAGGGCAACTCCAGGAGGCCAATTGTAGTTATTGCTGTCAAGGGATAAAGCAGTGGACAAAGTCAGAAATGGAGTGAAAGTTCAGATTACATAGGGTCATATCATTTTGTCTGGATTAGCCCAAATTTAAACTCATTGTCCTGATGTAACTAAAAGTAGTCAGTCTTTAACATTCAGCAGGGCTCTGTTTTGGATAATAAAATATATAGTCACTCTACTTTTCGTAAAGGCTTGGGCTTTGGCTTGGATAAATGGAAAGCCCCAGAGGGCTTTCAACATTGGGGTACTATGATCTCCTTTAATATTTTTAACAAAATCTCTTAGACTGCTGTTTTGAGAAGAGACTGTAAGGGGCAGAAATAAAAGCAAAATCTACCCAGACTCTGATCAGTCCTCCTCACCACCTCCATTACTATCAACCCGGTCCAAACCACTGTTATTTCTTACCTGGATTGCTTCAATAGCTTTCAAATGAGTCTTCCTTGCTATATTTGGGTACACCTACAAGCAAGATTAAAGAAAAACACCTTGAAAAAACACATGGTCTTCCTATGCTTCAAATATTCATAACTTTCCATGACTCAACAGTTATATAAAGAGAAAAACCATTAATACTTTTTCTATTCAATGCAGTTTCAAAAAAATGTCCTTTTATTCAAGATTCATCTCTGGATTCATTTGGAATGAAAGCCCCTGTGTGGTTTCCTTTATAGAAATAATGATGAACTATATCTCAGTTCTCTTTTTTCTCAAGTAGAAAGACAAGATCCAGAATCAGATCTGAGAAATCATATCTCAGCTCTGCTCTATGAATGACAGTTAGTTCTAATTCTTGTAGAAGCAACACTAAAATATTCTGGTCATGTAACTCTATCAGGGCTAGTAAATATCTGTAATTTCTGTTTCTTGATCGTGAGTCTCTCTGACAGTGAATGTTTTTGAGATAAAAACTAAAAAACAACCCCTTGTCATTATCTCTTTTAAAACTTCCCCTGCTACTTCTTGTGGGAGCTAGAAGTTTGTAGTCAGGGTCCCCTTGGTACTAGGAACATCTCTGATGGAAAGCTTAAGGTTAAATGAATTATTACGTTTAGAAACCTGACCCGAAGACGACTTTATATTTCTCTAGCCAAAGCTCCTTACGGTGAATGTTGAAGCACAAAACAGAAAAGATATTTGGTTAGATATGCAAAATAATTTAATCTCTTATATCATTAGGCTATAAGAAACATGTATTGATATGGGAGAAAAAAATATAGCAGAATGTCTGAATGGTGTAGCATAATCTAACCTTCATGCAACCTTCCCCAATTCTTTTCCCCCAATTCCCCTGAATTCACCCTTCTATCTTCTATAGCAAGTCTAGTCTCTACCATAAAATTTTGTACTTTAACATATTGTTATCTGATTTTTTGTAAATGCTACTTTAAGTGTTCAACTGAACTACTATGTCATGTTTGATTGAAAGCACTATATGTTGTGAGCTTTCTGTTTGATGCCAATAACTGAGGCTTTCCGGCATTCACACAGCAACTGCTCAGGGGAAGCCTTGTACTGGGAGACTGACTCTATGGTACAAACAAATACTTTTCTGCGTGGTCACTAAGCTGCTATTGCTGCTCCAAACAGCTGGATAGTGCTCTTGTCATTTGCACTGACAGAAGATCCTTTAGATATCTTCCTATATAGAAAAGTACAGGGTTAGTGCTTGCCACCGAAAAAATGATTAGAATCATCATGATGGTTTCCAACAACTTTCTCTAGGTACTGTGACCACAGGTGTACTTTATCAGCCTTGAAAACAATGAGTTTTGCCATTTTGAATCTTTAAAATGTAGTAAGTTTGAAGTACAGTTTTTCCAAGCTTACAACTTAAACCTTTTTTCTAATGAACAAGTTGGAATTATACCATATTAATCTAACTTCAGATACTCAGTGAAAGGAAAGTATGGTAGTTTCATTTCAAGATGAAAGTATTAAAAAATATTTAAAATTTTTATTTGCCTTTAATTATCTTACAAACATACCCAGAACCTCTATCATGTCTAGAATTAATTTAAACTCTGGAAAGAGCAACAATATTTACCTTTTATCACCAAAATCTTAAAATGGTGATTAATTTAATTCTTACGTATTTCTATTTCTATCAGCTTGGATGTTATATCAATACATGGAAGCAGTCATTGATCAGAAACAATTAGCCTCTAGGTGAGAAAAATTAACCTATAACTAAATATTAGAAATAATATCAGAGAGGGAGCTCAGTTACATCATAAGTTTCCATTGTACAAAATTTTGGATGAATGTTGGTGATGGAAACCAGGGTAGAAAAGATAGAGAAGGCCCAAAGCTGGCAACCTACAAAAACACCCACCCTATCACATGGTTCCTGTGGACTTGCTCCCATGTCACTCTGTTACTAAGGCCTGCTTACCCAGGATAATTGAATGCTCATTACGTTTATTCTTGGGAGGAGGAAGGTAAAGCAGTCAGCCTGCAAGCCACTTACTCCTTTTTTACCAGAGTACACCCCAGTGGAAATGAAAGAGCCATTTATCCTTTTCAACTGGACTCTGGGTAAATTATTATACTTGCTAAGAGAAAGAGACTATATCTCTGAAAATGACCCGGCTAAGAATGACAGTGAATAAGTAAAATCCAGACATGGCTTCTGGAGAAAGTCACATAATCTCTACAGCTCTATTGAGGCAGAGTGGAGACACTTTATAGTTGAAATACTCCCACTGTGTAAGCAATCCCCTGGACCTTACTTGAAGACTTCAACTATCCAGGGCCAGAAGGGCATGTCCAATGTGGCAAAGGATCTTGGGAGGTATCCTCGCTGCCCAGACCTCTCTCTGCTTTAAGTTTTTGAATGCCTGTGTCTTTGTAATAATTTAGTAAAATCGATGCTAGGTAACATGTTTGCCTCATGTTAAGCCAATCTTTGTGTTAGCCCAATTATCCGTTACTACTGTTATCTAAATCAGTAATTCTCAATACTATGTGTAAGCATTACTTGGGGATCTTGTAAAATGCAGATTTTTGGACCCCTCTCATAGAGACTTTGATTCAGTAGATTTGGAGAGGGGACCAGTACCTATTTCTTAACTTAGAAATGTATAAATAACAAAATGATTTGGAAATATCTCTAAATAAGCCTTTTTTTTCTTTAGATTTTATTTATTTCCCTGAGAGAGAGAGAGAGAGAGAGAGAGCACAAGGAGGGGGAGAGGGAGAAGGAGAGGAAGAAGCAGGCTCAGGGAGCCTGATGTGGGGCTCCATCCCAGGACCCTGGGATCATGACCTGAGCCAAAGGCAGATGCGTAACTGACTGAGCCACCCAGGTGCCCTAAATCAGTTTTATGTTGGCTTAATACATCTTCCTATTATTTTAAAAATATCCTCAGTGTTTTATGATTTATTCCTTGAATGTATTGTTTTTGCTTACATTAGTGCATTTGCCTAACACACGGAAGGTTGATTAGGGATAGGAATAGAAAGGGAGAAATGATCCCATTGTCTCCTATCACGTAGAAATAGTGCCTCTGTCTCTATAAAAGCGTTATTGAGAGTCTAAAAGTTTAAAATTTACATTTAAAGTTAATGTTCTATAATTTATTCCATTCACTATGTAAAGCACCTTTTAAAGATGCATGTTTGATTTTTATTCTGTTTCTTTCATACAAATACATTTAGCACTTCTTAATGAAGCCCATTGTTTATTCTCAGTGATGATGATGGGGCTCTGTTCAAAGAAAAGAAAGGGTGCTGCAAAGCTACAAGGTTGTTAGGGGTTAGGAATTGGGGAAAAAGGACAAGGGGCTTCTAGCAAGTCTCCTAAATATACAGTATTATCCCAAACAGAGAAATACTTGGCAATTACAACCCCACCTTCTAAAAGAGGTATGTAATTCTTGTATTACTAAGTATAACCTAGTGCAAGTCAGATTACAGAAGCAAAGTATTCTGCAAACATACAATTTTCTGGCCACATCCTTGTTCTTATGTTCCAGTTTTTAAAGTCTCTCTCTTAGTAAAGTGCATTTTTTTTTTTGCTCTCTTGCTTCTTCTACCATAAAACATTTTACATCAAAAAAGTAGACTCCAAATTAATGATTAGTAAGAGGGAAAATTACATTTAGCCAAGTATAAAAAAACTTAAGGGGTTTTAAATTCTATTTAGCACAAGCAAAGCCCAACTTCCTGGTTCAAGTTAAAAAAACATGCGTACAGCTCCTTGGTTGTCAACTGGCTTTTACAAAACACCATCTTGATGAATTAAGAGTAAATGAATGAGAACCATATGGATAAATTTCCTTTGAAATACACCCAGGATTAAAAAGTTTAAGAAAAATAGCTCTTGGCAAATACAGTTTTCTAGTTTTTGCTGGAATGAAAATGTTTGAAAAATAGTCTAAAGTGTTTTGTTGAACCCAAAACTCAAAAGTTACAAATTTTCCAATCCATAGGGCTAAGGTGATGAGGTTGAACCCTCAGGAAGGTGAAGGTAATGGTCTCATTCTAGGAGGAAGTCAGAGAGAGTACCTCTTTGACCATTTGGGGAGAGTCATTCAAATAAGGGTTCATCTCAAGAGTTCAGACTTGCCATCTGGCCTGTTACTGTGCAGAACAACATAGAGATTAAGAGCCAAGCACTAGCCTATTGTTTCTCAACCTATATTTCATTATTTCTCTCCTAAGGAGAATTTTAGACTTTTTTTCCTGATCCCGCCTGTGAAATTCTCTTACTGCAAATATCCCATACATCTGCTTATGCACTGCATGTAACTGTATATATATTTGCTCCATAACTAGAGTAGGATTTTTTTTTGCACCCCCCAGAACCAAATTTTGCTGTCTTGAGGGCGATATTACCCCCTTTTGAGATTATATACTCCAGAGCAGTGATTCCCAACTGGGGCATTTTTATCCCCCAAGGGAAACATTTGCAAAGTCTGAAGACATTTTTGACTGTCAGAACTGCAGGGAAGGTTGCAAAGAGGGATGCTATAGGCAGCTAATAAGAGGAGGCCAGGATGCTGCTGAACACCCTACATTGTACAGGACAGCCCCTTACCCTAAAGAAACATCTGGTCCAAAGTGTTAATAGTGCTGACATTGAGAAACCCACTCATGGACAGACTTTATTTTATTTTTTGAGCATAGTTGACACACAGTGTTCCATTAGTTTCAGGCGTGCAACATAGTGATTCATCAACTTTATATATGATGCTATGCTCGCTACAATTGAAGCTACCAATGAAGAGACTGCTTAAATTTGAATCTTAGGTGTGCCGCTTGCTCACTGGGTAATCTACAGTTTGTGTCTATAAAATGGGGATGACAATAGTACTGATTCTATAGGGTAAATATGAAGATTAAATACATGAATACATATAAAACACTTAGAACAGTACCTGGCACATGGCACAGGCTCAATAAAAGTTAGCCGTGATTATTATTTTAAACCATATTATCCTGGGAAGGTCTCACATTAAATTAGAAAAACGTATAAGCATCACAAAGTCTTTCTTGAAATTTACACATATGTCTGTACATTTTCCAGAAGCATGAATAGTCAACTTATCCCTATTCCAACTGCAATTCAGAATACATTTTTGTAGTAACTAGCAAACTATTAAATTTGGCAGATTGGTGATTATATGAACAAATATAATGGGAAAGAATCAAGGCTGCTACTGCAGACTAATGTATTTTCATTATACTGTGAAAAAAAATAATGTAACAGCGTAATAAATACTTTTCTTGGGCTTCTGTAGACAATCAGGAAGTGCCACTTTGACAGTCAATATATCTTGGTGGCACTTCAGGAACTGCTATTTGTAATGAGAATTTTCAGGTTCATAGCATAGTGAAATATGAATTAGTGACTCTGATGTACTTGTATTGTAAATATCTTTTCAAAGTACTAGCTGTAATCTGAGAGTTCCTGACTATTTATTTCTCTTCTATGAGGATTGCAGTTTGTACAACACAGAGGACGTCAGTGAATTGGCCTTGGCCGGATGTGCAGCAATGCATGGTTTGTTACTGAAAATTAAATATCATCCGTTTTCCTTTCCTTTCATTCTATAAAATAAAAAAATTAAACATGAAAGTGGTGGGAGAGAATCCCATTTGCTTTCATCTCCGTGCCTTCAGCAAGTCCCACTGATCTGACGTTTCCTAATCTGAGCTCGTTTTCCAGGTCATCAGTCTGATTCCTCAGTGCTTTCTCAGTCTTCAGTGAGCACAGCAGAAATAGGCTGAAATCATCCATGGGCGATTGCTGTTGCTAGGTCTTCTATTTTTTCCTCATCTCCTTCAGCCTCCCACAATCTCAACAAAATCTTCAGAGAGAGAAAGTGGTACTGTAAAAGTCTAGCTGAAGAAAAAATGGTCAGGGTTAGAGAGCACGGTCTCTGGAGAAAACACTGCCTGGATTGGAATCCCGACTCTGACATTTACTAGTTCTGTCCTTGTTACCCGGTGTGGATAAATGCGCCAACACCTGAGAAGGACTTGCCGTGGAGTTGTGCCTGGTACCTAGATGTGGTTACGATACAATATTAGCTGTGGCTCATTTGCTTACTGTGGCCACAATTGAATCTCCGTCGCGGAGAACTCAGTGATTCAAGCGTTTAATAGGCTGAAGAAAGAAAGTGCAAATGCCTTCTTTAAAATACTACCTTCCCATTGTTATGCTGATTTGGCAAGTCTCGTTTCCTGTTACAGAGGGATTTCTTAGGAGGGTCTTTTTTTTTTTTTTTAAATGATGAGCTCCTAAATTTCACCAGCAGTGAAAATCCATTCCAACATGAAACAAAAGCCAGCAACCCAGTTCTCGGACGCTACTAAAAAGCATCCACATAAACCTTCCATTGGTTGACTTAGTTTTATAAAGTCCCTGAAGGCTAAATACCCTTCAAACGTCCTCCCCCTCTTACGACTACAAAGTTTCTTTATTTGGGCACTGTTGGCTCCGGCAGCCTTCTGTGCTGCTCCTGCCTGTCAGCCTAAGAAAGGAGGCGGAGGAAGATCTTCTTGTCTGTCCAGAGGCTAGCAGGGCCTTTCTAATCTCACCAACACACGAATTCTGCCTTCTCTTGTTGCTACGCTTCCTGCTCTAGAATCATAACCTCGTTGCATAAAACTTCTAGAAATGCCTAGATATGAACATAACATTTTATAAAACCCTTAGAAAGTTGTTTTTCTCCCCACCTCTGGGAACTTCGAGGTGGAAAGGATAAAGAATCACGTCTGCCCTTCGTGTATAAACCAAGCCTCTTGTAAATAGTAAACTCTTGGAGGAGGGACAGTGGTGGAAGTAGGGGCTTTCTTTAGATAGGACAATGTTTACTTTTCAGTCAGTCTGATTCCAGAGCATTGTTTTGAGGTAAGACTTGAGTCATGGAAAGAGAAGAGCGTGGATCACCATTCAGGAGCTGGTATCCTGTCTCAGCTACTAAGAACACTACAATCCTAGGAAAAAACATCTAACTTCTCTGTTACCAAAATTTTCCTTAGATGCTTTAAAAAACTGGGAGTAGGGGGTGGGTGGGAGAATATGGATATAGCCAAAGCTGACTTCACAAGATCTTTATGAGGATCAAAATGATAGAAATAAATGTGCTCTGGAAATCACATGTTATGCACATGTTCCATGAGATTAATATTAGGAGAGTTTTGGTCCAGACCAACCTGCTTTTTCTTTCTTTTTTACCCAGCATATTATTTAATCGCATTTCATTGTGCTCATATTAGACCAATAGCTCTTTGAAAGCTCACATTTTACATTGTATCAGAAATTTGAGAGAACGGTATAGAAACTGAGCAAATGTTGACTATAGATCTAATTTTCTGCAAGGTGTAAGAAAAAAACCCATAATGATTCCCTCTGGAATTCACCTAATAGAAGTAGGAAAAAATAGATTTTAGATCATGATTGCTGCCATTTCATACATGAAGAGGTGGGAGAAGATACTGATCAAACGAAACCCGTGTTAGGAACGAAGAATTTCTTTTTTGGCAATTTTACCATATAGTATGCTTTCTACAAAACATCTTAAATTTGCTTTTCACTCTCATCAGTAACAAGATGGCCTCTTTGCCTTGCTTCTAATATGTTGCTATTTTATTCTTAGGTTCAACGTGTGGGAGATAACATTTCATTCAAGGAAAACTTGAGCTGAAAGGCAAAGAGGGGAATTTCACAGCTAGGAATTTTAGGTTAACAGACCTTTTCTTGTACTAGAGAAAGTAGGATATGTACTGAAATTTTAGAAATGTCAGATCATTTGCTTATTTAGCTACCCCAAAATAAGAGTTGACAGCTGAGTCTTAAAGCATAGTGTCTGTTGTTTAGACACTTATTTAGAATACTTCAGTTAATTTTAGTGTGGGTGGAGAGAGAATTCTATTTATTTGAAAATGTAATATAGATGGAATGTAAACAATGCAAAGGCTATGTTTTCTAAAGCTGGTATATTTCCACAAATATAGTTTGAATACATATTATGTGCCAGCAGAGGACTTTTTTTTTTTTTTTACATTTAATAAAAGATTACTGTCTCTAGTTGGAGGGATTAAGCAAAAATATTCTTTCTTTTTTAAAAAACAAGAAAGTAAATATATGACTAAGTGCCAGATGAAAGGAAGATAATAAATGCTGTAGGAAGTCAGAGGATGACAAGATCATGAGGGGACTGGAGTGGTCAGGGAAGCACTTAATATAAAGGTGGAACCTGAGCAAAGTTTTACAAGAATGAGTGGTATGTGAATAAATGAGGAAAATGGGTAAGAGTGCCAAGGAATGCTAATGGCAGGCTGGGATAACCCAGCTGAAGCAGGGGTTCTTGTAGCATAAAAGCAGGAGACAGGGTTATAAAGATGGGTCTCGATGTGGTTGCTGTGGCTTTGATTGTAATGGAACACATGACAGAACCCCCTCCTTTTCTAGGATGTCTCATGGTTTAAAAGAGTTATGTGACGTTAATATAACCATTCACAAGATCAATTAGAGGAGAGAGAACAAGCGAGATAATGCAGTAATCCTGCATTTGAAATTGGTCGGAGGGAAAAATGCTAAGAAGTGTAATACACACATTATCTTTTAAAATTCATATAGAACTATCAGCAGTGTCATCGTGTTGCCATTGTTGCTGTGAAGAGCAAGCCAATAATCTTTTCCAACCTACCAAATAAAGAGGAGAAACCACCCTTTCCTTCAAGACTTTAGCTACCATTTAAAGAACTTTCACCTTTTATGACTCCTCCATAGACTCAAATTTTTCCCTCGAATGAACTAACTCATTTCTCATTGCTTTTTACAAGATGCACCATTGTTCTCTCCAGCGACAGAGCTGTCTCACTTATTTGGGTGTAAAGATTAATATGTCTTTCTGTTTTTAATAGTAATAGATGAGTAATTAGGCATTGCCAATGTGTTTACATATGGCATCTCATTAAACCCTTTCTACACGCCTGTGAAGTAACTGTACACATTATTATACCAATTTTACAGATGAGATAATTGAGGCACAGGGAAAGACTGGCCTCGGGCTATATAGTCAAAGAGTAGGTGAATCAGGGTTATGACACAGGTCTGTCTGACTCCTGCATGCACTTCTCTTAACCACTACACCACTCTGTTTTTCATGTACATCCCTTCATAATTGCCTTTTTATCCTGTGATTTATGAAACAGTGTCACATTATGCTATCTCATTTGACTTCTTCAGTTACCCAGATGAAATATTCATTATTTTGCTTTTTCAGATAAAAAAAAAGGAGGTTTAAACACATAAAGGGTTACTTAATAAATGTTGTCTCAGGAACTTGAGTTTAGGATGTCTAGAGTTGTTTCACCCTGTGTTGCTTCCCTTAGCAAGTCTCTGTATCGATCTAGTCTCTGTATACATACTTGGTTAGTCAAGTAGAAAAATAGTAGGGGAACAGTTTGTGTTGTAATTTTATACTTTCATAGTTGGAAAATCAAATAGTTATAATGCTCACCATGTAAAAGAGATTTAGATTTTTTTAGATTTTTTTTTTCTGTTTAATTCTTGTCACTCCTTTGATCTAATACATGCTAAGGATGCCCTGAAAACAAAACAAAACAAAAACATGAAATATAAAATGAGTGTTTTTACTTGTGACTACATTAGTTGTGTCTCCTATTTATGATTAAATGGAGAAAAGCATGTTTTACTGTTTTCTGGGGTAACATTAATAAAAACCCTAATATCACCATCAATGGATCAAAGAAAAACATGCATGGGGGCAGTAAATGATTAAATATTTCCTCCCCAAGATGTTGAAAGATCCCTTGGTTTTTTCATTGGATGAAGGTGCAGTTTCCTTGACAACAGACTTTCTGAACAGACTGCCTATACCTCAACATTCTACAGCTCGCTGTAAAAGTCAAAGTGTGATATTCTTACAAGATGCACATAGATTTATCAAGGAGTGACTTTACAATTTATATATGATTTCTACCAGACGCTACAGAGATGTTAGCTAACTATGAAAAAGGAGGTTGTAAATCCTTAGTGTTCAGGACCATAAATGGCTCTAAATTTATTGTTGTTACTTAAATAAAAATTGCCATGTCTTTGTGACTATTTAAGCCTGCTTGTTCATTAACCCAGAAACAGGTCACTCTGGGTTTATACTAACATTTTTCTAAAGAAGGAAATATTAGGAAAGTCACAACTAGTTATGACAATTCTTCAGTCAGTCACCAGGAGCAATGCCAAATTGTGCAAGTTGACCATGAGCATCCATGCGAAGTCCTTCTACTAAGCTTGCTCTTCCAGAGGGCTCTTACGACCTCAGGGAACTTCTGTGCAGAAGGAGAAAAAGTAAATGGGATTGGGTTTGGCAGAGCTTTTCAAATAACTTGTTGGATTTCTAGGAATGGGAAACCTGTCTAGCCTGCAGGCACTTGTCCAGAAGCATCATATTCAGGTTTATTTTTCTCTAGAGGAGTAAGACTATGTAATTTTTTTTAAATACCTTTTACCCTTGGATTAAAAAAAAAAATCACAGCTTTACCTCTGCATCCTTGAATATGCCCTTTAAAACACTACAGTGTTTCCTATATATTTTGGCCCAAGCTTTGTCTTAAAATGCGTACCTTATGGCAGTGTCCTAGATAAGGCATTTCCAACTTCCAGTTAGGAGTCGATATGCAAAATTTTATGCAGAGTTGATTATATGTGTTTTTCTGAAAGGGGTTTCATTCTTCTATCAGACTCCAAGGTGTCCACAATTCATACAAATGTTAATAGCTGCTATCTTCTACAATTTGCTTCCTGACTTCCCAGCCTTCCTGCTTTCTCACTGACAATGCCAGTTGTCTTTCAATTCTGCTCAACATTTTCCTTTCCTGGTAAAACATCCCTAATTTTACTCTATTCCAGTTGTTCCTTTACCTTGATTACTTAGATTGTATTTCTTGTGCAGATTAACCAATATATTTTCCTTTACTTAATCAACTACACACATAACTTGGTTAATATACAAAGATAACACATATTAGCTCATCACATAATAAACCCAAGGCAAATATCAAAGGAACTACACAAATCCTAACACTTAGAGAATACATTTTAGAGCTTTCCTTTGAGGTCATTGAGTACCTACAAATGTTTAGCTAAGCTAGCTCTAACGAGTGCTTGAATAATGTGAAGTCAGTTAAATGCAGAGTTTCCTTCTTTTATTGAAGATGACATTCACGTGACACAGCTCATAAACTAATGAGTGCAGTCATTTCTAGAGAACTGATGGACCCAAATGCTGAGCAAACAGGACATCTTTTAGTTTTGTATGGGCACCTTGAGGTTTCCTAAATAACCAAGAGTGGGGGGCACTCCCCAAGAGACTCCCCAAAATCTCATGGAGTCTTCGCTCCCACTCACTGAAAGATAAAAGGAGCTAAGCTATTCCTTAACATGTGAGTATTCTTAAGATTGATTTTTCTTTATGAACAGCTTTCTTGACTGGTTCATGTGGGAGAATTAGACTCAGAAGATGTGCCCAGAGGCATACCCACTCAAAAAGGAAATGTTATGGTTTCTTCAATGCGTATGCTATTTTCATTGTGTCTTAATGATTATATTTTTTTGTGAAAGTATAGTGCAAAAATTAATTGAAACACATCCTGTTTCCATTATTTCATAAATATATATCTTCTCTGAAACCTCTTTCTTCCAGCCCCACCAAAACTTCCCTGCCAACATAGCGGAAATTTTTTCCCCTTTGCTGGAGAGGTACCTCTTATAGAAGCTTCAAATAGGGCTTCCTCTCTGTTCTTTATTATCCTCTTGTCGATCCTTTCTCCAAACTCCAGGAAGAAACGCATCTCTTCTTTCTGAGCAATGCTTCTAGTAGAATACTGAATCTCATTACCTTGAGATCCTCTAGGGTCAGAGTCTCAGATTCTTTCTCTTCATCTTAACCTCGTTGGGGTCTAATTTCCTTCAGATTCTCTTAGGATTTCCTTAGGTAGAGAGATCCATTTGTTCTTTCTTTCAAGAATGTTCTGTTCTTGCTGATGCTTTAGTCATATAGTTGGGAAAGGGAAATGGTGATGCAAGTCTTTATTTTTTCTGATCCTGCTCTTATCTGCCTGCCTACAGAGTGGGTATGTTTGAGTTCTGATCTAGGTTCCAAATGGTAAGTAAGCAAGAGTAGGGCAAAACATATCTTCTAAAGGCAGGTTGAGAGGCCAATGTCTTTCAGTCTCCTCCATTGGAGCTCAACAGATATGGGGCAATGGATAGTTTTTTCTCAGGGTTTAGACATGAGTACAGTCTTAATAGAAGCTTAAGTGTGGCTGAAACAGTTTTTCCAATCCAGCTTTAACCAATGATAAAGTGGACAGTTTAAACTTCATCAGTCTGATTTTTTTTTTTTTTGGTCTATTCTAAACTTATTTGTGTCCATTTTAAATTCAGAAGAGGATGGGGGATGTGAAAATCCCATCTTAAAACTCCAAGACTTTATATTTAATGCAAACAAGCATGCTAAGCTCACCCTAGCTTCTTTTTTTTTTTTAAAGAAAAAAGTTTTAGAGCAGTTTTAGTTTTACAACAAAATTGAGAGGGAGATATAGAGATTCCCCATATGCCCCCCACCCATATACATGCACAGTCTCCCCCATTATCAGCATCACTCACTAGCATCGTACTTTTTTTTTCTTCCTTTTTTTTATTTTTTTTTATTTTTTTTACCAAGCATGGACCTTTGTTGACACATCATAATCACCCAAAGTTCATAGTTTACTTTAGGGTTCACTCTTGGTATTGCACATTTTATGGGTTTAGAAAAATGCATAATGACATATATCCCTTATTATAATATCAAACAGTATTTTCACTGCCCTAAAAATCCTCTGTGCTCTGTCCATTTATCCCTGCCTCTCCCACCCCAAGCAACTAATCTTTTATTGTCTCCAGAGTTTTGGATTTTCTAGAAAGTCATATAGTTGGAATCACATAGGATATAGCCTTTTCAGATTGGCTTCTTTTACTTAGTAATATGCATTTAAGATTCCTCCTTGTCCTTTCATGGCTTGCCAGCTTCTTTCTTTTTCTTTCCTTCTTTCTTTCTTTCTTTCTTTCTTTCTTTCTTTCTTTCTTTCTTTCTTTTTTTAAGATTTTATTTATTTATTTGACAGAAAGAGAGAGAGAAAGCACACAAGCAGGAGAGAGGGAGAAACAGGCTCCCCGGCTGAGCAGGGACCCCAACATGGGGTTCAATCCCAGGACCCTGGGATCATGACCTGAGCTGAAGGCAGATGCTTAACCAACTGAGCCACCCAGGTGCCCCTAGCTTATTTCTTCTTAGTGCTGAATAATATTCCCTGGTCTGAATGCAGCACAGTTTATCCATTTACTGACTGGAGAACATCTTGGCTATATCTCTGTTTTGGCAATTATGCATAAAGGTGCTATAAACATATATGTGCAGGTTTGAGTGTGGATATAGGCTTTCAACTCCTTTGAGTAAATACCAAGAACTATAATTGCTGGACTGTACAATAAAACTATGCTTAGTTTTATAAAAAAAACAAAACTACCATACTATCTTGCAAAGTTGCTGTACCATTTTGCATTCTCACCAGCAATATATGGGAGTTCCTATTATTCTAAATCCTTGCCAGCATTTGGTGCTTTCAGTGTTCTAAATTTGGCCATAAGTGTGTAGTAGTATCTCATTTTTGCTTTAATTTGCATCTACCTGATGACAAATGATGTGGAACATCTTTTCATAAGCTTATTGGCCATCTGTGTACCTTCTTTGGTGAGGGGTCTGTCAAGATCTTTTGCCTATTTTTTAATAAGGTTGTTTGTTTTCTATTGTTGAGTTTTAAGGGTTCTTCATATATTTCAGATACCAGTTCCTTATCAGATACACAATTTGCAAGTATTTTTTCCTAGTATTCTATGCGTCTTATACTTTTGTGTTTTATGTTTATGTCTATGACCCATTTTGACTTAATTTTTGTGAAGGGTGTTAAACTCTGTGTCCAGATTCACTTTTTTGCATGTGAATGTCCAGTTGTTCCAGCATTATATGTTGAAGAAACCATGTTTCCTCCCTTGTCAAAGACCAGTTGACTAAATTTATAGAAGTCTCTTTCTGGGCTCTCTGTTTTGTTCCATTGATCTATTTGTCTATTCTTTCACCAATAGCACACTGTCTTGACGACTGTAGCTGTATAGTAAGTCTTGAAGTTGGATAATGTCAGTCCTCCAACTTTGTTCTACTTCAATATTGTGTTAGCTCTTCTAAGTCCACCCTAACTTCTTTATATCGTTGTTATCCAGTCTTTCCCCTTATCTCTATCAAACTTCTTAAAATTTGTGGTCTACATCTGCTGCCTTCATTGATCATTGATTAATTTTATATCAATACAAATATAGATTATATCATTATACATGCATATATAATCATTTCTTAAGTGAGCACATACTCATGAATTTTTAAAACCAGCTAGCACTAAAAGATTCATAAAACTATAAAGTTTTATATCTTTATTTATAAAAACTTTACTTCCATTCCCTCTTACATCTTCAACTTATCTATTCCCACTTGAAAGAGATAAATATTTTAATTTTTTCCCAGATGTTTCTCCTAGGAATTATTTCCACATTATTAAAGTATACTTGCACTCCCCTTCTTTGATTTATCAACTATTAGTCATTATCTATGTCTGCTATGATAGAGAATGACTTCATTTATACCATGGCTTACATCCTTTCCTCTAGGCTCCAATTTAGTCATAAAATTTAAAAAATCTAAATTAATAAACTGTATTCATATCTTTCTTAACTCTCTCTGGTACTGGACAGCCAAGTCATCTTCTAGCCAGTCTCTCTGTCTTTGCAATATATCTTGAACCCAGCTGTTTCTTGCTAATTACACCTGCTACCATCTAAGTCCAGAACATTTCATCTTTTGTATAGACTGCTATAAAAGATTCTTAACAATTTTTCTTGTTTCCACTCTTGGCTCTCTGCAGTCTATTCTACACACAACAGCAAGAGTGTCATAATTAATATCAGTTCTCCTGAACTCTTATCTCCAAAGATATTTTATCTCTTGGCATGTTCAAAGTCTTCCCCACATCTCCCAAAGACTTACATAGTATGGACTTCGGACAGAATCTCATGCCATCTTCCCCACTGATCACTGAATTCTCATTCTACTGACTTCCCTGATATTTCTCAAACACACCAAGAATACTTTCCACTCAGAGCCATTGTATTTGCTGTTCCCTCAGCCTGGAATGCTCTTGCTCTATATATTTGAGTACTTCATTTAGGTCTCTTTCACTGTATTCAGGTCTCATTTGAAAGGTCTTTCATTTGAAGGTCATCTCATTAGAGAGACCATCCTTGATAGCCTTCTCTACAAAAGCTATCTCCTCCCTCTCAAAAATTGCATTCTCTTACTTTGAATGTAAACTATATGAGATCAGGGACAGTGTTGGGTTTTGTCACTGCCAATCTCTAGCACAGTGTCTGCCTTCAAAGAGTGCTTGATATTTATAGAATTAATGAATACTACAGACAGAGCATTACTAAAGAGAGACCATAGGTGTTTCGATAATGTTCTAGATATAGCATCCTTGAAGTCTTGAACCACAGGGGGTCATCATTCTATAGAATAAAAAAACAAGAAAACTGTTTCACTTGGTGGGCATCCTTAATCCTTAAGAATTATAAACCTCTTAACGTGTGCTCCTTCCAAGGGATTGTGAGTAGTTTCCATCTATTTAAAAACTCAGATTTACTGTGACTCACTTCACTCAGGGTTTTTGTTTTTGTTTTTCATTTTAGGTATTTCAGAAACCTCTCCTTTGTCTATGATCTTCAATTTTGGGATGCACTGTGTAGGAATATTTCTTTTCCTATTGTGAAATAGTCCACCATATTGATACATCGTAAACTTACCTACAGTCATCCATGCTCAGCGCTCAATTTATCTCATTTTTTACAGTCTCCTATTCAAAGCCATGGTGTTAACTATCACTGACTCCAAAATCTTCAGTATGCTTCACATTTTTCTAGCTCATTGGTAACCTCTCCGGATATGCCACAAAAATGTTAAATGGAACGGGATATGTATAATTTTTTTCCCCAAAGCTGTTCTTGTTCTCCTGTATTTCTCATCTAAGAAGATGAAAAGTAATACTAGATCTCCTCTTATCATGTAATCTACAGATTCAATTAGTCACCAGGTTTTATATGTTATAGCTCAGAAGATCTGTCTGCTTTTCTCTGTTCCCAGTAAGACCTCTGTTCTTCATTACTACTCTATGGCGCATAGATACAATCTCCCTGACTTAGGCTAACATTCCTCGAAGCTATCCTTTATATCCCAGACAAATTCACACCTGGGCATGCCTCATGTCATTCCGTGAATCCTAGAGTCTCCAGGAGAAAGGTCAACTAAAGAGTCTCACATCATACCGTACACTGTTAGACACTGTGTATATCTCCAGCGCAGTCTCCTGCCACTGTCCTATGTGGATTCTTGACACCTGCTATTCTGAACGCTGTTTGCCAAATACACCATGGTGTTTCTTTCACATATTGTTCCCTCCACTTCAAATGTCCTTGGCTACAGTCTCCATTTAGTTAATGTCCACTTGTCCTTTAAGACTCAGCACAAGCATTTTCTCTGCTAGGAATCCTTTTCTGAATTTCCTGTGTGATTTATATGCCTCTCCTTAATGCTCCTATGACACTGTATGCAGATCTCTTTCATAGTTTCATCATGCTGTACTATCTTGCTGCATTATCATTCTTATCATTTATTTCTCTATACTGTCTTATTTGTGTGTATTGCCAATTAAACTCTAAAGATCAAAGATGGTGTTTTGATCATCTTTATATCCATACTGTCTAGCCTGGCAGTGTTCATTGAGCATGCATGGAAAGAAGGAAGAATGAATGAATGAATGAATGAATGCTTTACTATTTAGACCTAGAAGAAATTTCCAGAGCCAGATGAAAACAAGCTGCATCATCAGGGTGCTGTGGGCAAACATTACATGCTGTTACATGTAATGTAGACTTGCACATGCAGAAGTATGGGAATGAAAACTTTTCTATTTTGGCTTTTAAACAAAAAGTAAGCATTATTTGAGTTGTGTAATGAAGTCCTGCTGTGTGTATGAATGTTTGTATGTGTGTTGGGGTGGGCGATGAGCACTGCGTAGCATATATCACCTCTGGGGACTTGTTTCAATTCTGTTGTCTCATTCATTCCTTTTCCACAGGCATTTGAATTGTTTGTTGTTGTTGTTGTTGTAAGTTGGATGTGTATATACGTATATGTGTATATCTGTGTGTATATAATGTGTCTATATATGATGCAGTAAGTAAGGAGAGAGATCTTAGTGTTAATATAATTACCAAATTACCGACACCTAAAACTTGTATTAAAATCATAGATCAAAGGATGAAAAGTCAATACACTTGTAATTCCTCTCATGGTACTTAAAATTAATGAATTAGTGTATTTTCTTCCTGGTAGCTGAAATTTGAAGAGTGACTTGACTCGAGGCATGCGTTGACAGTTTCTTTTATTACCTGCCATTTGCCCCGTATACTTTCTTGTGAACATCATTTGTGTAGGTTTGGTTCTAATTAGGGACTGTTGTTGTTCAACTGTACACTAATCTAACGTAAGAAATGAGAAAAACTATTTAGCAGATTAGAATTTACTACAGCAAGGCACCAATTGTTGAATAACCCCAGTGTCCTTCACCTCAAAGACCTCGTGCGGAAGGCCATTCCAAACATTTATTACTTGCAGAATGAAAAAGTGCTTCCTTATGTCTATGCTGAATTTATTTTCCTTTAGCTTTCATTAAGTCCTCTTTGTGCTACATAAGCTGAAAGAAAGTAACCTACGTTATCGACACTTACGATTCTGTGCACTTTAATTATATCCCGTGTGTCATTTCCATAGCAGGAAGGGTCTGTTACACCACTCCTTGTGATTCATTCCTTTCTAGCTATTGTTTTATCTAGCTTTCAGCTTCTTTCCTTTCTTTCCTTTTAAATTTAATTTCATTTTTGAGAAAAAATGACTGTTGGGATGTTGATATGCACCCTCAAAATCATTTACTGCAGATTCTGTAGCATTTAACTAGAATTACACTTGCAGGATGGATACATCTTGACAAAAGAAAACAAAAGCAACAGCTCTGATGGTTGATGATAAAAATGTTTCCGCTCTGGCCAGCATGTGATTAAGCACAATAGCATATAACAGCTTTTTAAGATTTTTGACATTAGGGACCGCCTCTTTTATGTGCTCTGAATTGTTACTGGCACCCCACAGGTGTTTAATAAATATTAATACTGCTAAGTTTAATAATACATGAAAAACGAAAAACTGATTTTGAGAAAATCCTGTGGTGGATACACATTGGAAGATATGATTCATCGTTTCCAAAAACGATCTTCTTTTATTTCAGACATAATCTTAAAGATTTAAAATTTTATCTGTTTCATTTCAAAATAATATAAAGACGACTTGTAGCCAACTTCTTCACTTAATGCAGAGTAAAATTTCATTTTCAGATCAAGCAGAAACAGAGGGACATAAACCAAAATTGTAGACCGATTCATGATGACAATTGTATATGCAGAATTAAGGCCAGATGGGGCTATAAAACTAGCCCCTAAATCTCAACATATAATTCCATATGTTTCAAGCAGAATACAGTGGAATACCAATCAGGAAATAGGTGGACGCTGAAATTGTTCTTCTGCAGTTTCTCACCACTCTTTGCTCCCCTTCCAGTCAACCACACATATCTGCCTTTAAATAAACCATCCTAGTTTGAAGAGTGAAAAGGAAAATGAATACTACTTGATGGACCAGAGGGAGAGGTGTGGGAGTGGAAGTTGGGGAAAGGCAGTTTTTACTCACTCAGGTGTTGAATATGGAAATTAGAAGCAGTTCCCCCAAAATAGAGTCCAGTTCCATCTTGTTGAATTTAATGAATCCAAGAAATATGTGTTATATCTTAGAATTACTTATTCATAAAGATGGAAAGGACTTTAGGCTATAAGGTTTATCTTCCAGCAGTTGGAGTAGAGTTGGGCTTTAGTACAATAAATAGTTGAGTCAAGTGGACTTTTTTAATAATAAAGGAAAGTATATAAATCAGTCAAAAACAGGTCTGACTGTTTTTACTCACACTCTACCCCACCCCCCCACAAAACTGTTTCATGGAAAAAGAAGCTTCATTTTTCAATTATTTTATCAAGTCAAATATTTTACCAGGTTTCTCATCACCTGTTGTAAGAGGTGTACTTAGAATTAATAACTATTTTGCTGAGAAAACACATATTATCACAGAGACTAACACCCATATATATTTTTAAAGATTTTATTATTTATTTGAGAGTGTACATAAGCAGGGGGTAAGAGCAGAGGTAGAAGGAGAAGCAGACTCCCCACTTAGCAGGGAGCCTGATGGGTTACTCAATTTCAGGACTTTGGGATCATGACCTGAGCAAAAGGCAGATGCTTAACTGATAGAGCCACCCAGGCACCCCTACCCCATATATTTTTAAATAGGAACAGAGCAGAATCTTCACTCTCAGATTTATATATATATACACAAAAAATGGGGTAAAGAATGTAAGGGAAACATACAGAAAATAAATAAAAAGGAGAATATGTATTTATTTATATCCCACTTTAAACAAGAGTGTAGAAAATTTACGAAGTGTGATATAATGGAATAACAACCCCAAATCATTTTTTTTAAATCAGCTCCTCCCCCAAAAATTTGGGTTTGAAAATATTTGAGCTGCAGATTTTTTTTTTCACAGTATTGATTGTAGGATCAAGTATGGGTCAAGTAGACTCAAGATTATACTTGAGCTTTTCAATTTCTAAGGTATTCTTGGATGTTTCAATTTTGACTTGAGAGAGGTTAGATTACCTAGTGGAAAATCCCAAATAGTGTCAAAGTGCATTATGGCAACTGATGTTAACATTAAGCAGGCTTGAAAGTTCTTGCCAGAAATGACACTACAGTTCAAGACCACACTGCCTGGCTAGAACTAGGCATCACTCTGGAAAGCATTGCTTGTCAAAGATGAAATATTTTGACATGCTTGCATGCCTCAAGTGTAACTTCCATGTGGATCACAAATTGGGAGACTAGCCATGGCTACTAAAAAATGCTCAGCTTACTCCTTTCTCAGCTGAACTTGAGACTAAAGTGGCAATTCAAGTTACAGGCTTATATTCCAGACAAAGCCAGTGTGATTGACTCTCAGCAAAAGAGAAAACTGTGACCTTGGTGCAGGTATCCGGGCAGTGTCCTTAAAAAATAACCTGAAGATCAAGCTTTTTCTTTAATAAGCCCAAATCCTCAGATTTCACCTTTTTAAAGTCAGAACTTTAAGATTTGGATTTTTTTCTGTAAGTAAATATACCACTAGGAAATATGATAAATTAAGTTTTTAGTATTATCAGAATGCAGTCCTTTAGTAAGAGCAGGGATAAATATCTTCTGGTTAGCATCAAGGAAAGGGGGCTTAAGAATGAGAAAGAGATAGAAAGAGGGTAAAGAAACTGACCCTGATTTTTAGTTTTGCCAAGGGCAGTCCTGGATGTTAGGTACAGATAGCCTGAGGCATCCGAAACCATAAAACACAGAAGGAAAGAAATAGGCAGAAAAACATGAGTGTGAAGTTTAATATGGGTATTTTCTTCATCTCTTTCATTATATAATGGCATTATATAATGATTTTCTAAAGGTATTGAAAAAATAAAATCACTATAAAAATAAAAGGAAATTTAGGAAACAGAGAATGGGAATCAGTTCTACTATTCTTACAAAGTAATTTTCATTTTTTGCATTTTTCTTTATATTTATTTTTGCAAGCACAGGATGTCCAGATTACTTGCAATGTGATCTTTACGATTTTTAATAGGTTTTCACTTAAAATGATACAAGTATTATACATGTTTTCACTTCATCTTCAAACTTTCTAATGGTTGCAAAATATTTTGTCATCATGTTAAACCAATCATTCATTTATTCAACAATATTTATCTAATTCTCACTACATTCTAGGCACTGGTCTAGAAACTGGGCTTACAGCAGAGAATGTAAATTCCAAAATTCTGTTCTTATACAGCTTATATTTTTGTGGTAGACACAGACAATAAATAAATAAGTAATAAGATGATAGGTAGCGATGAGTGTTTTGAAGAGAAGAAAAAATGTGAATCAGGAAAAAGGGGACAGAAGACCATTAATGGGAGACTGTGTCAGATAAGATGATCTGCAGTGTGTCTCAGGTGGACACATTTAAAGAGACAAAGAGGATGAGAATGGGAAACAAACTGAGGGCTTCAGAGGGGAGGAGGTGGGGGACTGGGCTAGGCTGGTGATGGGTAGTAAGGAGGGTACGTATTGCACGGTACACTGGGTGTTATATGCAAATAATGAATCATGGAACTTTACATCAAAAACTAGGGATATACTGTATGGCGACTAACATAATATAATAAAAAAAAACTATTACTAAAAAAAAACAAAACAAAAAAAGAAAGAGGATGAGAATGAATCATGAAAATCTCCTGGGGACAAGCATTAGGCACACAAAAGAGAAAATGCGAAAGCCTTGAGTTGTAATCATGCTTAAAGTTTGAAGAAACCTCAGGGAAGCCAGCCCAAGAGGAGTGTATTGATCAAATGAAAGAGAGGTGTAAAATGAGGTCAGAGTCAACAAGAGACTAAACTGTATATAGGTCTGGAGCTGAGGACATAGTAAGGACTTTGTATTTATTAGTGTTGCAATCTTTGGAAGTTTGAGAGTAGAGTTCACCTGACCTACATGTTGACTACTTTGCAGAAGGTTGGCCACGGAGACTGAGACAAGAGGGCATGTTGGAAGAGCCATTAGACAACTCATACAAATATCATGAATGAGAAAATCAGCAGCAGGATAACACTGGTTTGAAGGAGGATTAAAGGGACAGGAGTTATGTAGGAGTGGAGAAAAGATGCTGGAATAGGATCACTAGGTTAGATACCAAACTCATTAGTGACCTATAATTCAATAAAATCATAACTCTTTGCATGTGCATCTTGGTAAGACAAAAATCTTCACGTTAACCTGTACTTTAATAGAACATGAGCCTTTAATAAGCAACATACGTGAATCACACAAAGGCATCTCTAGCAATACTCCCAGATTACATTGAAAGTACCAGGTGTTCTCCCTTTGCCTTATTACCAAGTTTCAGACATTTTATTTTTGTAAAAACTGAGATAGTAAACTCTAGAAGGGGGACAAATTGTAAGGGAGAGTCGTCGTCATTTAATTGTTTACTCATTGTTAAACATTTGATTTATGTATGATATTTAAATATTATATATATTAGGGTTTTGTTGTCTTTTTTGGAGGGGATATACCCTTAAAATTAATTCCCATGAAAGGAAGTAGTGGATCCCTAAATAATTCTGTTACTTTATATGAAGAAGTATTTGGATTTATTACCAATATATTATTCCAATTAGTTTTTTTTTTATATCTGGCCCAGTGATTCACTTATTACATATCCGTGGTATGTTTTTTAGTACCACTACAATTTTCTTACCTTGTTACCTCATTGTCCAGATTTCATCTGTCTATAAAAGTTGATCTTGGTTTCTGTGTGCGGTGGGGATGGTGGTGGGGTGAGAGCAGTAGATCAGCAAAACTACTTCTAATCAAAAAACTTACTTAAAACTTTTCTGTCATTCTATTTAACTCAGAGCTAAAAAGCAGTGTTAAAAATAGTATTATTATTAAATTAGTGTCCTGTTTTAGTCACTATGAGAATTGAAAGGAATGACAAGATATAGTTACTGCCTTTGAAGAAGCTACAACTTGCTTTATCATATATGACTTGTGAGTGTGATTTCTCATATGAATAGGATTTGAGAGAAGCATAGTGTGGAATAGGAATAAGAACATGGACATTGAAGATAGTTTTGATATGTAGTAGATGTGTGTCTCAGTATCTCTGATTCTTAGTTTTATTGCCTATAAACTGGAGATAATTTTATTGTAAGGACACTGTAAGAGTTAAATATACATCACTATCATTATGCACTTTATCTATCTGTCAGCATTCCAATTTATCCCACAAAGAGTTTTACGTGACTGAATAATATTGATAATATAATTATAACGGAGCCTGACACATAATAAACAAATGGAATCACTATTGTTTGTAGTTCCTCAAAAGTGATGCTGAATCAGATCCGTGAGGGTTTTTTTTTTTTTTTAAAGATTTATTTATTTGAGAGAGAGAGAAAGGGAGAGTGAGCAGCGAGGAGAGGAGGCAGAGGGAGAGAACCTTCAGGCAGACTCCCCGCTGAACAGGGAGCCTGATGAAGGTCCATTCCACGACCCTGAGATCACGACTTGAGCTGAAACCAAAAGTCGTATACTCAATCGACTGAGCCACCCAGGCTCCCCTCAGATGTCTGGGTTTTTACTCTTGTTCCCTGTGACTGGATTTCCCTTCACTCTCCCCCTTCCATTTACATTGAACCTCCCAGTTTTCATGATTCAGCTCAGTTGTCTTCTTTCTGAAACCTTCCTGGACCCACCAAGGTGAGTCTGCCTCATTGTGGCTGAGCTCTTCTGCTTCCCCGGCACCTGACACACACTTGGCTTAAAGATGAATATCAATCATCGCTTCAGTCAAACAGAAGACTCTAAAAGTAACAGATTCTACAGTTAGAAGAATGCTTATAAATATGAGCAAAGAATTTGGAAACCACATCATACAAGCCAGCATGCAGGAAACTAGGTAACAGTGAGCATTAGCTGGCCGTCTAACTCATGCTCTACAAGATAGTGCTGGAGCCTTGGATCTGCCATGGAAAACACTCACTGCTTCTCGCGTGCTTTTCTGAAAATAATCTTAATGTCATGTTCAACAGCCAATGACAAGACAGGACCACCCACAACAAAGCTATGGAATGCAGCCAGTCTAACAACCTTGCTGTCCACTGTCAACAATTCAATGCTGCTGGAACGCACATGTAAATATGGCCTAAAAAGCAAACAGGTGTGTCTCAAACTGGGAAAAACAAAGACCAAATCAAGGCTAAAAAGACACAGCAAAGGCCTTGGAGCAGTATTGTTTTGAATAACTAGGAAGCAGTAATTACTGTCTAAACAAAGAAACATCTATTTGTAAACCAGAGATATAGGGGATTTTTTTTTAGGGGAGGGGTGGTCACCTGCAAGCAAAAAGACAAAAAACACAAGAGCTATAAACCTATCCCCAGAGGGGAAAAAATACCATCATTTTCATGGAAGAAGGACAACCCTCCATGCTATTAATAACTCTTAGTGACCTATTTATAAAATGTGTACCAAGGACTTGTGTACTGCACATGTCCTGATAAGCTTGGATAATTCTATGGCAATTATGCACCTGCCCTAGGATGTCCAGTAAAAGTGGTTTCTTGGATTTCCTAGAGAGGGTGATGTCATGATTAGATGTCTACAAAAAAATCTGTGTCCACTGAGTTACAGAATCTGGGTAGACAGAGATGTAAAAATGAGATGACACTGATAAAAAGCTTGTGAGCAAACAAAGTCTTGTACTGAAGTTACTGGAAAGATTAATGGGAATAATCCATATGGTGGTAAACTTGAAAAATAAGATTCCAGGAGCACTTGGGGAGCTTAGTCAGTTAAGCATCTGACTCTTGATTTCAGATATGATATTAACTTTAATAAATATTTGTCTTCTGATAGTATTAGTAAAGATATGGTATCTTAGTTCATGCTGCTACAACAAAGTACTATAGACTGGGTGGCTTATAAACAACAGAAATTTTATTTCTCACAGTTCTAGAAGTCTGAGATCAGAATGCCAGGATTGACAGATTCTGGTGAGAGCCCACTTCCATGTTTGTTGTAAATGCCCACCTCTTGTTGTATCTTCCTGTGATTGAGATCAGAGATGGGAACCAAGCTTTCTTGTAACTTACATAAAGGCACTAATCCCATTCATTAGGGCCCCACTCTCATGACTTCATCTAATCTTAATTATTCCTCCAAAGTCCCATTTCCTATTACTATCATGTTGGGGGGTAGGTCTCAACATGTAAGTTCTGAGGGAGCACAAACATTCAGTCTATACCATGGCAAACTGAATTGGATATCTAGAACAGCTCAAATATCAGGAAGTACAAATATCTACATTTGGTACATGAAAGACAGTTTTGTTGCTCAGCAAGTAGGTTTAGAGGGACCATACCTTATATAATAGAGGCCATCTATGAAAAACCCACAGTTAATATCATCTTCAATGGGGAAAAAACTGAGAGCTTTCCTCTACTATCAGGAACACGACAGGGATGTCCACTCTCACCACTTTTATTCCTTAGTCCTAACCACAGCAATCAGATAACAAAAACAAATAAAAGGTAACCAGATCACTGAGGAAGAAGTAGAATTTTCAGATTTGCATATGACATGATACTCTATACAGAAAACCTGAAAGACTCCATCAAAAAACTGCTAGATGTGATAAATGAATTCAGTAAAGTCACAGGATATAAAATCAACATACAGAAATCATTTGCATTCCTACACACCAATAATGAAGGAGCAGAAAGAGAAATCTCATTTATACTTGTACCACAAACAATAAGATACCTAGAAATAAATCTAACCAAAGAGGTGAAAGGCTTGTACTCTGAACACAAGACATTGATGAAAAAATTGAAGACAACATAAAGAAATGGAAAGACATTCCATGCTCATGGATTGGAAGAACAAATACTGTTAAAATGTCCGTACTACCCAAAGCAGTCTACACATTTCATGTAATCCCTATCAAAATACCAAGAGCATTTTTCACAGACCTACAACAAACAATCCTAAAATTTGTATGAACGTACACACACACAAACAAAACTTCAGTATTTGTCTTCCAGTTACAAAGGAATTCAAGTTAATTTTACACTTTATAATGTAATGATGACAATAATCACTAACACAGAGTGCTTGCTATGTACTAGATGGTGCTTTAAGAATCGTAGGTAATACCATCCCAATTTTTCAGTTGAGGAAGCTGAGGCACAGAGCTGATAAAGATTGTGGAGCAAGGAGACCAACCCAAGAATTACGGCACCAGCTCTTCACTACTATGCATATTGCCTCTGTGCAGTCTCAG
The DNA here is from genome assembly GCF_024610735.1 of Ursus americanus. Taxonomy (NCBI): domain Eukaryota; kingdom Metazoa; phylum Chordata; class Mammalia; order Carnivora; family Ursidae; genus Ursus; species Ursus americanus. The sequence continues at coordinate 70,873,778 of NC_142128.1, forward strand.
GACTCTTCTGTAATCAGTGTTCATAAACACGACCAGATGGCACCGTGAAGTCACAAAGTACATCCTGAATCAGAGGATAAGTTATATTTAATATGCTTTCAACATCATAGTGTGTGTGTTTTAGGGTTTAAATTGTCTCCCAGTAAACCAGATTATTAGGCACATTTTATTAGAGTTATAATAGAAAATGTCCACATTCAGTGTCTATGCTGATGTTTCACATGTTTGTTATCAAGTACAAAAGTATGTATGCCCTCAGAAATTTAAAGATTAGAAACAGAATTAAAAATTTATCTTAGTATTTCTTCACACAGAGAGTAGGTGATCGACATATTTTTCTATTGCTCATCTGTGCCTATAAATGTTACCTTAGGAAAATACATTTAATCTGACAATTTAGTAGTGATGTTAATTTGACACTAGCTTTATCTTGGAAGGTTCAATTTGGTTACCGTTCAACATATATTGATATCCAGCTTCCACTGAGGAGAGAGATATTTGTATTTTTCTTAACCAAGAAATAAAGATACATGTTGGTTAGTGAGGTAGATAGTTGGCCTTTCCTTTTCCTGTGCTGATAGTGCCTTTTCCCCAGACATTCTACATAACCTCAGAATTCTTGTAAATAAATTTTATAAGCACCTTTTGCCAATAAAGTACATTTGGCAAAAACAAACAAACAAACAAAAAAACACAAAAAACACAAAACAACCGAAATGTGTTTGTCATCCTTTCTTTGGATCATTTATTTTTGGATAAATGTTAATCATTTATGAGAATCATATGAGAATCAACGAACAAAGCAAACAGGATGGGGTTTGGTGCAGGACTGGAGAAGTATGCCAAATAATTAAACATAATCTCTGACAAAAATTTATAGCGATTAAAACATAAGATCAGGATCAGGTTACTGAAGTTCATAACCAAGTTCTGCCACCTTGGTAAGTTGCTCATCAACTCTGAACTTCAGTTTCCAATCCAAAATGTGACAATAACAATATTAAGTATCCCATAATCAAGTGCTATTGTAAGGACATTGTAAGAGCTCCATGAAAAACACTCAACAGAGTGTAAAACACGTATTAAGTATTTTCAGAGTTAGATTCTATCATTATTGCCATGATTGCTACTATTCTTGCAAACTTACAATGTGACAGTAGTGCATGAGATACCAGATTACCAAGATAAATAAAATATATCTTCTTCCATTCTAGAGCTCAAAATCTAGTAAATTTTGAAGTAATATTGAGTTGCCCTTACAATTTTTCACATTATTAGGAACATTACATAAGAAGTGAGTGAAGAATAAACCTTGTATGAGCAGTAGAAAATTAATTTCAGGAATTTAGACCATGAGGTCAAGGAGATGGGAGACGAGGACACAAAAGAGTGTTTTTCTGAGCAACAGAATGTGAGAAGGAGAGGACATGACCCCAATGTAGGAAGCGATGCACTGTAGAAGAGACTTAGAACTGAGCTGATGTTTTAATATGTTACCAAAAAGAGAGAGAGAGAGAGAGATACTAATGGAAAGTCAGGGAAATAACTACTTCAAGGCTGTATATTTAGGACTACCAGAAAGAAAAGGCATAGAGGAAAAATCAAAGTGCTATTTTTCACAATGTCGAGGTTGAGTTACAATGGCTAAGCATTTCCACCTGTCAGTCATCTTAAGTTAAATTTCTAGGTTGTGCCATTCGGGAAATAATTTTTTTATTATAAATAGGAGTAGTACTTGTAGTGGTAACAAAAATACAACAAACATTGCTACTACTAAAAATAATGTGCTGGAAATTGATAATATGCTAAGTGTTTCAGAGCATGTGCCAATATCGGTAGACATTTTTGTTAGGAAAAAGAAAGGTTTTGAATGACTGGTAAGCATAGAAATAGATATTATTCACTACTGGCCTAGGAAATTAGATTTTAGATGGTCTCTTTACAACAGAGCATAAAGCATTGCATTTGTTTCATAGCTGCATTATATAGAAGTACTGTGTTTTCCTCCCACAGGAATATAGTATTTTCTTGCAGAAAAAAAATGAACTCCAAAGCAATGTGAATTGTTAAGAAGTAAAATAAGTAAGTAAATACAATCTTAGAGGAATTAGGTACAAATGATCAAGAAAATTATTTCAATGGAACAATTAGCCGTAACAGTTGGAAGATGTTAAAGGTCTGGGAAGGATTGTTTTTTAACATATGGGAGTTATTAATAAATCAGTATCACATTTGACAGCCATTCAAATAGTCCAAGACCAGCTTCAAAGTCAGAGTTTTTAGAAATCTGTATTTATTTTAGTATATCAAAATACAAAGGGGAAATGTGGTATTTCTAAATAGAAATATGTACATATCTTGATATGAGAGCAATTAGTAACCTATGGGATAAAGCTAAAGCAATTTTTTTTTTTGGTCTAATGGTTTCCATTTTGTACATTTATAAAGGCAGATGAAAAAAAGCACTTCATATTACAGGCAGTATAAATCCATTAAATTATCTTCATGAGGTAACCAAGTGTTTAGTTTTCAACTCATATTTTAGCACTGATAGAGACAGTTGTTTGGCTACATAATATTTCTCCTAGCTAAATTGCATATAGTAGATAAAAATCATCTTCTCAAAGGTATCTTTGAAACTGTAGCTCAACACTCTTACCATATTTAAATTGGTTATTTTTTATACCTTGTACTTATAGAAAAGAGGCATAAAAAAGTGGTATGTTTCATTTTAGTCTCTTAAATCAAACTATATTAGATTCACATCTGAGGTAATATACCAAGTCAACATGGCATTTCATCATGAAATGCAGTGGAGAGCCTCATCCTGAAGTCTTATTTTAAAGGTAAATAGAAAAATATTTGGTAATGCTTATACGGTACAGTTTTACATCATCACTGATTCATGCACAAATTTGGTTATTACTCTGTAATAAATTTGGTTGATTTTTGGACAACCTCATTGGCAAAAAGAGTTTTTGTAAAGTTTCCACTTTCTAATATCTTCTTAGAAGTTAAAATTTTCTTCTTCTCTAGTAATTTCCAGCTTTTTCCATTTGGTTGCTATTACCATTTATTTTTCTTACGTTTCAACTGGAAGAGCCACCAAGCAAAGATGTCTTTTCAGGACGTGGAGGTGGAGTGCCAGTGCATGGTGCCAACCTCACCACTTGGTGGTTCCCTGCCAGTTGTCAAAAAGGGGAGTTCATTCTCTTCTCTTGGCCCTTACAACCAGTCGTATGACTCATCTTTTCTAAGATGCTTAGCAGTGTTGTGAAGTGTTCATTTTAACATACAGATTTTAGAATCAGGGGGTGTGACTGAGCGATATGGATTGAAGGAGGCTTTTAGATGAAGTAGTGGCCCGAAGAAACTAAACTTTTCTTCAAAATATAATACATTTGATATATGGGGTATATCAGTAGCGTTGAAAGAATGATTTGGCTGTTTGACACATGTGCCATGACCTTGTTGTTTTTTGTTTTTTTTTCTTATGTTTTGTTTTGTTTTACCCACCCTCCCTTTTTTAAATTTTAGAAACACCATATACTAATGAGTACAAAGGATCTTTTAAGGCAATTTCTTTCACGAAAAACATGATATAAGACCGGCACAGTGAAAAAGGTCATAAGGCATTTAAGGAAGCATCGGGGAGGGGGGATGGTGTAGTCTTCTGTTAATGTGATTTTATATAACTTTGAATGTGTTCTTAACCTTCCAAGGCTCATTTTTTCCCATTCATAAAAATGACAATAATTATACTTGCCACCTGTGTACCTCAAAGGAGAGAGGGTGGGCTAATGAAATGTCTGTCAAGGGCTTTGAACTTTCCAGAAAAAAGCTTTTATGACTCCATAAAGTGCAAAGTAGTATCCTGCACTTGTATTTTTCCTGGCATTTACCTCCATCTTTCAAGTTCTTTGCCTGCCATTGGCTACTGTTGCTTCTAACACTCTCGCTCTTCTGGTCATGGTCAGAGCTATTCTAGAGAAGTGTCAGGCTGCTGTTGTTTTTACCCAAGGCTAGGGTGGCTTTTTCATTTTGGTCATGGTATCTGAAACTTCTGTTCCTGTTGCCTGTTTCCCTGTGCATGTTAGATTCTTTTGCAGGCATGGAAGCATGGGTAGATGACATGAGAACCAATGTGAGAAACATCAACTCAGACATTCCCAAATGACATATTAATACTGAGACTATATTGTTACAGAGTCAACTTGGAATACTAAAAAACATCTCCTGTTATTGTAAAAGAAAAGTTCTGCCAAAATGTAATGTTATAGTTTATAAATATATTTTAAAATATTTATATTCTAACACCCTCTCTTTCTTTTTAATTTCTTGGTTTTCCTTGAAAATGGAGCCAGAAATAATTTCTTGGTCGTTGACATCAAAATCTAGATTTTTAAGGTAGTCAATCCTATTTGTGTTTGATTGAGGGCACTTGAAAGGTCCTTGATCCTGTGCACTGCAAATCGTCACGCAGTGCTTGTGAGGGTCCTGAGATGAGCCAGTGCTGAGGGTCATGGTCAAATCACAGCAGTGGGTTACTCCAATCTATAGTGCTGAAAAATCGAAAAGAAACCTTGAAATTTCATGTGATTCAATCTTTAGATTTTAAGCCTTTCCTCAGTAAGAGAAAAAATGGGGCTCATAATTTGGGAAAACAACTTTTGCAGCATTAGCATATAACCTTTTTCTTGACCAATGCTGTGGTAGTAGGCAAGAATAATTAATAAATTAGCTCATCCAGTTATTTTACTGAATGTTTATGGGCCAAGCAATATTGGAGAATTCGAGGGAATGAGGAGACTTAGTTCAGGTCCTCAAAGAGATTCAATTCTAACTTATTAAAAGAGAATCTTCACATAACCATAATTACACATAGGCAGAATTTTAAATTTACTTAAATCATTACAGACTGAGAATGGCATGTGCACACACACACACACACACACACACACGCACTTTTCCTTCTGATTCTTTAATGCTTAAAATGCTACCTTTCAGTCCTGGATTCCTAAATTTAGCTTAAGACTTTGAGCCCTATTGAAATGTGAATTCCTCTAGGAGAGGAACTAACACTTCTCATTGGCATCATTCATTTACTTGTCCCTGGAATGAATTTCTGATTTCCAGAAAGAGTCAGCTTCTGGTGTGGATGGGCTTTACCGCAGTTGAAGAAGTCCCGCAAAACCCTGTCCTTGAGTCAGGTTTGGGAAATAAGATAGCTCAGCCAGGTTCTTGTTACCATACAGTTTCACTTATGAATAATCATCTGTTCATCCTGTAACTGTTTATCTAATTTGATTTTTCTCCTTAGCCACCAAATCATTTTAGTGAGTACTAGTAGTGGAAAGAATATTGGTTATAATTTAAATATGGTGAAATGTGAACATTTTGATTGTTGAAATCCCAAGTATTTTTTCCACATATATCCCTTATGTCAGAAGAGCAAATAAGCTTCTTTAAGCTTCAGCTACACATCTAAACACTAGCATTACTATTTGTTTGATGCTTATAACTCTGATAAACTAGAAAGAGGCAATGTTAGATTTTCTTGAGGCAGGAGAGGTAAGTGCTAAATAGTAATGGAGCAAAAAATGATAGTTTCAATTAGAGAAGGAGATTAGATACCTGGTGAAATAGATTAATAATGACTGTCCAGGAACAGTAAGCAAGTAGAACCATCCAGGCCTGGGGAGGAGCAAACAGGATAGTTCCCCCTTGTCCTTCAAATTTGGCCTTGCTCTTATCTTGTTAAAGACTCTTTGAATACCCATATTTCTTTTTTTTTTTTTTTTGTACTTTTTCCAGAAAAGCAAAAGCGGGTCCATATACCCATATTTCTTAACACACATTTAAAACAGCTTGATCAAAATAAGCACCCTATTATGGGTCTTTATTTTGTAGGTTAACTTGCAATTGCAATTATTTAAATGAGTAGAGCAGACAGTGGAACAAATCTAAATTTAGCCACTCTGAGTGGGTAGTAAAGGATTAAAAAAAAAAACCTGGCAAATCTCATTGATAGATGCAAGTCTTAAGAGTTTATGCAATGGTGACACAGATTTTCAAATAGCTAATATTTGGGCACCTGCAGATTAACATTCAGTAAACTTACAACTTTAAAAGATCTGCCCAGGTTGGACAAATTATTTTCCCATCAACAGTATTAACCACTGCCACAGCTGAAAAGACAAACAAACCACAAACATCTGAGAAAGAGATGAATTAAGAACACAAGGAGAACTTCTGCAGACTGCAACCAACACAACTTTCCCTTTCTTTCTACTGGATTATCTCCAATCCGCCCTAAATTGCTGAACTGACATGTGGTAAACTTGGACGACCCAGAAGAGGCGAAACACATCCAGCTGTGCGTATCTGGCAGTCTGCTGTTTCACCTGGTATTTTTGGATAGCAGGACTCTTGCCACACTTTTGGATCAATCAGTTGTAGTAAGTTAAACGTTTTCCCAGTTTCCTGGCACAGGCAATGAAAAAATATCTCAAGAAAGATAGAGTTCATAGAGCAGACTTGCAAGTAACTATTCACTCACTCTCACTTCAGATGAATTTAAGTTCCAGAATTGTAGAATGTGTTTTTCTTCTTTGATTACTTTTGCTCCTCCTGGAAGGAGGAGCTGGCTAGTAGTTTCAGGATTCTTTTATAACGTTCTTACGTTTCTGTAGCACAGATTTTAATTTCCCTAGTTTTAAAATAGGGCACAGACCCTTTCCTGTACACTTATTGAGTCGGCCTGATGTTTGAGTGGTTGAGACACTTGTCCTCCTCCCTGATGCTCATTGTCTGTCCTGTTTATTTCATATAAGCTATAGACCAATCTTTTTTTATTCTTAGGTGTTCATTCAATAACTGTCAGGCCAATTTCACTGAAATTCAATGACAGTGTTGTAAATCTCTTCCTTTTTGCATTTTAAGGATTTCTAATCAAAGAAAAGTTAAAAATACAGTCATATTGCAGGATTTCACAAATGCTTTAGGAAAAATCATAGAGAATACAAAGAAGATAAGGTTTATTTCTAGTTGGGGGATCTAGAATGAACCATGGACAATGAAGAAAAGAACAGGTTAGTAAGCAGAATGGACAGGAAGCAACAATGGAGTAAACTGTGTGAGCAAACACAGAATTCAAGTTCTCAGGGTATATTAGGGAAAGCAAAGTAAAACACTGCATCTGGAGAGAACGTGGGAAACTACAGTTAGGGATTCACTTTCAGTGTAAACCAGTAGACATTAATTGAGCAACTGTAGGCACTGTTGGAAACATTGGTCAGGGTGAAATCTTGTAGGACACTGAAAGCCAAAGGTAGGAGCTTGTGTCTTAGTCTGCTGGTCACCCCAGTCTTAAAAGTCCGGGTAACTTAGACAGGCATGAAAGACCCTGAACCACCCATTCCAAACTTTCCAGGTGTACTTTCTATCCCTCTTCTTCTTGAACCACAGCCAAATGAATTACTTTTTATTTCCTCCATATGACACAAGTTTCCTCCCCTTTTGATGTTGCTCATGTCTTTCCTGAACCATTTTCTTATCGCTACTTCTGCCTGTACAGATCGGAAGCCTCATTTCAGATATCACCTCCTCTGCCAAGCCTTTCTTCATTTCCTTCTGAGCCTCAACCTTTGGAGCTCATCTAAATTCAAACAGAACCTTACTGATGGCGGTTACTTTCTAATGTTTATTAAGGTTAAGGATGGACATATCTTACCTGCCAAATTACAAGAACATTGGCCAAAATCTTTGTCCACTTTTCTGTGTATACTTCCAGAAATTAGCAGAGTTGTGTATATAATGGAAATGGAGCAAATAGTAGTTGGATGAATAAATGAATGAGTGGATAGAAAGATTAGAGGATAGGAACTGCATGATATTATTGGAAGGTTAACTTAAAAACAAAATTCTACAGCTAAAAGTTCACTACATTGTATTATCTGATGTGTAAGTCTAATAAAATCACATTGATTAGGAGATTGGCAGTGGACTATGTAGATAAGGGTGGATAAGGGAATATGAAATGTACTTTATAATTCCCAAGAACATTATTTATCTTAAACTACAAAATATAATAACTGAAATCAGTTATTAAAACATCTGTTTCATAGATGTGCATTATATAAAATATTATTTACTCCAAATTTTCAAGAAGCAACACAAATCATAGGAACAACATTTAGGATATATTTACTATATTGAATCTTTTATTGCAAACATTACATTAAACTATATGCTATGGTTTTTACAATTAAGTTGTGAAAAAATATTTCAAAATTTTATTTGGTGAGATAATATGTACTGAGTTTTAATGAACAAAATTCTGAGTTGATACTTTTTTTAAAAGAGTATTTTAGAGAGCGTTAAGTGCATGGGGGGAGGGGAGGGGCGGAGTGAGAGGGAGAGAGAGTCTTAAGCAGACTCTGTGCTGAGCATGGAGTCCAACATGGGGCTTGATGCCATGAACCTGAGATCATGACCTGAGCTGAAACCAAGAGTCAGACTCTTAACTGACTATGCCACCCAGCCTCCTTGATATCTTTTTTATTATATGAAAAAAACCCAAGATATAGTAATTGCATCTTAGATACTTTTGATAATTAAGTAGGCTATGAGTAGATAGATACAGAGAGATAGAATAGAGCTATATATATTTTTATAACTCTCCTTGAGAAGTAAACAACACATTTCCTATAATACACTCTTCTGTTAGCATTGTAATTTATATGTAAGACTAGTAATCAATAAAAAATAGTGTAGTCTAAATTAGTTTGAGATTAAAAGATGCATGTAAATAAGTAAATGACTAACTGGTTCAATTCCTAATTGGAATGCAAAGGCTCTAATTTTGCAAATTGAGAAGTTAAGCTCACTGTTTTGAAAGGGGATCAAGTAATTATAAATGTTATCAAGCAGCATATGGTGGATGTATCCTAAATGGAAGTGATCTCTTCTACTTCTTCAGTCTGACTGAGACAAAATACGATCAACTTTTTTCTTTTTTCCCCCAAATGTGCCTGCCAAAGAGTCAGGACTAAGGAGTACTAAACTAAATACTGAATTAAAAAGAGCACACAGATACTTAGAGTCTGACTAAGGAGAAATATGAAATCTGTCAACTAGAAAATAATGAATTGCAACGCATTCATACTTCTACTGGTTTCAGTGTAATGTGATCACAGTTCTTCAGAATCTGGCCCAAGTACCCCTGAATTATGACAGAGTGGGGATGTGAGCAAATGTTTAAATATGTAAAGACATCAGCATGATTTATATGAAGTAGAATGTAGTATGTCCAACCATCAGAGTGCTGCCCTGTGGATTAAAATTATTTGGTTAAAAACATAAAAATCTCTCATAATATCACTTTGCATTAAGGGAAAATAAAAGTTTTTCCTAGTTGTCAATACTGTGATATTTGTTGTCAGTTACTCTTTTTGGTTCCTATTGTGCTAAGGGCCACAGAGCACTGGATCCTTCTTTCCAGAGATTTACTGATTATAACCCCAAAACTGTGGGTAGGACATAGCCAGGCAGGCCGCGGGGTTAGGGATGGGGGAAGCAGAGGCCCTTAGCCTTCTTTTTAGAGTCACTAAAGTTAGTTGTGAACACTCCCCAGGTAAACTGGTGTAACTCTTGGGGCAAAGCATGGAGTCTACCCAAAAATGTAGAATTCTGCAGAGACAGCTGTTTCTTGGTTGGGTTTCTAGACCAGAAAATAGAAGATTATAATTATGGGTGGGAAATATATGTGCAAAAAAGTATAAAAGAAGAGGAACAGAATAAAAGGAAATGGAAATGTTTGTAATTGATAGGGATGTGGATGTAAATGCCTGGCAGAGAGGAGGCAAGAATCTTTATTCCTTTCTTTAAACTTACATGCTTGTATCCCATGTGAGGAATGGACGGTATAAATGTTAAATAGTAAACGTGTTGATCTGCGCTGCAGTGGGCGATGTCAACAGTGCTACGCAGGAAGTATCCTGTCACCCACCTTTCCATGTGCAACAGGAGATATTTTTCCAACTCAAATTCAATCAGGAAGCAATATGTCCCACAAAAAAAGGAATTTTGATTTAGTCTAGGATTGCTAGATGTTTGGCATTTTGAAAGATTAGAAAAGAAATTAAAAGAAAATATAGGTGTACATTAATTATTAAAAAACATCTCTGGTGTGCTTAGTAGGATACTCTGTACCTGCTTCTTGGCAGTCTTTGATGGCTAGAATCACAGCCCAAACAGCAACTTTAAAACCTCTAAAAATCAGGGGCACCTGGGTAGTGCAGTCGTTAAGCGTCTGCCTTCGGCTCAGGGCGTGATCCCGGCGTTCCGGATCGAGTCCCACATCAGGCTCCTCCGCTATGAGCCTGCTTCTTCCTCTCCCACTCCCCTGTTGTGTTCCCTCTCTCGCTGGCTCTCTGTCAAATAAATAAATAAAATCTTAAAAAAAACCTCTAAAAATCAGCTTTTTTGGAGTAACTTGATTTAAGGAAGATTTGTTCAAGAAGGGTTCTTTACACTGTATCTTCACTCGAATCTACGTACTCCTTGTTCTTTGAAGAATTGTTCTTTGCACAGAGAGACAAGTCAAAATAATTCAGATTGAGATGTTGAATAATCTTGTGGTTTATTTCTACACAGTGTTGTTTTCATTCCTCCTCACTTCCCTTTCCATGTCTCACTGCTTCCAATCCCACTCCTGGAGACAATGTTTTCTGTTCCTTCACTTAGTTTGCCTACCTACCTTCCCCACCCCCACCCCATCACCAGCCTTGGGTAGCACAGTGGTTCCTCAAAACCAATCCTCACACCTTAGCTGAGCGGCTTGATAAATGTGTGGAAAAAAAGATAAAGCATCCCTCGACATATCTAAACTTGACTGAATGAGATTCAAAAGGCCACTAGCAACATTTATTAGATTTTATGACTATTCACAGCTTTACGATATTGATGAAAATACTGCAGATGGGGGCAGACTTTTGCATTTTGCTTGAAGGCCACTAAATCCAGAATGCAACAGAGTAAACAATCTTCTCAAGTGTAAAGGGCTCCTCTAAGGCCTGCCTTGCCCACTTCATTTTTTCCACATGAAAAGCATGTGATAAAAGATAGGCCGTCCTACAGATTTATCTTCAATTAGTCATGAGGGGAGGAAGACTATTACAGAATCTACTTTCCACTTATTTGCAAATTATAAAATACCTATTGACCAACTCAGAAATAAAGTCCCAAGTGGATATAAAGAGCTCAAGTAACTAAAGTAATAACTTTATACTAGTCCTATCATAGACGCACAAAGTATATGTTGTATGCTTCAGGATATATTACTGACAATTATCACATGACAATGAAATTAGAGTAGATGGTTGGCACATGGAACTGTAGAATTTGGCTGTGGTCTTAAGAATCTTTTAGTTCAGTGGCTTTCAAAAATGTCTTGAGTAATTTAAGTCATCTTTTTCAAGTGAAATCTTACGTAAGACCATGATATAAAATATTAATAAAAGTAGAGTTGTTCTGGTTGAAGCTGGAAAGGGAGACAAAATCTAGTCAAACCTCTAATTTTGCAGAAGAGGTGATTTAGACCAAAAGAAATTTTAGTTTACCAAAGGTAGTCAATAAGAAAACGATGAGTAAAAACACACATTATTTGATTCCCAATCTAGACATTTTATTAGTAAACTGTGAAAGATCTAGAGCAGGAATCTGAAAATAGGAAAATGAACTCATTTAGACTCAAGGACCATATTAGTTGGCTAGGGCTCCCATAACAAGTTCCACGGACGGAGTGGCTTCAACAACAGAACTTATTTTCTCACAGTTCTGGAGGCTGGGAGTCCAAGAAGATGGTGTCAGCATGGTTGCTTTCCTCCAAGGCCTCTCTCCTTGGCTTGGCGACGGTCATCCTCGCCCTGTGTTTTTGCATAGCTTTTCTTCTGTTTGTTTCTGTGTTCTAACCTCTTCTTACAAGAACACTTCATTCAGTCATACTGAATTAGCACCCCCCCCATATGACCTATTTTACCCCAATTACCTCTTTAAAGGCCTTATTTCCAAATGCAGCCACATTCTGACATACTGGGAGTGTTAGGATTTTAACATGCATTTTGGGAGAGATGCAATTCAACCCATAACAAAGACCAACCCCAAATTGATTGATTCTGGATTACTTTACACTTTCTGAGATAGAAAATTAATCCGCATTGGATTTGGTGCTGGTCTTTTAACTTGTTGGTACACCAAGTTCAAATAATGGGGCATAATATGCTGGTGAGTGTCAATCCCTTGTAAGGAGTATTGAAAATAATTTGTTACTACTTAATATAGTATTTAAACGACTAGGATAATATAAAAATATGTTTTATCAACATGTAAAAAATAGAGCGAGTATGAAGTTGGTCCTATAACTTGCGGTGAATATGTTTTCTTAAAAGAATGGTGTTACCATAGTGTTGCCAAGGAGCTGCCCACAGCCTACGGTGAGCCTCTCTCTGCTCTGCCACAGCACAGACTTATCAATACCAACACACCAATAACTGTTGTAGTCCTTACAATTTTTCCTCTACTATAAAAGTGTTTCCTTGGTTTATTTATTTTTAAATCCAGTAATGCCCATAGGCCAGGGATGTGCATGTAACCCTCATCCATTAGGTATGTGGTAGCAGAGTAAAGGTTAGGAACTGACAAGTGTCAGCCCTGTAGCTAAAACATGATTAATGTCAGGAGATTGGTGCTTCTTTGGGCTACACTGCACCAGTAAATGCAAAGACCCAAATGTATTTGCATTATACCCTATGCCCCATTTAGGTTAAAAAAAAAAAAAATCCTTGGGCCATACTTATAGACTGCTCTGAGTCAAGGTAAGACTGTTCTGAATTTTTTAAATGCAATAAAATTCACTCCAGACACAGAGAAAGATCAACACAGTTCCTCAGATACTGAACTCAAATGCCAACTATTATGGACCTTGAAAGCAGCTCAGCTGAGAACACCTGACAGGCTGTAGCAGGTGGCAGGTGGCAGAGGGCACTGTGGAAGGGCCTGGAGAGAATGCGGACCTGGGCTTTGGCTCTCTCCAGCAGTACCAGGCCAAGTCGTAGGAGACCTTTTCAGTCCAGTGACACTGCTGTCACCTGTTTCCAGTACTTAGAGTCTAGAGTAGATATAAGCCTTTGCTTTTAAATGTATTTGGAAGTCACAATGTTGCAAATACGACAAAATCTTCCCTCCAATCTCCATTTTTTGATTTACATCTATCTTCTAATTCCTGCTTGAGGCTCTCCTGTGATGGGGTCTCTACAACTCAAATTCAGAGCCTCTACAATTCAAATTCTCAGGTTCCAAAACAACTTAGCTCCCCCTTCCCATTCCATTTATAACTCAAATTACCCCAGGGCTAGACATTAAGCCAGATATTAAGAGAAAGCTCATTGAAATAATTTTTACCTTGGTGTGGGTAACTAATGAGGAGACTATCTTGACTCTCTAGGGACACTTGCATTTCAATAATGGAAATTTGGTAACTCAAGTGAATTGCCAATTAGTGGACAGTGTTGCAGTAAGAAGGTTAAAAAGGCTTTCAGACAGTAAGGGATATGTTTCTGGAAAAGAAAACTTCCTCTACATCCACTAAGTCTCATTCCTCTTTATTCTTATAAATACTTATAAATTTTCCTTATAAATTTAAATTGTGCATTTCTGGAAAAATTAATATAGGAACATGATAATTTGCTTTTTAAATTAAAAAGTGTTTATTTTTTCTCATTTGTTGGGTGTTATCTAAGTTAACTCAAGAACATTTTCATAACTTCCATATACTCTTCTCTTGAAAAATTTGAGGCCATCTTATATATAAACGATACAATATACTACATTCAGGATTTTTGGGTTTTCACAATTTGTTAATAATGGCTTCAATATTTGGTTTCGTTTTGCTATTGTTGGAGTCGTAATAACACAAAATAGCAGTTAGCATCAAGGGACTGGATTGGACCTCACTGCCTTAAATCCAAGCTTTACTGTTTACTACTTGTGAATTTGGGGCAAGTTGCTTTCTCCTCTCTGTGTCTCAGGTTCTTCCTTTGCAGTAATAGTAGCTACTCTGTAGAGCCACTCTAAGGATTCAATCAGTTAATGCATAGGAAGTGCTTATCATAGACTTTGGCACCTTGTAGATGTTCAGTGAGTGCTAGCTATATTGGAGACAAATGTGTCCTATATAACAGCTAACTGCCGTAAAACACCCAAGGATACTTTCAACTGAACGGCACCTCAGTCTGACTTCATTTTCCATTTCTTGTTACTGTACTAACGGTTTATAAATAAATACACAGTAACCTCAGAGGGAGGCCTGGCATGTCCGGTTTAGGTAGTAGCCAGCTGGGCTGAGCGCTGCTGGCGCTGTGTCAAGAGCAAGCTCCTCCATGCTGATCATTAGCTGCCAGGAAATGCCTTCCTTATTAGTCATTATTGCCTGAGGATTTTCTAGTGATAGAGTGTTAATACTATATGAAACGCTATAATTGCAAGGCTGGATTAGGAGATTTGTACTGTACTTCATTATTCTACTTTGAAGTCAGCCAACCACTAAAATGATGACTCTGTCAAAAAAAATATGTAATATGTTTCAAAGAATTTCCAATGTGAGTATGGATTTAGCCCTACAATTAAGGGTAGAAACAAGTTAGTGAAAGTTAGAGTTTCATTCTATCAACAGATGCATTTATTGAGGGCCTACTGAGTGCCTATCATTGCTCTAATCAGAATAAGACGTGGCCTGTGCCTATGAAGACATTTGGCATTCACAGTCTTATTAGGGAGAAGAAATTATGAGGCATAAAACAATGACAGAAATATCATGTGCACTCTTATATTGATGGTTTTGTATTTGAAAAATTGCTTGGCAAGCGAAATCTTCTCAACTTAGACCAGATATTTGAATATGATCAAGTAATCAAAAATAATATTTGAGAATGTCTAACCTTGATTTCAGTGTTCCACTTGAGAGCTCGGATGGCAGGTGTTTCTTTCTGCCAAAAGCCACTTGGTAACCAGATCTCAAAACAATAAAACACTAAAAGAGAACCTGACAGTGATATGAGTGTTTTCTGCTAAGAAAACTGAGAATGACACAGAAACTACCGTACAATGACACCTGCAGGGACAGCTGAGGGTACCTACTTCAGATACTCGTTGTGCAAAATGTTTTACTAGGTGTCACCAGGAATAAAATGTGCCCAATAAATGTTAGATGAGTGAAGAAAGGGAGAAGGAATTGCGGGAAAGGGTATGTTAACATGTATCGACCACCCAGGCCTGCCCTTTATCAGGTCTGAGGCAGGAAGTTAACCATGTAAACTCAGCAGGAAGGAAGTCTGTCCTGCAAGGCTATTCTGCTATCATCTTGACGCTTTATGCTTTATCTTCCAAAAGCAAGAAACAGCTCTAAAACAGGTCTGACGTTGGGCTTTTCAAACAAATGTTAAAAGTTAAGTGAAATTTTAAATTATCATTGGTGATTGAAAAACTGAAATCCAATTTCTTGATTTCTAATGGGTGTTTTGGGTAGTACCTTTTAGGAACATAACTGGACCCAAACATATATGATTCTTTATAATCACTAGCTGTGCTTTAACAGTATATTTATTTCTATCCAGATAATTTTTGTGATAAACATTCAAAACTGAAATCCTTAGCCAATAAAGATGCTTTCTTTTCTTTATGCAGGATCTGTAAAATGTCCTAATGGTAATTTGAAGGTTGTGACTGACTCATAGTGTGAACTGATTGTGATGTCTTTTAGTAAACTTCTTAAAACTGAATGTAGTTGACTCTGTTGCCTGTGGTAATGGGGTACAGGGATGACACAGAAAGCTATGAAACTTGAGACAATAAACACATTTTTCTTGTAGTTTTTTCTTTATCTTTAGAGATTTCAAGGATGAAAAGGGAGATTCAAATTTCAGTTCCTCTCCTTATTCCTTCTGCTATAGACGGAATATTTGTATTTCTCCAAATTTCGTATGTTGACATCCTAACCCCAAAATGATGGAATTAGGAGGTGGGGCCTTTGGGAGATGATTAGATGATTAGAGTAGAGACCTTATGACTGGGATTAGTGACCTCCTAGAAGAGACCCCAGAAAACTCCTCCCTCCTGCCACATTAGGATACAGCAAGAAGACAACTTCTATGAACCAGGAAGCAGGTTCTCAACCACAACCCAACTGTGCTAGCACCCTGATCTTGGACTTATGACATTCGGAATTGTGAGAAATAAATTTATTTTGTTTATGAGTCACTCAGTCTATGGTAAACTGTTACAGTAGCTTGAATGGACTAATAACTGCTATGCAAAGCACTTGTTTTCTAGTAACAGAGTACCAACAATGACAATAAGAGAATGAAGGAGAAATGTGCTGTGACAGCTCCTGGAGGGGTCCCTACCCTTGAGCGTTGAAGGGACCAGTGACTTGCTTGTAATCAAGAGAATCAGAAAGTGGTGATAGGATATGATTCCTGTTATTTATGTTATAGAAGATTCCATTTTAGCAACTGGAGTGAGAGATTCTTTTTAGGTTGATGAAGTAAGCAGGCATGTTGAGGAATCTCATGTGGTGGCGGGTGGCTTCTAAAATCTGATTGTAGCCTACAGCTGACAGTCTGTTGAAGACCTATCCCTCTCTCATATGGCAGCAAGGAAATAGATTCTGCCAACAAACTGAATGAGTTTGAAAGTGGATTCTTTTCCAGTGGAATTTCCAGGTAAAAATGGAGGCCAGCTGACCCCTTGATTGCAGCCTATGAGACTGTGAGCAGGGGCCCTAGTTAAGTCCTGCCCAGGCCATTGAGCCAAGGACACTGCGAGATAATAAATATGTGAGTGTTTTAAGCTGTTAAGTTTGTTGTAATTTGTTACACAGCAATAGGAAACAAATACAGATTTGACTTCTGGAAGTGCAGTGCTGTTATAACAAATATCTAAACTGTAAGAGGGCTTTGGAACTGGGCAGTGAGCAGAGGCTGGAAGGATTCTGAGGAGCATGACAGAGAACCCTAATTCACCTTCAACAGATTGTTTACAGAAGCCTGGATTTCAAGAATGCTGACATTGTGGGCTCAGAAGGAAGTGAGGAACATGTTATCGCAGATCAGAGGAGTGGAGATCCTTGTTACGTAGTAGAAAACTTAGTGAATTTGTCTCCTGCTATTGCAGGGAAGGCAGAACTTGTAAATACTAAGATTTGATATACAGCTAAGGAAATTTACAAGCAAAGGGATGAGGGTTGGTCTCTTTTCCTTTTTATAGTAAAATGTAGGCAGAAATAAATTATAAATAAATAAATTGAGGGAAGAACTGTTAAAAAAAAAAAAAAAGGAACCAAGATTTGAGGATTTGAAAATTCCTACAACCAGCAGTCTTATTCATACCTGCAGCTGACTTAGAAGATGAGATTTGGGGCTCTAAGCTGATGCATAATGGGAAGAGACTCTTGGAACTTGGGAGCAGCGAATGTATTTTGCCTGTTGGAGGGATATAAATAATTGCTGCCATAGAGCCTATGGCAGATTATTCTTCCAGTGGTCCCCATGTTCACACCCTGTATAACCCCTTACCCTTGAGAATAGGCAGCACCTGTGACTTTCCTCTAACAGAATATGGCAGAGGTGATGAGATGTGATTCCTGCGATTATATTATGTTATATAAGACTCTTTTAGCAGACGGGAATAAAAGACTGTCCTTGCTGGCATGATAAAAGCAGCAGCCATATTGAGGAATAAAAGCCTGACCAAAATGAACTGAGGGCAGTCTCCAGCTGACAGCTGGCTCAAAGCTAATATCTTCAGTCATACAATCTCTAGGAAATGAATTCTGGCAACAACCTGAATAATCTTGGAAGTGGATTTTTCTCTCATCAAGCTTTTAGATGAGAATGCAGCATAACAAAACTGTCACAAATGTAGCCATTTGAACAGCACAGGGTTATGATCTTACAGCTTCTGTAGATGGAGAGTTCTGACACACCCTGGTGGGATTCTCTATTCAAGGTCTCTCAAGGCAGAAATCTAGGTTTGGGTGGGATTGGTCTAGGGAAGAATCTACTTCCAGTCTTGTTCAGTTGCTGGCCAAGTGCAGTCCTTACAGTCAACCACTGAGGTCCACATGTCCTTGATGGTCGTTAGCGAGGGCTCACCCTGAGCTCATAAAGACTGCCCACATTTCTTGTCACGTGGCCTCCTCCATCTTGGAACCCTTTGCATGCTTTGAATCCCTGACTTCCTCTTTTGCTATCAGTGGGAGAAAGCTTTCTGCTTTTAAGTGTTCATGTGATTATATCAGGCCCACATAATATCTCCATGTTGTTGTTGTTTTTCTTAAAGATTTTATTTATTTATTTGAGAGAGAGACAGACAGAGAGAGAGAGCGCGCACGAGTAGGGGGAGGGGCAGAGGGAGAGGGAGCATGGAGCCCAACTTCAGGCTCAATCCCAGGACCCTGGGATCATGACTTGAGCTGAAGGCAGATGTTTAACCGACTGAGCCACCCAGGCACCACTAAATATCTCCATGTTTAAGGTCACTGCACCATTATACCATAGCATGATCATGGGAGAGCTATTTCATCATATTCATAGATTCCTGGAATTAGATGGTGCATGTTTAGGAGACCATTTTAGAAATTCTACCTACCACTGCATCTTTACAGAATAGGAAAAATTGTTTTCTTTACAGAAAAAAGAGTTGGGGTGCCTTTGGCAATGTTTGTGTTTCACAGGGGAATTAATATAAGCAATACATCTCTTATATATCATTTTAATTTTAGTATTTCTATTAAGAAAACAGTGTAATTTAGAAAGCCTTTCTTTTCTGAGTTCAAAATAGTTACAGTTTGCATCATGTATTTATACCAGCAATATTTCTAGTTCATTAGGTCCATCAACAATAGAAGAATTGTTCTTACCATCATTTTCTTTTCTCTAACCTTCTGTTCAGATTAAAAGATAACACCTCAGGGGATTCAGTTAGATAAGAGAGTTATATAAAATAATTGTTTCTCTTTCTAAGTTTTAAGACAAAGTGTTCCAAATAGCAGAGTCTTTTTTCAGTCTAATCTCCAAAGAAATGCACTTTCCAGGGCCCCGCCTCCAAATATTCCCCTTTTTTTCCAGTGGCTTCAGCTCCCCTGAGCCTGTCTGCTTCATCACTGCCCCTCATGATCAGGACCCCCCCCACAGGACTGTGTGCCCTGAAGGAGGGATGCCCATTCCTTGGCACAAAGGTGCCATCCTCTGGCTAAACTGTACTCCAGAGATTGAACCCGCCTAGAGTGGAAACCTTTTTATTTTTTGAGTCATCTACCCAGAGGGGTAACTCTACTAATAAAAGTGGTAAAAACTAATATTTAAGCATACTTACTTGATGTCAGGCACTACAGTACATGCACTACTTAACAAACAAAACTATGAGTTAGGTGGTGTCTTTATCCACATTCTACAGTTGATGGAAAGGGGGCTTAGGCAGGTTAAGTAATTTTACCAAGGTCACACAACTTATTCTTGGCAGAGGTAGGACTTGAACTTCCTGCATTTGATTCCAAAAACACATGCTCTTAAATACTCTGTTCTGCTGCCTCTCCGTTCATTTGCCCATTATGGACATTCTTAAAAAAAAAAAAAAAAAAAAAAAAATTACGGTTTGGCTAGACCTTACATTCAGTGGATGAGGAAACCAAGGCCCAGAAATTTAACGTAACTTGGTCACATTTGCATAGCTATTTAGGAGAAAAGCCACAAAGGAAACCCAGATTTCTTTATACTAACCTGAGCAGGGGTGGTAAAAGGGGAAGGAGGGAGAAAGAAAGAAAATGAAACTTATGAGTACTAGGAAACCAGAATCAAGGCTGCTTAAGTAATTTTGTGCATCTCACTGCAGTAACGGTTTGCAAGATAATAAAATGCATGCAAACAAAAGTCAGAAGTGTGCAAGTACACACTTACCATGTAGAACACCTATTGGTGGAATTACTTCCTGAACTATTTTGCTTTTTACTTGATACTAGAGACAAGTTATTTATCAAGCATCTTTGGCTACACAGTTGCCTTCCAAATAACAACCCTGGACTAGGATAATAGAAGAAGGTGAAGGAGGATATATATTGAAATTTGAGGCTCCCCAAAGTAATCTGCAAAATCCTTTACCTGCAGCTGAGAATTGTTAGAAAGACTTCTTGTGCACCTGACAGACCCCTGGACAATGCAAGGGACTGGATGATCAAATCATGCATGAAGTATTTAAACAAATCACCACATAGCAGGATGGAATGCCTTCTCTACAAGTTTTATATTGAAATCTTTCTGTTAAGGCCGAAATTCACTTAGCTCTGAGGTCCGCTGGCTTACTCACCATGTAAGGGCTGGAGAAAATGCAGTTAGTAATTTTCCAGAATCTTGTATCTATCTCTATCTTTATGTCTATCTATGTATTTTAAAGATTTTTAAATTTATTTTAGGGAGAGAGAGAGTGGGCAAGCAAGTGGGGGGAGGCACAGAGGGAGAGAGAGAAAGAATCTCAGGCAGACTCCACGCTAAGTGTGCAGCCTGATGTGTGGTTCAGTCTCACGACCCTGAGATCATCACCTGAGCTGAAACCAAAAGTCAGGCGCTTAACCAACTGTACCACCCAGCCACCCCACATATATATATTTTTTTAATCGAAAAAAAAAAAAAAGTGAAAAAAGAATCCCTGGCATATTTAAAATATTTTGACAATTCTGAAATTTTAGGAAATGATTAGCTATTTTGATATTGGTCCAGAGCAGTCAATTCACAATTTATAACTTGTGTTTTTGGTAGGGCTAGACATAGCGGCCCCTGAGGTACATATAGTGTAAATTATACTCAGAGATTAAGGAAGTGGCCCACCACCTTTCAGCCGGTAAGTGGCAGAACCAGGGCTGCAAGACAGGAACATCTAATAATAAAGGTAAAGTCACGGTACTTTTCAGCATACCACACTGCGTTCTTCTACGGGAATGCTTCCTTCTATGCATTTTATTCACTGCCATCTTCTTCCATTAATTTTTCTCTTTTCTGTTGGAAACCCATAGGTTTCAACAATTTTGTATTCTTGGTAAAGAGAAAGTACAGAGGGAAAGCTAGTGTGAGTTAGGAAAAATGGTGAGTTTGGTTATTATGTGAGTTTGAAATTTTTATGGGACGCTGTTCGTAGAGAAATTTGAAAACACAACTCTCGATTTCTTGCTGTTTTTTGGTAACATCTTTCACAATCTGTTCCTTCTCTGATCTCATTTTATACTACCTACTCCAGGTACTGGTTAAGGTACTGCTAGCTGTGTAACAAGCAAACCCTAACGTCTCAGTGACTTAACATAGTAATAGCTAATTTCCTGCTAAGGTCTAAGGTAGGACAATAGGGTGGGTGGGCGGGTGGGAGGGGACTGTGTTCTACCCATTCAGGCACCCAGCCAGACACACCTTTTCCATTTTTAACAAGAAGCTTCTAAGGTTGCCTTGGGGACAAATACCCAGATGACAAATGGAAATTAGTCACGTGGCCCTGTCGAGATGCAAGAAAGACGTGAGGCGACTGGCTGGACAGTGGCTTCCTTGCTAAGACCCTGCACTAGTGACGGAAAATACAAATCCATAGTGGTCTCTACTGCCCCCCTCCCTCACTTACTTCCAGCCACAGTGGAGGAACAATTTTGTTTCTTGAATACCCCGAGAACTTTGCTATTTTAGGGCCTACATGCTTGCTGTTCTCTGCCTGGCCCGATCCCTTTTTCTCCCTGAGTGGCAGGCTCCTGTTCTTTCTTCTGGTGTTAGCTCAAATGCTATATTCTCAGAGAGTCTTTTCTTGACTATTCAACACAAAAAGTCCCCATCCCAGTGACTCCATTATATCATCCTCCTTAATTACATAATCTAAAATGATCTTAAAGTATTTGCACATTGTTTACTGCTTGCCTCCCATTACTACAGTACAAATTTCTGAACAGAAAGGACCAGATCTCACTTATTAATCATTGTATCCTCACTGCTTAAAGTAGAAGGCACTCAGTAAATATTTATTGAATATTGAATCAACATGCATCTTTCTTGTTCAAACACATTCAGTGCCCCCCCCTTACCAATAAAACAAAATCTGGACTCCTTAGGTTGTCATACATCATGCCCTCTGTCTATCTGCTGTCTGCTTCACAACAGAATTTCCTGCTCTCTTCCCCTTGCACTGAACTTTTTGTGTTCCCCAAACTTGGGATTGTTTGCTGTTGCGTTAAACTACATTATTTAAAGCCTGCCTTTGCATATACGATGTCTTTACCTGCAGTGCATTCTACCCTCTCTTCTAAATCTACCCCTGCCCATTTCCTAATTCTTCAAGGCCTTTCCAAAACCTCTTTCAGAAGACCGCCTTAACCGCGCACAATGACTTCATGTATTTTTCCTCTGTGTAGCCTTAGCTTTAGTCCACATGATACCGACTGACCCTTCTATAACACACTTTATGTGTGCCACAATTGTACTTAGTATTTTACATAAATTCCCTTGTTTGCCCTTTTATTCGCTTGAATAGCCCTTTGGAATAGGTACTCTATCATCTCCTATTTTATTTAAAAAAAAAAGTTTTAAGAGATTTTATTTACTTCAGAGAGAGAAAGAAAGAGAGAGCGTGGGTGTGTGTGTGTGCGTGCACACACACGCGAGCACGAGCCGGGGGAGGGGCAAAGGGGAAGCAGACTCGCCGCTGAGCTACCCAGGTGGCCCATCATCTCCTATTTTATGAGTGAGGGAACCACAATATACAGAAAATAAATAACCTGCCTGAGATCACACAGTCAGTAGCAAAGAAGCTGAGATTCCAGCCCAGTCAGTGTGGTCTCAGAATCCATGCTTGCAACCACTACACTTCCGGGCCCCTCATTTTTCTTTGAACATACTTCTATTAGTCTACATCTGTGATAGCAATTGACCTTTGGTTTGTAACTATATGTATCGAAAAATAGTTACAAACAAATGTGTTAAGTGCAACGGTCCCCTTGAAAAGGCTGGGCTGGTGATTAATTCATGGCAGTGATTAATTCATTTCAGATCCCAAAGGTCCAGCAGAGTGCTGACACAATGAGAACTTAGCAAATATTG
Organism: Ursus americanus; assembly: GCF_024610735.1. Taxonomy (NCBI): domain Eukaryota; kingdom Metazoa; phylum Chordata; class Mammalia; order Carnivora; family Ursidae; genus Ursus; species Ursus americanus. The sequence continues at coordinate 70,896,955 of NC_142128.1, forward strand.
AATATATAACTTAACTGATGCATTTCAGTGTTTCCCATGTTCCAGGCACTGTGCTAATCATTTTATGCCGTACTATCCTCACATTTCAGATATTAAGTGATTTGACTCAGGTCATACAAGTAGGAAATTGGCAGATGCAGGAGTCTAATCTCTGGCCATGAAGTCCTGCTTCCTCAACCAACACACATAGCCAGGTGAGTGGCCTCGTTAGTGCAGAGGGCCAACTGGGGAAAAGACAGTGGGATTGCCACTAGTGGGCTTTGTGCTTGTGCCCAGGACTCTCAGCACATGTGCAGGTCAGAGAGAGAGCCCAGGTATACACTGGACTGAAAAAACGCACCGGTTTTGCTTTTCATCTGTAGCTCTTAGTCTGGTAGCTAGACTGTGGCCCCCAGGAATTATTTTAAAGGAGAAACTCAGATATGGGTGGAAATCGCTCCTGTACTAGATATAATTTACAGTCCACAGGATTTCTTCTCTCTGAAACCATCTTTAATTATGTAATCATTTATTTATATTGTTTTATGTGGTTCTGAATGAAACCTACAAAGCAATCTATATTCTATGGAGTAAAAAGAAAAAAAAAACAGCATTAGTGGGATTAAAAGTAGAGAACAAAAAGCATGAAACTTTAAACATAAAAACTATAACCAGTAGTTTTTTTTTCTAGAAAGCTTTCCAGAATACTCTTATTGAAAGAGAATTTCTTCAGTATTATCTAGATAATCTGGATAATATAAATATGTTTATATAATTATGTATTTAATGTAATCCATTGCTTTTCCAACCAGTTTTAAATGGGATCAGGCATTTTGAAAAATCATATCTAAAAGCATTGGCTCCTGTAATCTCAAATATGTTGGGCATGGGAGACTTGTACAAATATAATTTCAATTTTTGTATTACTGAATATTTTATTTTTGTCACAGTGATTTCTACAAATAATGCTATCAAAGAGTTTTAGGACAAATTTTCTGTATTTATTGAAATTACAGTATTATCAAATCTCATCATGAGAGACTGAAGAAAATCTGGTCTCTAAAGGAAAAATGTGAGAATTCTAAGCAAGATTAACTGAAATCACTAGGTGGGGCTGGACAGTCTAGAAAAATAACTCCAGGCAAATGAAATCTGAATGTAGAGGCCTAGAGTTTTAGGAGAGAAATGCCTTTGTACTGCTATATTGGTTTCCTAGGGCTGTTGTAATAACATACGACAATCATGGCTTAAATAACAGAAATTTGGGATGTCTGGGTGGCTCAGTTGGTTAAGTGTCTGCCTTCAGCTCAGGTCATGATCCTGGGGTCCTGGGACTGAGTCCCACATTGGGCTCCTTGCTCAGTGAGGAGCCTGCTTCTTTCTCTGCTTGCCACTCCCCCTGCTTGTACTCTCTCTCTCTCTGACAAATAAATAAACAAAGTCTTAAAACAAAACAAAACAAAACAAAAAAAACACCAGAAATCTATTGTTTCACAATCCTGAAGGCTGGAAGTGCCCAATCAAGGTGTTAGCAAGGTTGGTTCCTTCTGCAGCCCTTGAGGGAGAATCTGTTCTAGGTCTCGCTTCTAGCTTCTGATAGTTTGCTGGAAATCTTTGGCATCCCTCATCTTGCAAATGCATTATTACAATCTCTGCCTTCACGTGCACCTGGTGTTCTCTCTGTGTGCATATCTGTCTCTGGTCCCCAATTTCTACTTTCTATAAGGACACCAGTCATATTGGATTAGGGCCTACCCTTGGTCATTGGCAAACACTCTATTTCCAAATAAGGTCACATTTACAGGCTGGGAACTAGGACACCATCATCTTTTTGGGAGACACAATTCAACCCATAACAAGTGCACAGAAGGATGAAACTCCTAAACTATAAGACATAAATTGGATTGAGGGAAGCAGGGTATGCTCTCCCTCAGGTTCAGGGAGCTAAGCGCTGTAGCCTCAGACTGTATAAGAACACACAGAGGTGAGATAGGACAGCCTTCTAAGAGATGTTGTGGCACAATTTCTTTAATGAGAAAAGTACCCTATGATAATGACAGTCCCCCGACAGACTCCCAAGCAACGGCTGTGATATCTCCTCAGTCATAAGAGTTAGGTTAGTACTTACGTAACAGTCCAAATAAATTATGTGCATATGTGTGAAACAGTCTCTGCAGTGTCCTTTATATTGTCCATGGCCACATGACTAAGCACATAGTTAAATCTTGAGTATTTCATCCTTACTCTTCTGTGTTAGGGCTCAGAAGGAGATTGAACCCCCAGTACATAGTTTGTGCCAACCCTAATCCATAGGAAAGAGAAATACTGTCTGTGAATTTGGTGACTAGAGAAGACTTATTGACCACTGATCTCAACAGCAAAACAGTAAACAAAATGAGGCAGATCTGAGGGGCATTCACAAGGAAGAGTGAGGTGATTGTGCAGGGTCAGGAATGCTCTGGAGCTGCCTCCAGCCAGAGTCCTCCTCCTGGGAGATGTGGTCTGTATTGTCTCGGGGATCACAGCTCACCTTGTGTAGCAGAACTGCCATATCTGCGATGAGATGAGTTGCAAGAAAACCTCTGAGCCCAAGGGAAGTAAGGAGGAGATAGAGACCAAGGACACCTAAATTAGGGCTCCGTCCAGATTAGCTTCTGTCATTAGTGTTTCGTGTATTCATTCAGTAAATAGTTATGAAGCACCAGGTACTGTTTTATGAGCTGTTCACTTGTAAGTTATTTTCATGGTTTGTAATCTAGTAAAAAGTTAATAAATAAACAAGTAAAAATACCGTATGCCAAATATAGGTCAATTCTAATGAAAAGTTAAAGGTGTGGAAGTAGTGCCAGGGAGAGTTACTGTTTTATTTAAGGTTTTTAGGAAGACTTCCCTAACGGCCAATCTAAGCCGAGACTTGGAGGACATGAGGGACTGTGCCATGCAGCTACCTTAGGAAAGAGCATTCTAGGCAAAGAGAACCAGAAGAACCAAGGCCCTGAAGCAGGAACAACTTGGTGTGGTTGAATGGCAGAATGGCAAAGACTGGAATGGAGAGGTAAGTGATGAAGGGCATTCTGTACGAGCTTTAGGGGGAGGCTAGGTTAAGACCATCTATGGGGCTTGGATTTTATAGTAAGATGGGAAGGTCTTAAGTAGAAGAATAACATGCTCTGAATTACAGTGTAAACAGGATCTCTCTGACTTTAATATTGAGAATAGGTGAGAGTGGGTTAAGGCGAGAAGGGAAACTAATCATGAGGCAACTACGATAATCCTGGCATAACAGGTTGAACCAATATAATAGCTTTGATAGTGGTGACAAAAGGCTTAATTCCCCATAAATTTGGAGAATAGAGCCATCAGAATTTTATGGTGTACCAAATATAGGTTTTGAGAGAAAATGAGGAGTCCATGATGACTCCACAGTTTTTGTTATGAAAAATTGGTAGGATAGGGAGTCTTTAGGAGGACTAGTTTTGGTAGTAATCAGAAGTTCGTTTTAAACATGTTAAGTATGAGATTCCTATTTGGATAGTCAACAGGAGATGTCAGGTAAGTAGTGGGAAATAGAAGTCCAGATACTAGGGGAGAAATTTAAGTATGAGATACAAATGTGGGCATCATGACCACATAAGTGATATTGAAATCCTTGGGACTTGATGAGATCACCTGGGGAGTGAGTGTAGCTAAGAAGATATCAGAGGACTGAAACCCAGGGCTCGTCAAGGTTCAAAAGTCAGGAAGATGAGAAAGAACTAGCAAAGAAGGCTGAGGAGAAGTGCCAGTACACTAGGAAAAGAGCTAAGCAAGTAGTGTCCTGAAAACCAGGTGTAGAAATATTTTACTAAGTAAAGAGAGATCAACTGTCAAATGCTCTCCAGTCAAATTAGATGAAGACTGAGGATTGCCCATCAGATTTACACAGTGTAGGGCATTATTGGGTACAGATGGAAACTGGCTTAGATTTAGATCAAGGAAAATTAGGATGAGAGAAACTGGAGACAGGAAATATAGGATTTTGCTATAGTGAGTAGTCGAAAAAATGGGGCAGTGGAAGGAAAGAGGTGTGGAACCAGGAGAGGCTTTTCTTTCTTTTTTCTTTTTTTTAAGGGGCGAAAATAATGGCATGTTGAACGTCTATGGGAAAAATAGAAGAGGGAGAAAAGCTGCAAGAGAGGGAAAGAAGAATTGGAGAATATCACGTGGAACTCTTCAATAATTTTGAAATGAGGAAAGTAGGACTGAATCCTGAGATAAAGTTTAGAGTCAGGTATATGGATTAGAGCAGAAAAAATGTGCAATGATTTTAGAAAGACATAATGACTCCCAGATGTGCCACACAAGATTATGAATCAAATGAATAAGTTATTATATCTAAGAAATGCATTGATCTGAAATTAGTTTGGCCCGACATTGGATACATAGAAGAAAGAGAACCACAAAAGCTGAGCTTTCAAGTCCCAATCACAAACTATCCAGGGGAGACAGATCCAAAGTTTGAACTTTCATATCCCTGGTAACAAGTACTGGGGAAATGGATGCTTTAAGTTATTTTCATTGAAAGTCATGAAATATCTGAACCGTGTAACTAATTCCCATTGCCCTAATTTCATGGATACCAAGCAACTTTCAAATTGTAACTTAGGTTATTACAATGCCAGTTCTGCCTTCTCTGCAGCAAGTTCTGATGTATAGGGTAGCCACTGCCTACAGAGTGCACAGAAATATACCCATGGCAAACTCTGACCTTCCCTATGTTTCACTGGATATTATGACAGCATATCGTGGGACCCCAACATTCTGTAAAGTCATTGCGGTCATTACTGCTGCCATTGGTACTGTTCATCAAGTATACCTTACTCTCTTCCTTCCGGGCAGAAGGTAGGGTTACACTTCCCCATCCCTTTTGTGGGGACTTGTTTTGGAAAATGCAATGTGAATAGATATGACTTATGTCACTTCTGGGAAGAAAACTTGAGTCAGGACACTATCATCTTCCCTTTTTCCTGTTTCTTTTTTTTTTTTTTTTAAGATTTTATTTATTTATTTGACAGAGAGAGAGATAGCCAGCGAGAGAGGGAACACAAGCAGGGGGAGTGGGAGAGGAAGAAGCAGGCTTCCAGCAGAGGAGCCTGATGTGGGGCTTGATCCCAGACTGCCAGGATCACGCCCTGAGCTGAAGGCAGACGCTTAACGACTGAGCCACCCAGGTGCCTGCCTTTTTCCTGTTTCTTAAAATCATTAAATCCATAAAAGCTTATAAGGCACCTAAATTAGTGTTTGGTACATAGTTAGACTTAAAAATGGTAAGCTATTATTATTATTATCCTTACTTCCATTTGTCTCCTTGTTCTTCATGAGCTTGGAAAAGTGAATTAAAGTTTTCTACAAAAAATATTTCTCTATTTTAACTTGTTTTTGCTATGACTCTTATTAATATTGATGCTATATTATTTAATGTTTAGGTATTCATTATCCATGTTATATGAATATATATCCATATATGTGTATGTACACAGTTACACCCGTACATGGGTGTGTATATATCTATGTATACATAGACACACATATTCTCCATAACTGTTAGTCTTCATTGTAAAGTGCCTTTTGTTTGACTACATTTTGACCTTGCCTATCATGAAATTTATGACTCTTGTCTTCCTTTTGTGTGCATTTGCCTGCTGTGTCTTAACCTACACTTTCATTTTCCAGCATTCTAATCACTTAATCTAGGTGTAGCACATGTGCATAGCACATAGCTTGGGTTTTGCTTTAGAAGCTAATATGAGAATTGTTTACTGTTAAATGTATAGTTTAGTCAATTTACATTGATATTATACTACTTTAGTATATGTGCTGCCGAAGCGAGCATGATATTACACTACTTTACTCTTTAATCATTTAGATTATATGTGTAATGTTTCTGTCATGTTCCATTTACTTTATTTGCCCATGTATTTTTGTTGTTGTTGATCTGAAATAATTCTAATTTTACTCTCCTGGTTATCTCTACTGCTGTCTAGCATCCACCATTGCTGTGGAAAAATATGAGGCCCACATGATTATTTTCCCCTTATAGGTGACTTAATCTTTTTGTGTGGATATTGTAGGAATTCTTTAAATTTGAAGGTCAGTGACTTTATAAAGATATGCCTCAATGTGGATCATTCCGTATCTCTGACATGCAGTCCCTTTCATTTCTGGAAAATGTCTTTGAATTTTGTGTATTTTTCATTTATCATAATTTTGGCTTTCTTCTTCAGGAACACCGTGTGTGTGTGTGTGTGTGTGTGTGTGTGTGTGTGTGCATACGCGCACACGTGCATAATTTATTAGTAGTGCATATTTATATTTTCTTTTGAATCATTTTTTAGTCATAATTCTTTTACTTTGTATCTTGTTTGTTTTTATCACTGTTGTCATATATGCCTCGCTGTGTGAGCTAGGTGTATACCTCATTGTGTTGCTTTCAGTGTAGTGTTCAATTCTGCAATCGATTGATTTTTTTCTATTCCACATTTCTTTCTTGAGTCCCACCAGATCCTTCCGCCATTTCTACTCTGAGCTCTTGTATCTCTTTCCTGTTTTCCAATAATGGCAATTCCTTCAAAAAACTTTTTTTCTTCTTGTTTTTTAATAAACAGTTTATTTTTTTCTGTTTATTTATTTGTTATCATTTCTATTTTGTATCATGGTATCTTCCTTCATTTTTTAGTCACTGTCCATAGATCTTTACAGATTATTAGTTATTTCAAAATGGTTTTCCTTTCAATAGCAAGTTCTTTTAGGCTTTCTTGTCTCAGCCAAGAGAGATTGGAGCTACTCACACTTTAGATTCTCCCACCTTCATCCTGCTTGCTTCCTGACTGCTTCTACAAATAGGACATCTATGTATTATTCCTAATTATCCCCTACTTACCAGTTTCCTTGTCATTCCAACTGGATCTGTGAAAATTGCAACCATCAGCCACTGCACACGTTCTCTTCCTTTAAAAAGAAAGTACTGACCCTCAGTATATGGTACTTACTCGAGAGATCGGCATGTTACCAGCCGTATCAAAGATATGCAACATCTGCATCCTGTAAGAATCTTCCTGCACTTTTTTTGCCTGTTACTAAGTTTGGCAGCCTTTTTAGTGTGTGTGTGTGTGTGTGTGTGTGTGTATTCCTGTTGTCCCTATTTCATTTTTATCTGGTTATCACAAAGCTCCACACCTAAATTCATTTTAAATACCTCTTGATCAAGCCAGTGCATGAAAGAAATTGTCAAACACATTTTTTGCAGGCTTCCTGAGATGCACTAATGCACCTTTTGCCAGTGGTCTATGCTTCCAGTATTTTTAGGGTATGTGTGAAAAATTACTCTGTCACACTCTATATGTAGGCAGCCTTTCACTTCAATTTCCTACCCAAAATGTAAATGTTTTCAGAGACATTTAGATTTGTTTACTACTCATTCCCCATGTGGGAGAGCAGAAGTGGATAATAATTTGTTAGATGCAAGTTGGCAGGCCTGCCACCACATTTTAGACACCCTCTTCAGGAATAATGTTCATTTAGTTGTGATTGCTTTCATATTTGATACTAAATTGTCATGACCTTTCTTCATTTCAGGAAATAGCAAGATTCTTCTCACTTATTCGTAGGGTTTTTGAATCTGGCATAATATTATAGATGGTTGGAATTCAACAAGAATGTTATAACACTCTAGTGTGTTTTGTAAAGTTATAAAAAGGGAGAGTTGGAGGTAGGTAGCCAGGTGATAACTGTACATCACATGTTATCTTTGCTCAAGATTTGAGAATGATTCTATGTAATGTGCTGGAACAGGTTAAGAACTGACTGCCTTAGAGGACAAGACGAATTTCCTTCAAGAAAGACCAAAATCATAGTTCATAGGTAAGTTTCCAGCCCTATTTTATTACCTCAGTATCTTCTTTTTCTCTGCTGAGTCGTGTTCTTTCATGTGTTCTTCAATCATTGATAATGTCTGTTTTCTGAGTTTCCTCTTTGATTATAATTTTTTTTTCCTTTGGTCTCAGAGTATTTATCCTCCTTAATGAACCAGAACAAACAGATATCAATTGGAACTCTTCCATTCTAAATTCATTCTCTTGCATTTGTGATGGATATAATTAGTGATTAATTCAAGTAGGGACATAAACAAAGCACATCCCTCTTGCAGTGCACCACAAACTTAAAATTGGCATTTCTTGGATATATAAGCACTTATACGCTCTGCACAATACTTCCTCCTACACTTTACCTTTGTAAAATGCCTAAAAGTACAATTGAAAATAGATTTTGGTGAGATCTATGTGGTAATTTGATGCTCTACTCACAAAGAGTTACATTTAAATAAATATTTTATCTATCTCTGCTCACCTCTGAGCTCAAAGTTATATGAGATTTAAATGAGCACCAGGAGATCAGTGCCCTGACATTGGTAAAATATTACTGAAACAAAGACCTAAAACAAAACCGAACAAAGCAAAACAAACAAACCACCTCCCCCCAAAAACCTCCCAAAACCCAACCAAACAAAAAGAAATAAAAACAGATAGAGCATTGAAAAGGAATATAATTTAAAGTAGAATAGGGTACAAATACATTACAGAAAATAGCAATGTTAAAAGCAAAATACAAAAAGTCATAGAATATAGCATGCCATATCAAAACTTACTTGTTGACAATCTTTTAAAAATAATTTTATAAAAGTTAATTTTTGTATAAATTTTTATATCACTTAACAAGGAATCATCATTTTCTTATTAAATATTGACTACAGTGGAAAACCTAAGAGAAATTCTGACTCTTATGCCCCCCATCCCAGTTTCCATGGAAAATTACATTTCTTTTCCTTTCAAGTTATTTTACTATGTCTGCCCTCTTAGATAATAAAACACTGACTTCCTCTAGATTGCCTGGCTTTTCAAATAAAAACCGGCTTCTTATTGACCAAAATTCTCCTAGAGTTAAAAAAAAAAACAAGAGTGAATTTGAGTGAGTTTTTCCTCCCATTCTTCTCCAGGTGGAGTAATTGAATTGATGTGCTGGGTAGCTTCAAGGCAGTGGAATTCCAGGACGTCAGATGTTGCTACGGTGCTAAGAGTCACATTCACAGGCATCCTTTTCAACATATCTTCATCTCTGCTCTTAGTTATACTACACTCATTACTAATTCACTCGTGGCTGTACACAAACATCTGCATATTCTCATTTTTTTCTCTCCCCCTTCCTCTAAGAATGCCCATCATTCTTCCTCTTCAGTTATTAATGTAACTCATTACAGGCTTCTCCAGCTGTCCTCAAATGTATGCTGAATAAGGCATGAGGAGGGAAGCTTAAAAAAAAAAAAAAAGATAGCTTTTCCAGTCTACGCAAGTCTTTAGACGAATTTAAGTCAGACATCAGAAGAAAATTTTCCGTACTGTATAGTTGGCTTTGTTATTTCATCATCTTCACTATGAGGTGGATAAAAGGATACCCCTTTATCCCAGCATTATTATTAATGATCACATACATTCAGTTTCAGAAAATGCTTCCACATTCAGAATTTTTTTCTTACTGATGGAATGAAGTAAAGGAGATTTCCCCCCCACAATTCTATTGGCTTATAATAACGACTTTTAGCTATCGCAAAATGTCTAGTTCCTTTATTAAATTCAGTCATTTGCTTCCAATTTTATATATGTACAGATATATAATTGGTATGTATACATATATATAACAGCATTAATGATAATGCCATCTAATTTTAGGTGATGATTTATTTTACATTATCTCACAGAAAGATACACAGAAATATGAAAGAACTAGAAACATGGGACCACTCATTGCATCCCTCATTATAAAAAGTATATTACTCTTATTCATGACTTAACCATCAACACCATTGATGGCCATGTACATGATATAATTTCACTAGATATTTGTTTATTTTTTATTTTTATTTATTTTTTTAATAATAATTTTTTATTATGTTATGTTAGTCACCATACAGTACATCCTTAGTTTTTGATGTAGTGTTCCATGATTCATTATTTGTATATAACATCCAGTGCTCCATGCAATATGTGCCCTCCTTAATACCCATCACTGGCCTATCCCAATCCCCTACCCCCCTCCCCTCTGAAGCCCTCAGTTGTTTCCCAGAGTTCCTAGTCTCTCATGGTTCATTCCCCCTTCTGTTTACCTCCCCTTCATTCTTCCCTTCCTTCTCCTACTGATCTTCTTGCTATTTCTTATTTTCCATAAATGAGTGAAACCATATGATAATTGTCTTTCTCTTGACTTTAATTTCACTAGATATTTAAAGACATCAGTATTTACCCCTATCACTTTCTTCTCTCAATGGTTAATGCCAGAAAGTTCAATGTTCGACTCTCGCTTCATTTTCCACTTTACTTTCTCTTTCTTTCTATTCATTTTATTTCTTTTTCCTCTATGTCTATCTTCTAATCATTTATTTTTCATTTATGCTTTTATTCCTCTGTTTGCTTATTCAATGAAAGCCAGGGACTTTGCTAGGAATACAAATATGGTTACCAGTAAAAGGTTTTATATGCAAATACTCACCTGCAAATTCTAATGGGAAGATGTCCATAATTTGAGCTGATGCCAGTAACTGACTCCATATGCCAAAGCACATACAAACAGGATTTTCAAGGGGGTTATAGAAGAATATTAAGATTTGGGATGGTTGAGTTGGGGAAGGGACACCCAAAGTGGCAACAAATAGAGACAACAAAGCACTGAAGGCAATCCTCAACAATTCACTGTTTTGTCCAGAATTGGCCCCATATAAGAAAACCTAGTAACCGTTTTTCTAATTAACTTAAAATCTATCTATCTATCTATCTATCTATCTATCTATCTATCTATCTATCATCTATCCATCCATCCATCCATTTATCCTTGTGTAAGTAAAGGCCAGGCTGCCACCTTCTCTCCTTTCTCCTGCTGTGTTGTCCTCCACTTTTGCCCTTAAGAGCAATCTTCATTGCCTCTTCTCAGTTCAGGTACCTGTGCCGCCGCAGTGACACTTCTGCGGACCTTGGGGCTGGAGCAGGGCAAAACCCTGCTTCCAGCCAGTGGCTGCGCGGTCTCCCATTCTGTACTAGGGGAAAGTCCCCTGGCCCCTGCCCCTCTCTGCCCCACGAGGTCCGTAAGGGAGCGGGGAGAACTGGGTTCCGGTGACAGCTCGAGGAAACCGCCTGGCAGGCGACGGCAGCTCCCGCCTAATGACTTGCTTTACGGCCTATGTTCCCCTGGAGCCCGCCCGTCGTGCGGCAGGTACGCTCCGCCCACTTTCCTGGCCCCCGCCTGCCCTGGAAGCCCTGACCTTCTGGAGAAGGAGCTGAAGCAGATGGGACGTTGCTTCCAGGGTGTCCTGTTTTTCCCACCACCTTCCCCACCGCTACCATCGCCACCTGCAGTCCCCTCGCGCTTCTCAACCTTTGACTAAGCCCAGCCCCCTGCCCTGGAGACCATCGACTAGCTGAGGCAGCGATACCCGGCAGGGGCAAGGGCATACAAGGGTGGCGCCCCTGTCCACTCTACAGCAACCACCTTCTCTTCATTCAGCCCTCTCCTCATCCCCTACCCCAATACTGCCACCACCGGAGGGTCCCACATGCAAAAGAAGAGAGACCAGAGCAACTCTTCGACCCTGAGGTACCACCGGAGAAAGTGGGCAGAGGGCGCGAGTGCCCTGGACTGGAGTCCGGCGATCAGGATCTGAAGGACCGGGCTGAGTTGGTGGAGTGGAACACAGGTAAGTCAAGGGTCTGCTCATGGGGTGTGCAAGGCTTGAAGCCAGCTAGCAGCCAGGTGGGCAGGGGCTTTGAGTTGTAGGAGGATCTGGCTTCAGATTTGGCTCACTTGTTTCTGGGGATGATGTAGGAGGGGGTCCCTCCATCAGGCACCTGCCTCTAGCTTTGTTTCAAATTCTCTCTCTTGTTTTATCCTTGTCTCCCCCGGTGCCCATTTCTGAATTTGGTCCCACTTCCCTTTCAGAATCCAGAATTATTTGCCCCTAGTCAACAATGACATCCCTCAAGTAACAGCTGAGGAACTAGCCAACAGGGAATTTCAGGGAGCAGGCGGAGCTTGGAAACGTGGTCTCTAGAATTTCAAAGCAGTGGTTCCTTGCAAGTTGTTCTTGGTGGGTGTTAGAGTGGCCGTTGGATAGAACCAGGCAGTAGGGACAGGAAACTAGGCAGAATTGCTGTGAAATTAGGACAGGTATTCTGGCTGCATATGTAGGTCAGTAAGGGTCCTACGGGACCCATAGAAGATAAATAAGTAAAAAAGAACGCCAAGTGACCTTGGGGAACTGCCTTTTGGGGAGAGAGCCAAAGGTGGTCAAGTTCATAGAACAGATGGATATACAGGCAGATGGAGAGAAAGGGTCAGGGCTGGGGAAGTACATAGTTGGGAACTAGGTGTTCATTTTAACTCTAAGAGGAACTCAATGTTTTGTGAAGGTAGTGGGAGAGGAGGCTGCATCTTAATAAAGAAGGTAGGGACTGTCTTTTGGGGGATTATGAAGTAAAATAAAGTGAAGTTTCTTCTGGGGAAAAGATGTGCAGATTAGAGCAGGGGGGGATGTATATCAGGGATTTGGGGAGTAATGAACTCCAGAGGCTAAGAAGTTATATTCAGCTATTAATTTCAAAGCTAGGTTCTGTGAGTTCATTCTTAGTACAGTAAAAAGAGGACTAAGCCACCACTACATTGGAAGATCGTCATCACTATCATTATTGTTTTTAGTGACTTTCTACATTTTAGACTTTGTTAGATTTTCAAATTCGTAGTAGGTATTACATGGCCAATATTAAATTATTAGTACTCTCCTTTTAAATATTAGGAAAATTATGTTTTAGAGATGATAAGTTATTTTTCCAAGGTCACAGTCTACTAAGTGGTAGAACTTGGATTTGAGAAATGAGAATTTTGTATCTGAATGACAGTTTTGTTGTTTCTAGATTTTCTTTAAAAATTAACTACACATATCATATGTGCTGAGATCTACATTCCTTAGTAGCTCACAAGTTGACATTGATTATGTGAAAATATTTGAAAAAATAAGTTACTTGATAATAGATCATTATTATTAAATAAGTGCAAATGTTAAAAGTAATCCAAATTTTTTAGAATTAAACTCTTGATAGATTGTAACTTTTTTTTTTAAATGGTTAGTTCTATCAACTTCAATTCTGGGTTGAATGCCACAAATGTTTTGTTTTCCATGCCAAGGTTTTTGGTTGCAAATGGCATAAACCAATGCTGCTTATGGGAAGAATTAAAAGAAAACACATTGATATGATTTATAGTAGGTCACAGAACCAATGGAAAGACAAGGAAACATGTTATGCAAATTTGTATTAGAACTAGTCGAGACTAGGCAGCCTGATTTCTTCCAATTCACCATTGTCCCATGAATATAATTTGGTGTCTCTTTGTCTATACAGCGTTCTCTTAAGATTCAAAGGTCTGTTTGCTCAAGATCCTGAGCCACATGCCTGTCCTTTTAATTGACAAAGAATGGATAGAATCATTCTCTTCCATTTGGTTTCCAGGGTGGGATATATGGTCCTTCCTCAACACCATTTGGAGTAGGAAGTGCTTGAATATTGATTTGCCACTTCATAACAACTTGGGGATGCCGTTGTATGTTGAGGCAAATACCTTTTCTAAGAAATAACTGAGTCATATAGCAATTTCAATGAATAGCTTGGACCAACACAACTTAGTAGCAAAGCAAGGCCTAACATCTAGGTCTCTGGACCTTTCTTCCTTTTTATCATGTTACCATGTTTATCCATATCTTCATGAAACATAGTAAATATAATTAATGCCTATTACAGCGTCTGGAGTTGTGCATGTTCTTTAAATGCTGCTCCATTTTTCTTCCTTTTCTATTCTGAGTGCTGACTTAAGAACTGAGAGTTTTCTAATGCATCTGCTTTGAAGATTATTTTTTATTATACATTCAGCATAAATATTTTAAAATGACATATGTGAAATAGTCACCTTGCATTCATCATCAGCATAAGCTTATGTGTCAGTGAGTAAAGCAGGATCCCAAGGAGAACTTGGACTAAATCAGCTGTTTTAGGCATTAGAGTTGACAGGTGATTTTCTGTTTCACTTGTGAAGAAAAAAAGCAAAGTTTCTCAATTTGAAAAACATGGTGCATCCAGTAATTCACAAAGTTGAAATTTAGGTAAGTTCTGCAGTTCTTTTTCTATTCTATTCAACTCAAAATAATAATTTTATCATAGTTTAGCTCTCTATTGCACAAAAAAAAAGGACTTTGAAACGTGTGTGTTGGAATAATTAAATGTATGCATAGTAAACAGCCCCACCATTATTATCAATAACAGGAAATATTTACATGCCTTTGCTCTTTGTGGGCATTGTGCTTGTGGGTTGCACAAGCAAGAGACAGGGTGATCTCCCTCAAGTAGTTTAGTTATAGAAAAAGACATTCAGTGTATAAAAGCAGTGCAAAGAGGGGAAAAATCACAATGGCCTTCCTTTGTTAAACATGTACATAAACTCATATACACATACCTACACACATTTATGTATGTGTGAATAGATATTTTTCCTGTATTTTACAGTACAACTAAGGAAATAAGAAAGGACCATGGAATACAGTATCTCCCCAATATAACAACTCTTTCAAAGATTTTTAAATGCTGTTTTTGAATATCTTTCATTGGCATACATAAATGATAAAAAGTTAAAATGTTTCTTTAAAAAATAATTTGCAGGTTAGAGCAAGATGGCAGGAGCACTGTTTTTGTGTCCTTTGAAATCTCTCCATTGAAATAAATAGAGCTACTAGAATAGGATAGCATAACAAAAACACTTGGAAAATGTACCACAAATCTAAAACAAAAATATGGTTTTGTGCCAACCTTAAAATACAGTTGCAGGAGATAAACCACTGATGGCAAAAAGACCCACGTTAGTAACTGTGTGCAGGATGCAGCAGAGATAAAGCAAAGGGACTTGAGATGGCCCTGATTGCCAGACAACACCGGATGAGCCAGTGAGTACTTAGAGGAATTCTAAAGGAACCAATATGAGAATAGCAATCAAAATTGGGAGGGAGTTTTGCGGGCTCAAATTACCAGGTGACTGCAAAGGAGTTGTGGTAAATTTAGATGATGCTGGAAGGGGTTGGGTTGTATGAGTTCTTTAAATTAGCCTAATAAAATCTCTTCAAGGTGAAAGCCCTGTGTGGAGGTGAAAGTACTAGAACAAGGAGCCACATCTATCAGGATAAGGACAATATAGGCAAAGGAAAGAGTTGGTCCAGGTATAAGGGAAGAGGGGAAGAGAGCCAGCAGATTGCAGAAAGTATGCAATCGTATTTTTTACATCTCTAAGAAATAAAAGCACTAGAGGGAAAGGAGCACTACAGCCATGAAGTTGATTGAGCTAAACTTGTCAACTCTCCTTTCCTAAGAATACAGTAAAGCTCATCTCACTTATTTATGAACAGTAGAAAATATCTGTGGTCAGATCTTCTATATAATTTTATGTATTGTATGTAACATATATAAAATAATTACATATAATATATATAGAGAAATATATAGGTAAGTATATATATATATAGAGAGAGAGAGATGCCCATAATGTTTAAAAAGTGTAACTAATATTATAAAAAGTATTAAAAATTAAGAAACTAATAGAAATCTAAAATAATAGCATCAATGAGAATTAGAAAACCCAGATATTAGATGTTGGGAGAAAAGGTAGGTTTAAAAAGAAAGCTGACAGGGTGCTGGAAATAATTGGAAATAAAGAAAAAAATCATTTTGGTAATACTAAATGAAAAAGAGCATCAGAGAAAGTAAACACTATCGATTATGCCTGAAAATAAATAAGAGATGTGTAGAGCATAACTTGTTTTAATTACAAAAAACACAGAAGGAAGAAATATAGAGGGTTTAAGAGGATGTGGTAGATTTAAAAATGGGCAAATGAGATTCACCAAATGTGTGATAACAGTCACAAAGTACAATACCACACAATGGAATAGCACCAGTACTAAAATTATAATTCAGTATTTTGTTGAAAATAAAGACTCAAGGGGCACCTGGATGGCACAGCGGTTAAGCGTCTGCCTTTGGCTCAGGGCGTGATCCCGGCGTTGTGGGATCGAGCCCCACATCAGGCTCCTCTGCTGGGAGCCTGCTTCTTCCTCTCCCACTCCCCCTACTTGTGTTCCCTCTCTTGCTGGCTGTCTATATCTCTGTTGAATAAATAAAAATCTTAAAAAAAAAAAAGAAAGAAAGAAAAGAAAGACTCAAAACTAGCAATAAGTTTAACCTAAGGCAAAAGACTTGTACACAGAAAAATAAAAACCATTACAGAAAGAAATTAAAGAAGACAAATAAATGGAAAGGCATTTTATGTTCATGGACTGGAAGACTTAATATTGTTAAGATAACGGCGCTGCACAAAATGATCAGCAGGTTCAGATCGAAGTCCCAATGGCAGTTTTTTGCAGAAATAGAAAAGCCTATCCTAAAATTCATATGAAATCTCAAGGGACCCCAATAACCGAAACACTTTTGAAGAATGAAGTTGGGGGATTCATCTTCCTGATTTCAAAACTTACTACAAAAGCTACACCAATCAAAACAGCGTGGTACTGACATAAAGACAGACCTATAGATCAATGGAATAGAATATAGAACCCAGAATTAAACCCTTTTGTATATGGTCAGTTGATTTTCAGCAAGGATCCTAGGTCTATTCAATGGGGAAAGGACAGTCTTTTCAACAAATGGTGCTGAGAAAACTGGATATCTACATGCAAAGAATTAAGTTAGATCCTTATTTTGTACCATATACAAAATTTAACTCAAAATGGATAAACATCTAAACATAAGAGTTAACACCACAAAACTCTTAGAAGAGAACAGCGGACAATCTTCATGTTGCTGGATTTGGTGATGATTTTTTGATAGCACCAAAAGTACCAACAAAGGTAGAAAAAAATAGATAAGTTGGAATTCATCAAAATGAAATACTTTTATGCATCAAGGGACACTATCAACTGAAATGACAAACCATAGAATGGGAGAGAATATTTTCAAGTCATAATCTGATGAGAATTATCCAGAATATATAAAGAACTTCTGCAACTGAATAACAACAAAAAATAAACAACCCAATTCAAAAATATGCAAAGGGCTTGAGTAGATATTTTTTCAAAGAAGATATATGAATGGCTGAAAACCACATGAAAAGATGCTCAACCTGAGTAGTCATTAGGAAAATGCAAATTAAAACCGTGATGAGATACCACTTCACACTGATTAGGATGGCTATTATAAAAAAAAAATAATAAAAGGAAAATAACAAGTACTGATGTGGAGAAATTAGAACGCTTGTACATTGTTGATGGGAATGTAAAATGGTGCAGTTGTTATGGAAAATGGTTTGGTTAATTCCTCAAAAGGTTAAGCATAAAATGACTATTTTATCCAGCAATTCTCTTGAATATTTACTCCTGAGAATTGAAAGCAGAGACTTAAACAGATATTTATACACTAATATTCACAGCAGCATAATTCACAATGGCCAAAAAGTGGAAGCAACCCAACTGTTTAAGAGATGAATGGATAAACAAATTGTCATATATGCATACAATAGAAACTTATTCAGCCTTCAAAAAGAATGAAAATCTGATACATGCCATGACATGGATGAACTTTGAAGACACTGCTTTAAGTGAAAAAGCCAAGCATGAAATGACAAGTATTGTATGATTTCACTTAGATGAGGTGACTGAACTTGGCAAATTCATAGAGACAAAAAGGAGACCAAAGAAGAGTAGAGGCTGGAGAGTAGAGAAGGAAGGGGGAGTTATTGGGTACAGTGTTTCTGTTTAGGATGATGAAAAAGTTCTAGAGATGAATAGTGATGATAGTTTACAACAATGTGAATGTACTTAGTGCTACTCAATTACATAGTTAGAAATGATTAAACAAAAATTGTATGCTCTGTATTTTTACTACGTTAAAAACACAAAAATACAACTGTATGTGTATATATATATATATATATATGGCATTTATATGGTACATATGTGTATATCTTTGACATATATATATTTATTTGTACATATGATATCTATCTATCATCTATCTATCTATATCATCTATCTATCTATCTATCTATAATATATATCTTAAAGATTTTATTTCTATCCTAACTGAAAATATAAAGGCTCCTGGAAAACTATTTTGTGCATGCAAGAACTCAGAGAATATCGTTTCCATAAATCCTTTCTGAGGATATAAATTTCAAACAACTAAGTGACTAGAGCAATTTAGGCATAAGGACTGGTAGATAACATCAGCAAGATTGATTCAATCTCCAGTGAGGAAAATACAAGAGAAGCTAGTTGTCACATGACAGCAGAGAATTAAGATTAGTCCCTAAAAAGTACATGCTGACATTAAAGTCTGTTGTGTGCTGGAGTAAATTATAGGATTTATCAGACTGGAGAGATTTTATAATTTATTTTTATACTTACTTTGGATATAGTCTTTTTAGAATCCATTGAATTAGGCTACATGACATCTAGAGGTTCATCCTCCTACATTCCAAAAATTCCATAATACTTTAATTCTAGTAAATATTTCGTCTTTCCAACGAACTAAGGAAAGAGATGATATTAGGAACATGATATTTTCATATATTAATAATGAAACTTCATATTAACTTAAGTCTTCTTATCCATGTTTACCTTACTTTTCACTAGAAACTCAAGTGCTACCATATTGAGGAATTCATTCACATCCCCATATTACCCTGAGTAGCTCTGAAATTGACCCAAACTTTTACCCTTCCCTGTCTTCACAGCACTTTCATTGTGTTCTCTTGAATGCTTTATCTTATATCAGCTTCAGTGCTTTGATCTGGTGTTCAGTAGTATTTTTCTTCCATCTCATAGCAACATGCATCCATTGTTGTAGCCATGTTGCATCTCCTCCAATGTCTCTATTTCAAGCTTCTATTCTGACTGCTACTCCAATCCTTCATCACTTAATCTGAGATTTCCACTTCAACCTTGAAATTTCCTAGTCATCGATCCTCCTACAATTATACTCTCCATCCCCACCTTTTTTTTTTTTTTCTCTCCCTACTAGCTCAGATTCTGTGGTCCTTTTTAAAATTATTCCTTTATTGACTTTGCTCTTCCCTCTTTTTGTCATAATCACCTGATAAAATGCCAAACATACTTAAGTCTTATCTTCTCTGCCTATCCTGTTTGCACACCAGAGCAGCTGAACATTGAAATGAAAAACACATGAACAGGCCAATTAGTCTCACTAAAAGCTCATAACCACAAATTTCACATGGGCCTTCAGCATAGTCCTACAGTCCTTTTACATTCTTCAGAATTAATATTTCATAACTTTCCCTTTATTTTTTTAAATAAAAATTAATTAATTAATTTGAGAGAGAGTGAGGGAGGAGGGACAGAGAGAAAGGGAGAGAGAATCATTGGCAGATTCTGCACCCATGTGGAGCCTGGCTTGGAGCTAGATTCCAGGATCCTGAGATCACAATCTGAGCCAAAACCAAGAGCTAAATGCTCAACCGACTGTGGCACCTGGGTGCCCCTACCACCTTCCCTTTAAACTCATACATCACTTCCCTAGCCTTGATCCCTACACACGTGTACACTTGTGTTGAGACCTCATCTTACACGTCATTGAGAAATTGAAGAAATTAAAGAGGAATTATCATATTTTCCTACCTACTAATCACCTACCAACTAATCTGCTTATACACTTACACTGTCTGTCATCTATCTTGTTCCTGAGCAGCAACAGTTTTGCTTTAATCACAAGCCAGCACTTCTGATTGTGTTCTGTATCCATTCCTTCTCGTGTTCCTAAGACTTTCTTCCTGAAATTTTCCCACTCTGAGAAATTCCAGTCACAAATAGAATTACCGACTTAGCAGCTCCCCTTTCACATCTAAAATCTAACATATTCAGGGGCGCCTGGGTGGCGCAATTGGTTGAACATCCTACTCTTGGTTGCAACTCAGGTTGTGATCTCGGGTCAAAAGACTGAACCCTGCGTCTGGGGCTCTGTGCTCAGCTCAGAGTCTGCTTGAGATTCTCTCTCCCTCTCCCTCTGCCCCTCCTGCTCATGCTCTCTCCCCCCCCCCAATTAAAATAAATCTTTTTAAAAAATAAATAAAAATAAATAAAATCTAACATATTTAAAGAGAAATATTTATTTCTCTCAGCTTCACATTGTAAATGTGCTTCTCCTCAACTTTCTATATTCTGATAAATGACAACACTATCCACTCAAGTTCTCCAGTCAAAAATCTAGGATTTTTTTTCTAGTCAAAAATCTTGATTCTTCCTTTTCCCTCAATTCTCTCCCTATATTCAATCCATTAGAAAGTTCTACTGAGGTACCATCAAAATATTTTCTTAATTATTTCACTTTCTTTCATCTCTTGTTCTACTACACATCATTTATTGTTAATTTTTGTAATAATTTCTTCCCTAGTCTTCTTACCTTTACTCGTATTTTTATAATGTAAAAATTCTCCAATAGGTTGAATAAGATTTTCAAAATATAAACAAATTCATGTCATGAAACCCTTCAGTAGCTTCCATTCCATTCAGAAACACTCCTGACTCACTACCCAGACTTAGACGAGCTTGTCCTACTTCTCTTATACTATACAACATACTAACATTGTTTTCCTTTCTTGAACACATCAATATAATCCTTATCTTTGAAACATCTAGCTCATTCCGACCTTGAGGCTTTTGTATGTATGCATTCCGTCTGCTTGAAATGTGTTGTTTGTTTGTTTGTTTGTTTTTCTCCTAATTTTGGCATGACTGGCTTTTTCTTGTCATCCAGGGATCAGCTCTAAGGTAACCTTCCCAGAGATGCCTTCCTTAACCACCTGATTTAAACTAGCCACTCAGTTACACACAATTACATCATCATGTTTTAATTTTCTGCATAATTCTTACTGTCATCTGACTTTTCTAAAGCATTGTTTACTTTTGTCTCCTTGCTCAGAATGTTGGATTCATGAAAATAGGAACTTGTCTTCTTAATGGGCTGATATATCCCTAGGTTATAGAACTGGGTGGGCATACAGTAGTAAAATAATTATTGAGTAGAAATATCCAAGCTCATGAGATTTTATATATGAAAGCAGAACAATTTATTCCTTTAAAATAAGAATTTGTATGATTAAAGAGAATGGAATATTAGAAATGATGTGATTAGCATTTTCATTCCCATTAATTGTGTTAACTGGGAGTAGGTTAGAATCAGAATGCTATTTTTTTTTTTAATCTGAAATGAGAAGTCATCACAGGGAATTGGCTACTCATGATATGTCTGCTTTAAAGGCCATTTTTTACTAGTGGATCTCAGAAACTAAAAATCAGAAGCCTGCTTCATGAGCATGGTATTAGGATAAAGAAAATTAAAGGAGTCAAATATGTAATGCCATCAAAATAAGGTATAATAATAATATTTTTACAATAGACATAATGGTAATATTCTTACAATAATTTTACAATGCCACACTTTCAAGTTTTTCCCAAATTTCTAATCCACAGCAACTGTGAGACAACACAAAATGAGTGTGGTTGTTTTAAGCCACTATGTTGTGGAGTGATTTGTTCTGCAGCAGTAGATAACCAGAAAAAAGTTTACTGAGATGCTTTTTTTTTTTGCCGTGTACTCTGGCAACTTCTGTTTTCCCCTTTGAAATAGTTCTCCCTCCTTAACAGAGGGACAATACATTGTCCTCCATGGAGTCTTGACCTCTTAATCACCCTCTACCTACATCATGCTTAGACTTCCTCACATACACTAAACTGGATCTATCTCTAACTTTCAAGATAATCAACTAACTAAACTGGTAAACTAATTTACCCTAAAGACTTTATGGTTATTGGAAATGTAGACCTTTTGAAAGGGAAAGGTAAGCAATTCAGCCAGCAAAATCAAGTTTATTTGGGAACAGCAGAGAAGCTGCAATTCAGCACAAGCAAACCATGATGAATGATAGGCAAGTCCAGAACAGAAGTGGAGAGCATACTTTCATAGAGGAAAAGAGGAATTTGGGAGGGGATGTTTTGAACAAAAGTTCACTGGAGGAAAATGAGAGTTAGAAGTGTTGTGGCTTCTCCTGACTCTAGATGATCAGAAGGGTAGTGGTCTCTCATTGGCTGTAAGCGCAGCTTGCTGTCGGTCCCTGAAGCTTGCTGTTGCCAGGCAGAGGAAATCTTCCTTCTTGCTGCACTATGCAAGCTGTGACGAGTGGTAGGTGCATAAGAGCCCTCCCTGCATGGCTTTCTGACTCCAATTTGAGTTAGGTTTCCTTAACACATTTTCACAATATCTTAACACATTTCTCTTTCTAGAGAGGCATTTTAATATCTTTTAAAATGCTCTACATTGATATTCAAAATAGGTTGACTAATGTTTGGATTTTAGATAGAGTGATGATCAGTTGAGGAAAATATTTTTGAGAGCTGAAGGAAGAGGTGTGGAATGTTGCAAAATGTTCAGTGCTTGAAAAAAAAAATCACACTATGTGATCTCTTCCTATGGCCCATTCTTTCCTTTATCCCAGAGTAACTAAAGTAAGTAGCATGATGGCATTTCAATTTGCTGTTGGTTCTTCATCAGAAAATGTAATTAATGGTCTAAATGTTTGCAAAGCGTTCCAAATTTCTTTTATTAGAATTAGCCTAATAATTTCAAGATATTATTGTCATTGCATAGGCTTCCATATGATGAAATTTAAATCAACTCTCTAGGCTTAGTTATATTAGGAAAGCTAATGTATATAAACTAATGCTAATGTTAATCTGATTGTCAAAACTAATTGAGCTGAAATTCTAAATTGTGAACTTCCACTAAAGCACTGAGCCAATGGTATCTAAATTGGAAGTGGTTTTTGTTTCTTTTTTCTTGACACAGCATATAGTAGACTCATGAATTATTCATGCTACTTATAGTTATCGCTCCACCAGAGCTAGGTATTCCAACCTGACCTGCAAACTATATTGGCAAAATATTAACAGAATTTCATTTTTTAACCTAGGCAACATACACATTACAACCCAGTGTAATGTATATGTGACATCCCAAAGCAAGGATACACAAGCCAAGTAATTTGTGTCACACAGATATTCCATAGGGTATGGCAAAATAATATTACAGTAGGCCCCATGGCCCATCCAAGCAGTTTTTCTTAGCAAGGATCTCCAAAAAGATACTAGATGTTTTCCTGCCTGTTCTTGAAAACTCTTTTGCCCAACAGCTAAAAGGGAAATGCTGAACTAGGAACCACAATATCACCTGAGCCTGTGATTTGATTATTGTTTTCTGTAAGAATCCAAGAAAATGTTCTCTGGATTTTTGGTTGGCCTCACTCAGTTGTTCTTTCTGTCTATGGACTTATTTTCTTGGTTTTCAGCTGTATCTCTAACTCTCCATCTTAAAAGTAAATGAAATATAAATACACACACATATTTAACACTTTGCTTATACTGTTTGTAGCTCAGTAGTTCATTCTTTTGTTTTAATATCAACCTTCTATCCATGAAATTTTTTGATTAAATATTGATTTCTCCATTTATTTCTCACAGGTGTTCACTTCATTGGGAAGACCTGTATTTTTGTCTTCCAGATGTTCCTTAGCCTACCTTTTTTCCTTTCTACAATCACTTACACTGTCCTTGTCTATGCCCAGAATATAAATGTAAGAACAGGTATGCATTTTATAGAAAGGGGATCATTACCACATTGACTACTTTCTATGTTGTGAGCTCTTTCTGTGTTGCTAACTGAACCATGTGATGAGGAAATGATAGCTTCGTCCTTCACACCAACACATTTGTTGGAGACTATCACATAGTGAGGGAGGTTTTACTGTTTTGGTAGGTTTAACTAAAATTGTAGTTCAGCTCAGACAGATGAAGAAATAAAAGAAAGAATTTCTTTTATAAGTATTCGGAGCTTGAATATGAATGCTTAGAAATAGAAATAGAAACCAGAGAAATAAACCTTTAAAATTTTTGCAGGGGCATTATGTGTAAAGATGCATATGGGCAGTAGGATACGTTATTCCTTCAACAGTTTTATTTTGAGTATTTTCTAAAATGTTTATTTCCTCTATTATTTTACCCAATGATAATATGACTATCTTCATTTACTAAAAAATAAAGAATTAGCTTAATAGGAATTTCACAGTAAAGGAACAGAACACTTCTTGAATTCACATGTATTAAATATGCCTCAAAGGCATGGAAGAAATTCTGTGGCATGAAATTCTCAAATTTCAAAATGAGAGTGCATGCATCTTATGTTGGAATATTCATTATAAATCAATTATTCATAATTTTTATTCACAACATACACAAGAACTTCTTTTTTGCAAATAATGTGACCTGAGACCAAGATCACTAAATGTACACAAGTCAAATTCCTGCAAACACAGGGGGATTTTGTTTGGTCAGAGACTGGTTTGTCAGGTTTTGCCATAAAGTCTGTTCAAGACACACAGCTAACAAAGGAATTTTTCTCTTGTAAATAATGGGCCAAATACAACCCCCCATGAGCCTCTTCCATTATGTTTCTTCTTGAGGCTGTTCATTCTTTTTTCTTTTTTCCATGGTTGGATTTGTTGGCATATAAAATAGCAGGGTTTCAAGCATTCTTTGTGATGGGTAATTCTATTAGCTTGGAAAAATGATTTTCCTGAAATTTGGAAAACAGGGTAATTTGCTTCATGCCACTTTTCACATTTGCCATTATTTGATCACAATGCACTTTTTAATTGCCATAAAATAAGAAAGGCTCTATGTCTTTTTTTTTTTTTTTTAACGTGTCCCTTTCTTCTAACTTGGAAGCCTAATTAGTCCAGATTGTATTAAAATGCTTTGTTTTTGCTCCCTTTGTCAGAGAAGAGTTAGAACATGATGCCTCTCTTGGTAGGTCACAGACTGAAGAGGCCTGACCCAGGGAATCAAATGTCTGACCTGGCCTGACCCTAACCTCTACTTAAAATCAAGTCTTTACTTTTATTTTAAAACAGAGGTATACTTCCCATGTATCTTTTTTTTCCCCTTGTCCCAGCTGCTAAGAAGCACCCATGGCTATTCATTTGCGAGCTCAGGGTGGGAAAGAACATTTTCCAATCTTCTCAGTTTGGGGAGTGGGGTCTGGGTTTGATTTATTCTTGTTTGCTTAGAAAAAACTCCACTACGTTGTCTATAAATTCCATATAAGAGGAAAGCAACCAAAAAACAAACAAACAAACAAACCCCAAAACAAAACAAAACAAAACAAAAAACTAAACAAACAAAAAAAACCCACAAAAAAACCCAGAATTTGATGAATTGTAGGTTTTTCCTCTACTGTACATGAAATTTAAACATTTATTTTAAATAAATCCTTATATTGAATTAAAACATATTTCTGGTTCTTCTTCAGCAATAAGATGAGACAAAACATTTGGAAAACATATTAAAAAATTGTTGTTGGACCATTGAAAACAATGTCAATATTCTGTTGGGAATATAGGAGGCTGGGTGAGCTCCTCTAATAATAATACTATTAATCATTTTATGGTTTTGTGCTCTCACTTCTGAGGCAAATGATCAGTATTCTTAATTTTAGTCTTGCTTTTATTCTTTGGCTCGGTGATTCTTTTTTCTCTGTTTGTATGGTTGTTACAGTAAATTTAATTTATGACTGTGTAGGGTGATGTATCGTACAGGTCATATCCTGTAATCTTTCATGTGGAGAATTCCCATGGAGTTATTCTGTGAGATTCGATGGCAGACTCTTTTGCTTTTACTTGAAACATCTTTACTTTTTAGGGGGTTGGGGGAGTGGGAGGTCAACTAATTTAGTGCATTCCAAATTACAATGTTCAGAGCTTTTATTCACTCATTTAGGGATATAGTATAACTCTGCAGACTTGATAAGTAACCTCAGGGGCTCCTTTTTACCCTAAATTCAACCATTTGTACCTTTTAAAATAAAGCTTCTCTAGTGCCACACATTTTGAATTTTCCCATTCTCTGTCTCTAGTTGTCATAACTAGTTCAATTTAAAAACAGGGCTCAGTTTTTTGGCTGTTGGCAAATCTTTCCAGTTGTAATATTTAGTTCAACAGCCAAATAATCATTCTTAATGGTAACATGGCTTTAATTTTTTTGAGCAAGGCACACTGTTGTATTAACATTCTCAAATTCAAGTGTGGTAAATGTAGTCAAGGTTAAGTTGTTTGTGGAGCAAACATACCTCTTCAACCTGTGATACTTCTGCTGTGTTGATTCAGTCACAAACAGAAAAGAGAAACACAACTGAAAACATCCTTCAGAATCATAGTGAGTTGCTAAAAATGTCTCAGAATGAAGATTGTCTTTATTTTTCGGTTGGCTTATGTGAAGTAACTATAAGTCAAAATTCAAATACAAAATTAAATCGAGATACACATGCTTTGATTTAAAATTATTGAAATGCTTCAAAATCGAGAGGGTTCTCCAGTTTGTGAAGTATATAGGCTCTGAGTCATGTACAGGGCAATTTGAAATTATTCAAGCTCTTCAAATTTTCCAGAGTACTTCAATTTGGAAGTTATCAGGGTTCCAGAATGTATAATGCATAGAAATTTGAAGCTGCTGAAAATGCTCTTAAAAAAAAAAAAAAAAGAGCCTTTTACTTGCATTCAGACATCTGGGCATGTGCAGACACTGAGGAATAGATTGATGTAAAATTGTTTGAGTGCTTCAATTTGTAAGTGATTCCAAGAGCCACCTCGATCACTCAGCACATGTTCAAATGGTTAGAACTGCCTCATTCAAAAAGTGGGAGGGAAAGATGAAACCAGATCTTCACTGAGGGAAAAAAGGGTAATGGTCCAAGAATTCAAACATTCCTCAAAAGTATGTTATGAGATTCTAGGAGAGATGACACAGAACAAGGGAAAGACATTATCAAAGAATAAAGTTCAATTAAGCCTTTTACCAAAGCCTCCCTCCTGTTAACTCCATACTATGCTAATTGTGAGCTATCCTTAGGAACCCTGGTTGACAAATTCTCCTTGAATGGCCCATGTATTCCCATGTTGATGTCTTTTTGGCCCATTTTCTCTCATTGGTAGCTCAGTGATGAAAATAGATTTCATCTTGTATGCCAAGTCACTTCACTTATTACTGGATCTTTGGAGTTCTGTGCTAAAGAGGTATTAGGTCTCAACAGAAA
Source organism: Ursus americanus (assembly GCF_024610735.1). NCBI lineage: Eukaryota > Metazoa > Chordata > Mammalia > Carnivora > Ursidae > Ursus > Ursus americanus. Next base: position 70,924,254 of record NC_142128.1, read on the forward strand.
AAGAGGGTCAGAATTAATGCTGTCACCATGGATAAAGGAGGGACATTTGGCACCATGCCTGTATTTCCTCCTTTTGTCCTATACCTGTCCTACACTTCAAGATCCCATTCAAATAACACTCTTTTATATTTTCCAAATGCATTTAATTAATTTTTTTCAGTATCACAGCCTTTCATCTTTGCCGACACTCTGCATTTTTACTGCTTTAAACTTTCAGATATTAAAATGATTATAAAAACTTTAAAATGCATTTATGTTCTATGTAATATAAGGCGATCTGGCAGTCATTTATTTTTCTCTGTTTCGGGAAAGTCTCATGTTCAGATATAGAGAATTCCCACATATTTCAATATTGTTGATCTTCTTGGTCTACTGTCTACTCTTTCTTAGCTGTGTGACCTTAGAAGTTTACTTGCCTCCTTGGATCCCACTGACTTCCTTTGTTAAGAGAAGTGTTAGGTAAGTGGCTGTTAGGTCTTTCCCAGTTTGAGCAGTGAACTTCCAGCAATTGACAATGTGATCAGTGAGGCTTCTCTCCTCGGGTACTGAAATGTCAGATTGAAACAACGTGAGAAATGGTAACAGATCTCTGCGTCTGGTGAAGATTCCCCAGTCAAGTGTTAGAATTTCGGAGCTTCTGACCCCAACAGTGGCCAATGAATAGCCAATTATTTGCTGTGATTTTAGAGGCTTTCAGGGAAACTTTCAGTTCCTTTTCTAAGTGGTCCCTGTTCACCAACTGGTGCTGATAATTACTTCCGGCTGGAACAAGAGTTTTATTTCTTAAATTAAAAGAACAGAGTGCTGCATAGTGGAAAGAAAAGTTTGAGGGGCAGACAGACTTGAATCGCAGCTCCGACTACTCATTATTTTTATAAACTTTCACATATATTATAGTCTCTGACCCCCAGATTCCTCATCTGCAAAATGGTGGTAAACCAGGGCTTTATACCTGATTAGATAGGAGAAGAAAAAGTCACCATAACAGGTTTTTAATTTTCCAGTAATTAGACCTCAAACCCCAGACAAATTATTTAAATCTCTCTGAATCTCGGGTAAAATGTACAGTAGTTCAGAGACTGTAAAATGGGATCATTTAATATCATCTCCTGTTTTACCTTTAATTTGCTAATAATAAATATATTACATTTTCCTTATTGTAAATCTCATTGTTCGTTTTTCTAATTTAGATGTTTGCTAAATATAGTATAAATACAGTCCCTGCCTGCAAGAATTGGACATAAACCTACAGGAAATAAATTAGGAAGACAAAGAGATAGGCTTATATTCTGAAAACCTAGGAGAACCAAAAAGGTATAATCACACTCATGGACTGGATATTGTGTGGCCAGTGCTCAGGAATATTAAATATCTACTTTGTCAACTGGATACAAGGGACAACTTCCCAGAGTTGATGTAAGCCTTGGGGCCTGACCTCAACGTATAAATCAGTAGTTCCCAGACTTTGAGATTTCACGGTCCACGCAATTATATAACCACCACAACAAAAATGCCGTTCAACAGAAACTATCAACTTCTATTTTGTCAAGTACGAATATTTAAAAACAAAGAAATCAATGGGGGGAAAATGTTACTATCTCTTTACCATTATTTAATAAGAAAAATAAATTTAATGTCCCAAAAGAGAAACAAGGGACATAATGTCAGAAAAGAACACTTTTTAAAATTTAATGTATTCAGCCTTATGAAAACCTCGCTACTTTTCACTATGACCCATTGAAAGTTTGTTACAAATGACACAAATCCAAAGATGGTAAATTAAGATCCACTGATATTACTAATGTCTACTCAGGCCAACACTTAACAAGGGCGGTATTTTGATATCTTATTTTTTGTAACTTATGTTGCAAAACATTTTGTGATGCATTTATCTTTGTGTCTTGAAATAGCATATTGCCTGACACATATAGTAGGTGCTCAATAAATACTTGTTTCATGAGTAAATGAATGAATGAACTAATCAATCATTGAAAACGTGGGCAAGAGCAACAGCAGAGGCTCAGAAGTTTTTGGCAGGAGCTCTTCTTGGTGGAAACAGAGCAAGATAGCCTGTTAAAATCAGTAGGTTTGGGGAGCCAGGCTTCAAATAGATATTGCTATGAAAAGAAGCCTCCAGTCAGCCATAGGTTATAGTGGGAGGGAAGATTTTTATATTTTGAATGCCCGGGGCAGGCAGTTGGTCTTCTCAGAACTAGAAAAATATGATGAGAATATGAAAGCTCACAAATCTTAGTACTAAAATCACCATTTGTAGTAATCCAGAAAATTAAACAGTAATTCAGAAAAGGAAAACAGTTTAAGTGAATAAAAGAGTGGTACTAATTTTCAAATTGTTTTTCTTTTTTTTCTATTTGGGATTTCCCCCGTAAACCCTTACACAATCAAACCATCCACACCTACTTTGGTGATGACTGATAGCCACCTTTATTTTTTTAAACATGATTTTCTTGTGCTTTCACCACACATTTTAAGTCTAAGGTAGAACCACAGGTTCTCTCTTTTCCCATTTGCCATTTCCCAGTTCTCATTCCATCTATCCTATTTCTTTCAGAGCCCATGTGGGTTTGGGTAGGAAGAATATTAATTAGGGACTCTCAACCTTGGACATTTTGAAATTATTTCTAAGTGATATACACACATTCCAGAGACATACTGTCAGGTTTAAAAGAAGAAATTTTTCATTGTACAACTTTAACTCTGGGTCTCATTGTCCTATTATTAGATCATAGTATTTGAGATAGACTGTAAATTAACACTTTCGTAAATCTAATTTTCTTGTGAATAATATTGTATTATTTTAGCAAATAGTAGTAATTTGCTAAATTATAAAATTAAAAAGCAAATACTTTTTGGTAGCCATGTCATGCTTTTGTTTTTTATTTTATTTTATTTTATTTTATTTTATTTTATTTTATTTTATTTTATTTTTTTATTTCATTAGTATAGCAGAGGTTTCAGAAAATGGAAGTGTCCTAGGACTTTCTTGACCTGGAAACACAATGTCTACTAACCCAGATCTTTCTCAATTTCTTTCCTGTACTTTATCTGGGAAATCTTTGTGGGTGGGTGGGAAGAGCAGATACAAGGGCAAAAGGTATCTATGATTGGGACTAACTTTGGGGAAATAAAAAAGCATTTAGTCCATGGCATCATTTTGCCTCACATTGTACCAAAGAACCTGTGTAATGTCATCCATATGCTTGTTTTTTCTTTAGCTATCAAGGCTTTTGGGTAATGCTGAAGGTGGAACTGCTAAAGGCATTTGATTTGGTGTAAAAATAGAGGATGGATCAGTTTCCACAGAACAGACATAACTGAGATTTCCTCTTGTAATGTCATTGAGATGTTTTAGTATGCGAAGTGACCGTTATAAGAAGAAGGACCAGAAAAATCATTCTTTCCTTATATCACTCCAGTAATTTCCTTATGGGTAGGTTTTTAAAACACACTCTCCTTCTATTAGAATTTATTATGAAATATTTATCTACCTATTAAGCAAGATAATTTTATGCTTCTATTGAAGTATGAACTTCTCGAGAAGAAAAAGTACATGGCAAACAGAGCCAGTTCAGAAGGACAGCAGTGTAAACCATTTCACTCTAAGTCAGGGTTTCTCCATCTCAGCACTCTTGACATTCTGGGCCAGATACTTCTTTTAGCGGGGGGGGGGGGGGGGGCGCGGAGCGGGGAGCTATACTGTGCAGTGCAGGATGTTCAGCAGCATCCCTGGCCTCTACCCACTAGATGCCAGTAGTGGCCTCTGAGATGTGGCAAACCAAAATTTCTCCAGATATTGCCAGTTGTCCTTGCTTGAGAAACACTAAGGCAGTAGTACTTTGCACTTCAAAAGATAAACATTAAAGATGTCATTCTGTCTGTAGGACTCACAAACCTCTACCCTTGCCCCTGAACTCATGTTAGAGAGTTCCCATCATTTCTTATATCCAATCTGGTATTTCCACGCTAACTTAAATTTCCTGTTTCTTCCATTTTCAGCAGCCCTTCACACTGTTACCAAACTAAACTTCCTGCTCTATTACTCTGATAATTTTAGTCCTACTTAGACACATTTAATGTGTTCTAGTTCATGGAAGAAAAAGTCAAAAGCTCTTTACCTCACGTCAAAGAGCCTCCATGTTCTGGCCTCAGTCTGCCTTTCTGGTCCTCTCTTTTTGCCTGTCAAAATTTTATCCACACCTTTAAATTCTTCTTAACAGTTCCAGACTAGTGTATTCCAATGATTTCTCTCTTTTTTACTCTATACTCATTCTTTTCCTTTTGACTGTCTCTCTGCTCACTCCTTCATGTCAGTCTCACCCATCGCTAAACACTAGTCTCTGTATTCTTATTTTGATTGCTATTTAGTGAAATGTTCACTTGTTTCTGACTTGTCTGCACAATGAGATTTTAATACTTCAGCTTGCAAAACCTAATCAATAGAGGTATTTCCTACCCTCCCCACTCACAAAGCTACATTATATTCCTGGAATCAAGCTATATATGACTCCAACAAATAGCTAGCAAGTTAATGTAAGACTTTTTATTTAAAGAAATAGTCATGGAGTGCTATTTTTACAAGACCTATTTCCCCAAGTTGATTTATTATTTTAAAAATATTTGATCTTTTCTATGGCAGGAAAAGCCATATGACTATGAACCGTACTCAGGATATCCAAGAACATGAGTTTCTTTAACAACTCTGCTTTGGATGATTTGCTACCTAAGGCAAAATATCATATCAGATTCAGTTAATCATCTGCAAGATGTAGGGGAGGATGCCAAAGCATAATAATGAAAAACTTAAATGAAGACTTTTAGGCCAGGTATCGCTGGATTGATATCCTGGCTCTGTCATTTACTAGTTTTGCGATCTTGGGCAAATTATTAAAACCTCTAAGCCTGTCCTTTGTATATAAAATATAAAATGAGAATAATAATTAATATTTGTAAAGTTGGTATAGAGATAATATATATTAATATTTATTTGCTATGTTAATATACACATAAATATACATTAAATGTACTATTACATATATATATATATATATATAAAATCTGGTACAACTTTTTACACATAGTGAATGTTCAATAAATGGTAATCATTCTTAGTAGTAATAATATTTTTTGTGTTTACTTAGAATATATGAATACATAAAACTAAGGTCAATCATACCTTTCTTCCTAGACCATTTGATGCAATGAATCTATCAAGTCATAGAGTCTACACTGTTTTTTGTTTTTTGGGGTTTTTTTTAGTGGGCAGCAAAGCAAAGTTTACTAAGCGATAATATAAAGCTCCTGAAGAGAGAGGGGACCGGAGAGGGTTGCCCATAGTGTCCACATTTACAGGGAGCTGGATGTTCCAAAGAAATAGATTGATAAGTAGCCAAATCAATCAATCAGTTACTATACTGTTTGTCTAAGTCACTGTTAAGCACTTTGGCCATGGCAATTTGTGGTAATAGTCAAAAGGGTTGAAAATACGACAGGGGTGCCTGGGTCACTCAGTTGGTTTGGCATCTTACTCTTGATTTCAGCTCAGGTCATGATCTCGGCTCAGGTCATGATCTCCGGGTCCTGGGATCAAGCCCCACATAGGGCTCCACACTCAGCAGGGAGTCTGCTGGAGATTTTCTCTCTCCCTCTCCCTCTGCGCCTCCCCCTGCTCGTGCACAGGTGTTTTCTCCCCCCCCTTCCCTGCCTCTCTGTCAAATAAATAAATCTTTAAAAAAGAAATACAACATAATGCTCTTCAGTATATTTGTTGGATATAGTCATTGTAAATTAAGAGGGTTGATTTGATAATACATTTAACTACTGTATTGTATGCCTCAAACAAGCCTCAATGTATGTTTAAATATATTTTTTCCTATCACAGCAATTAATTTGATATGAAGATAAATTATGGCTTGTGTTTAAACTGTTTGCATATTGTGGAAGAATTTTTGGAAGATAATACTGAATAAAGTTAATTTGATTACATTTTCAATTTAAGGTATTATAGTTTAGTAGTGTTTTAGACTGGGAAGAATTAGTTCTGGTAACAATGGATTAGGAGGAAAACACAAAAACTTCCGGTAGTAATTTAAACAGTGATTAGTTGTGAGACCTTGAGTAAATTTGCATGATTTTTAGTTTTGGCGTCTATAAATGAGGAGGCTGATCTCAAGGAAGTTTTCCAGGTTCTTCAGATACACTCTTGAAATAGGCAAAAAGAAGAATTAATGAATTATTTAAGTAATAAATAAACTAGTGGGTTATTGCATAAATGAATAAAAAACTAATAGGAAGATAATAGGAAGACTGCTTCTCTCATACATATGTAAGAGTCAAGAGAACTCTTAGGTTAAGGTTGACAGCCTGTTGTGCTCCTACAGCAAAATTATTGGATACATCTAGAAATTGCAAGCTTTAGGGATGTATAGGAATAACATGGTCCCTCAGATCATGCCCTTGAATCAGTTATATATTCTGTCTAGCTGGCTGTGCAGAAGAGGAGCCCCTCATAAGGGAATGACCACTGGATCCTCTTATGGAGACAAGCTTGGAGACACATTCTTTATTTGAAATTATTTGCATGTAAGGTCTAGATTTATACCCAGTTTCTCTTAGGTGTTGTGGAAGACACAGAAATGTACCATTCAGATTCCCCTTCAAGGAAGGACTTACCCCCCAGCTGTGGTCAGCAGACAGCCTCCATTTGTCAGCTCTTCTCCTCCCCAGAGAAGAGGGGACTGAATATAAAGGCATAGCCATTCCAGTCTGACATGAATACTCTAAGGCACAGTTCTTACACCAGAGGGTGGGTACACTGGGTAGGTTTGGAAGACGCTTTGTTGAGCCCACATTACAGTTAGTATAGTTTGATTTCTTTTCCGGCCAGATCCTGTTTTTCCACCTTCCTTTCACAGATGTTCATAATAAACATGTGCACCCCAAACTCAGCATCTGCTTCCAGAGAACCCAACCTGGGATGGCTGTAAGAACTGATCACAACAAGAGTAATGAACATTCGACACTCCTCCCATCCATTCTTCTCTGGCACATCTTCAGTCCAAAATCTAGGAACTGCTGTCACAGCTGCTTTTGTTTACTTAGAGACAGGCCTTAGAAAAATTGTAGGGCTGCAGTGTTGTCTGTAGAGGTAAGTGGCACATTTATAGATCTCCAAAGCCCACTCACCTTTCCATTCATCTATAATAGAATGTTTAAATGACTTGCAAGGTGTTAACGTTCACATGTGCACGTGCGCACACACCCACGCAACCCAGACTCATTCCTTCCATGACTAGCCAGCCATTTATAGATGCCTCTACATTCCTTTCACTAACTGTTATGGAATCTTTTATTTTGACTGGAACAAGTCTTTAATTATACTTTCTAACGGAAGTGTGATACATTTCCTAGCAAATACAAAGGCAGATAGATCAAAGCATTTATTTATCATTGTCAAGTAGTTGAGAAGTGGGGTAATTGGTTAGGCAGACACCTTTGGGGTTGGAGAAGAGTAGTGGGGAAGACACTTTGAAAGAAGGCAAATTAGACCTTCCAGGGGGGGTTAAAGAGAAGAATTTGGGCGAACAGGGAGAGATTCCTAAACAAAACCAAAACAACATAAAAAAGTGAAAGCTTTGGATTGGTCTCAAGGTACAATTCTAAATAACTGAACAGCTTATGTAATTAGTCCATTGAAGAAATCACTCTTGGGTGTGGGAAAAATAAACTTTATTATCTTTCTGTGGAATTAAATTTTCACATATTTCAAAAACAAAAAATATGTTTGAACAAATGTAAGTGATCCAGTGGTTTATCATAATCTGCTGCAGAGATTCACAGAGGTAGTCAGAATTGTTAGTTTTATTGATCTTGTTTTTATGTTGATAGGGAACACTTGGGAATAAAGAGGATACAGCTTGGATATGTGTGGAAAGAGAACTGAGATGGGAGACAAAGAATTCCTACTGTCTCTTCCAGCTCTTCAATTCTGAATCTAAATCTACAAGTTGTTAAGATCTCCTTTAACACTGTTTCTATCCTGAGCAGGCAAGGTTCAGAGGCAGTACTAAAGGGATTTATCTGAGGCAAAATTAGACCCTATGAACTCCCAATCTCCTGTGTATTTTTATACATGAGAAATCAGTTAAAACAAGCATCAGAAATAGTTTTGAATGAAAATGTCAGAAAGGGTCATCTTTTATGGAAGAAATATATGGCTGGGAGACTGGGTAGAAGCTATATTTATTTGAGTGATCCTGGTTGGGCATATGAGTTTACTATATATACATATTAATGTTAAGCCATTGTAAGTGAAGTGAACTCATTTTCCCCCCATAAGTTATCACCCAAGTCTTTGCTGAGTTGCATGAAACTTAGCATTATTATTTTTCTCATTCCAGAGTTGAATTACTCAAAGCAAACAGAAAATTGAGAAACTTCACAGGAGAAAAGTAACTAAAAAGTTGGAAAGGGATACTTACGTCTAGAGGAGAAAGAGAAAAAGCATATTTTGCTGAACGAAAAGAGTAGGATTTAAGTTTCCTCAGGGAAGAGATTGGATTAGTTTGGTTCACTGTTACATCTCAAGTACCTAGAGTAGTGCCAGGCACAGGGTAGGCCCTCAGTAAATAATGATCAAATGAATCAATGAATCCGAATTCAATAATTTTTGCTAAATAACTATGGATGAAATATGTTGGTTTCACATGTTCTCCCCTCAAGTTCACCAAATACAATAAAATTATATTATTTTGTGCAACATTTATTCTCCATGGATACCATTTGCCAGGAAATGCAAAGAACAAAGGCCATGACAGTAGATCAACAATTTAGAAGTTTAGCCTCCAGGTGGGGAATTGAAATATCCCAAGGTCAGGTAGTCTTGTCAACAAGCTGCCTTTGTGTGAAATAGTCATACTTGGTTTAATCTTTCTAGTTAGAAATATGCATTTAAGAAGTAACTAAAATATTACGTTTCTATAAGCATCAACAACAGAAAGAAATATGCATTTAATTTGTAGTAAAGTGAAAAATACAAAAAGATTCAATAAAATGGTTTGGTTTTCTTTACTTAAAAGATATTTTAATTATGGGGTTAATGACTGGCTTAAAAGTATAAGAAAAACCAACAGTGAGACAAGAGGTAAGGCAAAACTGGGCCTGGAGAAACACTAAGCACAACATAGTTCTAAGTGACCCTTAGCTGGCAATTGGTTAAGAGGATTTTTCCACCAAGAGAAGTCTGTCTATAGCAAGGTGACGGCTCCTACAAATAGCCCAGATTATAGGGCTTCAAAAATCTGTTTCATGTGATTTTTATATGAAGGTTTTAATTAAATATATTCAGGGAACTTAGAGAGATCTTGAGCCAGAAACCAAAGTCAGAAAATATGTCTATTTTTTCCAGTGACTTTGAAAGAATTAGTTATGGTAGACAGTTTAGGGTAAGGAGACTTTTTTTTTTCCCCAAGGAAATGGTTTGCTCTATATAAGAACTACCACTAAACCAAAATGAAAGGCTTATTCATTATGGCCAAAAATACTGACTATATCTCAGACGAAATGACACAGACCAGGTCTTTTTATCCATACCAAAGCAAGCTGTTATTTTTTTTATAATGGCTTCAGTCAATAATCATATGTCTTCACTGCAAGTTGTACTTCAACAGAATAGAGTGCTTCTAAACTATTCCCAAACAACATTAAGGTGATTATTACCTGCTTCAAACATAGGGAAATAGGAATGTAGACAAGTTATATGATTTGCTATATATCCCTTTTCCCAGAGAAGGCAGAAATAGTAATTTTCCAAGTGAATAGGTTAACCACTGAGCAGCATTATTTCCACAGAGAAATCTGAGCTCTCTGATGAAGTAAATAGCTTATATGTAAAAATAAGTGTTCACTTATTTAACAAACGTTTTTGGAATATCTACCATGTGCTAAGAAGGCAATTACAAAAATATGTTTTGTAGGAAAAATTTCTTCTGACTAGGACTCCATAACCAGATAACTGTGATATTCAGCATATTATGCTACCAAGAATATTAGGTATAAACTAATATAAATTAGCATATTGGGGATTCTAAAAAGTCCCATAATAAATAAACCTGTTTTACTTCATTTAATAGAATGCTTTTCAAACATACTTTGATTTTTTTCATATATAATTTAATGATACCCTACAGAACACTTTGATAAATAGCCAAATTTGAAGGATTCAAAGATGAATAATACTGTAATATCCTTGCCCTCTACAGAAAAGGTTAGAAAAAAATCTAAATATAGGAAAAGGTAATGAGTGCTATATTAAATAACACACAAAGAACTAAGTGATTAATATTGCCTAAGTTTCAAGGAGTTTCAACAAGTGGTAAAATTTGATGTTGGCCTCTAAGAGTGCAGAGTAGTTGGCAGGGATGCCAGGGAAGGAATAACATTTCAGAGGAGGAGGCCAGGGAATGGGAAAAAAATCTCACATGTGTATGAACTGACATATTGGGCCCTACCGCATCCAAGAGTTGAGAGTGGGTGGATCTAAAGAGAAGAGTGATGAGGAATAAGACTCTACAGTTAGCTTTGGGTGACAATTCTGAAGTGCCTTGAATACCATGGCAAGGAGCTGGAAATTTCTGATACAGGTAATGCAGGGTCTTGACAGATCCTTTGAATTAATGAATAAACTTTTCTGGATGTTGATAAGACTCAAGGAGTTAACATATTTGCTTTACGGTCTCCTTCACATTTAACTTCCTCTTAACTTGCCAAACAATTTTTTTTTTCTTTCAACAGTATCCTCATTCCTCTGAGGAACTCCTTGCAGGGAGTAACATAGGGACCTACTTAAGGTAGTTGACTGTCACACAACTTTACCAGGATTGGATTCTTTGACATGTCACATTATTTAGACATCAGCTGGCTCTTGGTCAAACTCTTTTTGAAAAATATTTTTTAAATGGATGGGATGGTATTAACTTAGAATCTGGAAACTTTCTGGATAGAAGTAATGTGTAAGTGCTCCTAAAAAATGTTAAATGTTCTTATATAAAACCATTCATGGATTCAGAGAAGGAGTAAAGAAGCATTTATACTTTCAGGGAATTTTTAACTTCCCAGCCTTAAAAGTTTCCCCTTCTTTAATTAAACATACTATGAAGTGGGGACCTGGTCTATAACAAAGTCTGCGCATGTTCAAATTCTGCATTACATTAGTTCCTAAATCTATTTTATTTTAAATGTCCTCCCCTTTCTCTGAATACAAAGTAGATGTCTTTTGCTGCCTGAAACTTGGCATTTCTGAAACTCATTCAGTATATAAATATATATCTGCTCCAGGAACATGTACCCATGTTTGACTATTTCCTAGAAATGTGCTCTCAACTGAGCAATCTGCTCAGGCTATTACTCTACTGTGCAAGATCCTCTTTCTCTGAATGAGAAGCAGAAAAGCATCTCAAGTCATGGAGAACGTTACCAGCATTTGTGCCTGTAGTTCCTGGAAGTTTTACAGAGTGCGTAAGTGTTAATATATTTGAAGCTAATTTAAATAATGTCATTATCATAATTAAAAATCAAAAAAACTTCTGTTTGAGGTTAAATCAAAGGGGTTTCTTTCCCGGCTTAGCTGAAAATACTAAGCCACAAATTCTTCCTCTACGCAACCTCATCTACTTCTGTCAGCAAGTCTTAGTTACTAATGCACGTTGTTAGTCCTCCCTGACCCCCTTTAAGAAAACTAAGTGCTTCTTGTGTAGGCAATTTTGAAGAGATCCAAAAGGATCTAATTATGCCGAAAATTTAAATTAACCATATTTTTGGTGCATTCTATGTATTTGGCAGTGGGTTACCTAACATTGCTAATATAAATCGAATTTAAAATACCATTTTTCACTTCTAATTTTTGTAATAAAATGAAATGAAGGTGTATCTGGAGAATTACAAATGTGACCTTTTAAACAGTACTATATTGCACTCAATTCTATAGTGACATTTTGAAATTTGTGGTTATTGATTTGCTATTTTAAAAAATATTTTTAGTAACTTCAGTATCCCTAAATGCCCTGCACTTACCAGTCAGTAAGCACTGGCCAAATGAATCACATAGAGATAATTGGCCTAGTGCACAACTTCCCTAAGTAATAGAAGGCATTTGGGATAAAATAAGCATGTATATTATGTTTTCTATACTGAGGTAAATGATCAGGGAGAATTTTACCCTGAAGTCTATCCAATGTTTGCTAATGTTCTTATCATAAGAAAGAATTCTGATATTATAGAAAAACATCCCAAACTCAAGATGAATGGAGAGTCTTAATTCAGAGGTTTTTGCAAATCCAGGAATAATCACACATAGCTTTATGTATACTACACACCAAAAGTCTTAAGACTCATTTACATCTTGTGGGTTTAGGACTTGAGATATAAGAAATGGAAACAAGAAGAAAATGGTTTATTACTGAGGTTCACATAGATATGAAAGAAAACCACATTAATGATCCAGTTATTGGCCTATCTTTTTAAAAAATTAAAAAAAAAAGAAAAATAGATTATCTATTACTTGTGCTAATTTCCAAGAATTTTGTGAAAGATAGACTGATTGGACAGTTAACAAAATAAAAAAAAATAATACCGAGACTCATGGTAACAAATAGTACTGTTAAAATTAAATATAAAATGGAGCCAGACTTGAGAATTCCATTTAAGCCACATAGGCAAAACTAAATCTAGCTTATTTCATGAACATAAGCAAAATTTAACTTAGATTAGTTCTTGCAAATGCCTCTGATAATCATAAAAGAAACTTAAGTCATTTTCCTAAATGGTATGAGATAATCACTTGTAAGCAATCCCCTGCTGTCTGAAAAACCCCATTGTAATAACCAATTATTGTAAAGGCTAAACAACTTCCTCATTTTCACTTCATAAGCCATCCGGTAACATATGCCTCTGAGTTTTGTATCAGTTTTGGGTTTGAAAGTTCCCAGTTTGTGACCTATTCTTATATGCACAATAAACTCTGACTAAATACTGTTTACTGATCTGGTTTTATTTTTTCCTGTTTCTAGACCTTTGACAGAATATATATTTCCAGGTTCTTAAAAAAGCTCATTTGCAGTATATTTTCTCTATATTTGCTGCTTTTTAGTCAATGGCTGTAAGAATAACGGTAAATAACATTTTTGAATATGTAATGTGTGAGACATGAAATTTTCTTGAATTATTATTAATAAAACTATAAAAGTACCCCAAGATTATAAGTAAATGGTCAGACAAAAAATAAAACAATTTTTGAGTTTCACCTCTTGAATGTGGGAATATACATCATGATTTTTAGCAAAATATAAATTCTTAACATATTTCTGTTTCTTTCCTTAACTCTATACATTTTCTTAGTGCTCATGTGTCTGCGATATCAGTACCTATTGGTCCTTTCCACATTTTTGAAGTTAATGAAAAACTTCAGATTTTCTGAAGTGAAGTCGGTTTCATATACATGCCCTCCCCGAAAAGGTGATTATTATGTTTTGCAACACAGCACAGTGAAAAAGGAAAGGAGATTGCAGCCAGTCTGGGTTTTAATACTTTTTCTTCCACTTACAAGTTTTTGTATGATTCTAGATAATTTACTTAACTTTTCTAAAACTCAGTATTCTCATCGTATAGTGAGGGTTATAATCCATTTATATAGTGTTTTGTGGGGATTAACTAATATTATGCACATTTCTCCTTGGATTGGAGTTAGTGCACAACAAATGATAGTTGATGTCATTGGAGGTGAACTTGTAAAGGGGCTCCTTTCGCCAGTATTAGACAAAGGTCAAAGTTGTTACAAAGTTTATCTCTGTCTTAATTTATATTTCTTGATCACATTTTAGTTGTTATCTTTACATATTTTTTTTTCACAAATAACAAAGAAATGCGGGATGCCTGGGTTAATTTATCCATTCATCCATTGAAGGACACTTAGCTCAGTGGGTTAAGCACGTCTGATTCTTGATTTCAGCTCAAGTCATGATCTCAGGGTTGTGAAATCAAGCCCCACGTTGGGCTCCACACTCAGCGTGGAGTCTGCTTGTCCCTCTCCCTCCCCTCAGCTTGTTCTCTCTCTCTCAAATAAATAAATAAATAAATCTTAAAAAAAAAAAAAGAAATGCATTTTCATATTTAAGGAGTATTAAATTTGGGAAAAGTCTTGGAAGTCACCAATTATTTCACCCTGACTCTACCACCCTGTGTCACTGCATACCACACCACAAACTTGATAGTTTGGGATATGTTTTTACAGAATATTTTTTCTATTAATTTAAATATATATTTTACATATATTAATTTACATTTGCATGCATATACACTTTTTTTTTAAAGATTTTATTTATTTATTTGACAGAGAGAGACACAGCCAGTGAGAAAGGGAACACAAGCAGGGGGAGTGGGAGAGGAAGAGGCAGGCTCCCAGTGGAGGAGCCTGATATGGGGCTCGATCCCAGGACTCTGGGATCACGCCCTGAGCCAAAGGCAGACGCTTAAAGACTGAGCCATTCAGGCGCCCCCATATACACATTTTCTAATTTGGTATTTAATCATGAATAAAATCATATTATATGGATTTTCTGTGACTTGCTTTTTCTTAAGTACCTTAAAGGCTCTATGTGAGGCCATATAAACTTACATACTTAAGTATATTAATTTTTTTGCCTTTTCAAAACTGCGATTTATTTAAACAAAACAGCTTATCCATTTTTCCCACTCCCCCACACCCCACCTCTGGCAGTCACCAATCAGTTCTCTATATCTTTGAGCTTGGCTTTTAAAATTTATTTATTTATTTAGATTCCATATATGAGATATCATATGTATTTGTCTTTCTCCGTCTAACTTATTTTACTTAGCATAATTTCTCCAAAGTCCATTAATGTTATCACAAATGGCAAGATTTTATTTTTTTTATGGCTAAATAATATTCCACTGTGTATATATTTATACCACAGTTAATTTTTCCATTCATCTGTTGAAGGACACTTAGGTTATGTCCATCTCTTGGCTATTGTAATAATGCTGCAATGAACGTGGGGTTGCATATATCATTTCAAGTCAGTGTTTTCATTTTCTTTGGACATATATCCAGAAGTGGAATTGCTAGAGCATATTTTAATTTTTAATTTTTTGAGGAACCTCCATACTGCTTTCTGTAGTGGCTGTACCAATTTACATTTCCACCAGCAGTACACAAGGGTTACCTTCTTTTCCACCCTCTTGCTAGCACTTATTATTTCTTTTTATTTTTTTATTTTTTAAGATTTTATTTATTTGTTAGAGAGAGAGGGAGGAAGGCAGAGGGAGAAGCAGGCTCCCCGCTGAGCAGGGAGCCTAATGCAGGGCTTGATCCTAAGACTCTGAGATCATGACCTGAGCTGAAGGCAGATGCTTAACCAACTGAGCCACCCAGGCATCCTTGCACTTCTTATTTCTAATCTTTTTGTTGATAGTCATTCTAACAAATGGTGAGGTGATAATCTCATTGTGGTTTTGATTTGCATTTCCTTTATGATTAATAATGTGTAGAGCATCTTTTCATGTACCTGTTGGATATCTGTATTTTTTCTTTAGAAAAATGTCTATTGAGATCCTCTCTTTTTTAATGTATTGTTTTGTTTTTGAGTTGTATGTGCTCTTTATATATTTTGGATATTAGCCTCTTACCAGATACATGATTTTCAAATATCTTCTCCCATTCAGTATTTTGCTTTTTCATCTTGTTGATAGTTTCCTTTATTGTGTAGAAGCTTATTGATGTAATCCTACTTGTTTATTTTTGCTTCTTTCACATTTGCTTTTGCCATCAGATTCAAAATATCCTTGTCAAGACCTATGTCAAGAAACTTACCACCTGTGTTTTCTTCTAGGAGTTTTATGGTTTCAGATCTTACATTTAAGTCATTAATCCATAATGAGTTAGTTTTTGTGGATGGTGTAGGGTAAGGGTCCAGTTTCATTCTTTTACATGTGACCATGTAATTTTCCCAGCACCATTTATTAAAAAGACTCCTTTGTCATAAATTAATAGACCACATATTTGTAGGTTTATTTCTGGGCTCTCTGTTCTTTCATTGATTTCTATTTCTGTTTTATGCCAATACCATATTGTTTTAATTATTATAGTTTTGTAATATAGTTTGAAATCAGGAAGCACAATGCCTCTAGCTTTGTTTTTCTTGTCAAGATTGCTTTGGTTATTCAGGTCTTTCAGTTCCATAAAAATTTTAGGATTGTTTGCTCTGTTTTTGTGAAAAATGCCATCGGGATTTTGATAGAGATTGCACTAAATTCTTTATTGCTTTGGTTAGTAATATGGACATTTTAACAGTGTTAGTTGTTCCAGTCCATGAGCAGTTAAGTAAAATAAAACTGTCAGTTCTTCTTTTTCAATTTGGATGGCTTTTATATATTTTTCTTGTCTAATTGCTCTGGCTATGACTTCTAATAATATGTTGAATAAAAGTGGTGAGAGTGGGCAAGCTTGTCTTGTTCCTGATCTCGGAGGAGAAGCTTTTAACTTTTCACTGCTGAGTATAATGTTAGCTGTGGGCTTGTTAGTTATTCTTGGGGAATACATAGTTTCTTTTCAAAGTTATCCCTTCCCTTCCAGTTGTCAAACTTATTTGTATAAACTTTGTAGTTAGTATTATCTTATTTAAAATATTTTATATAATGATTGTTATGGACCCTTTCTCACTTTCTTTATTTTCTTTTTTTTTTTTTTTTTAAGATTTTATGTATTTGAGAGAGAGAGCACAAGCAGGGTGAGAGGCAGAGGGAGAAGCAGACTCACTGCTGAGCGGGGAGCCCAATGTGGGGCTCAGTCCTGGAACTCCAGGATCATGACCTGAGCTGAAGGCAGACACTTAACTGACTGAGCCACCCAGGCACTTCCCTTTCTCACTTTCAGTGTTCTTTGGTTGTGTGCATGGGTGTATGTATGTATGTGTATGTGTGTTATCTTATTTTCTTGATTAAAATGCGATATTTAGGTCTGATTTATGTCAAAGTACAAGTTTCTCCACCTACGTTTATCTTCTGTGGTTGTTATAACAGACTAGCACAACCTTGGTGCCTTAAAACAACAGAAAAGTATACCCTTTCACAGTTTTGGAGGCCAGAACTCTGAATCAAAGTATCAACAAGGATGAACTTTCTCCGAAATCTCCACTGGAGAATCCATTACTTGCCTCTGGCAGCTCTAAGTGTCCCTTAGGTGTGGCGCATCAGTCCTATCTTAGCCTACATTGTCATATTGCCTCTTCTCTTCTGTTTCTTAACTTTGTCTCCCTTTTATAAGGATATGTGTGATGACACTGTCAGACCGGTTCATATAATCTAAGATATACTTCCCCTCTCAAAATCCTTAATTTAATCACGTCTTTTTCTGTATAAGATAACGTTCAGAGGTTCCAGGAATTATGACGTGGATATATCATTTCGGAGGCCACCATTCAGCCCATTACACCTCTCTATATTTCACTTCCCATTTTCTGGCACCTATAATTTTTTCCACATTTTTAAAGAAGTTAAAACTTTCATTCTGTTTTAAAACTACTCTCGAGTTTCTCATCCCTTGGCTGTGTGCTGACTCTAGAAGTTATATGCGGAAAATAAAAATAGTGTTTACATTATTGTGACTAGATATATATTTCTTAGACATAATAGTATGTCTAAATAAATTCTGTTTACTGCAATGTCAGGTAGTATGCTAGGAACACAACACCTTCTCTGTCTAATGTCACCATCTCTCTGCCAGTTGAGATTCTGCCTCATTTTTAGTCAAGGGAATTCTCTTTTCTTAAGTTAATTCCATATTTTAGTTTCTTACATAGGATTTTAAATTTCCTTTTCTTCTAGAGGTTTTCATTGCTTTCTTCCTGTTGGTTGATATAAGACATATTTTTTTCAGTGTGCTTATAAAGTTATCTGGAACCTTGATTATTTTCTCTTTTTTTCCTAAAATTTACTCAATTCTTCTTCCTTAAAATCTTATGGCTCACTAACTTCTTGTCTAAGTGCTCTCTCCTGTTCTTATACCCCAGATATTTTTCTTTCCACATTTTAGCCTAATTTTCCTGAATACATTTGTAAGTGATTTCCTAAGAAATAATGTGTGGGAGGTAAATTTATGGAGCCCTCGGTTGTTTTAAAATGTCTTCCTATGGCCCTCAGAAATTGATTGATACTTTGCCAATCAATAGGAATAGAATTCTCTACTCATGATCATTTACCTTGAGAAACTTGAAGACTGTTTTGTTGTTGGTGGTGGTAGTGTTTTTTGCGTTCTTGTAGTGCTTATAGTGAGAAGACTAATGTCAGTCTGATTCTTGTCCCTTTCAAGGTGACCTTTCTCTGTTCTGTCTCTTCCTCTGGAGGCTTTAGGACCTTCTATTTTTTTATTCACATTATACAGTTTTATGATAAAATTCTACTTAGCACCTGGAAAGCTCTTTCCATCTAAAAATTTGTTTCTTTATGTTGATTTGAGGCTTTCAGGTAACTTAAGCTTGCAATTATTGTTTTTATAAATCAAGAAATGACTTTGTCAAAAAGATACTGGGTAGATAGTACAATCTTCATTTCTGCAACTGGCAAAAGGTTATAGGTGATATTTATACTTTCTTCACTGATTTCATGATATATATGCCTTCAAAAAATTTCTCCAGTTGTCAGTATTCTTTGTCTGGAGAGATGACCCAATCCCTCATTTTTTTAAGTACCTAAGCCCTTAATGCTCCCACTTGTGGGGTTTCCCATACTTTTCCATTAACTTTTACCACTGGTCACAAATTTACTAGACTCTCATGCAGAGGGACCATTTTGATTGTTTTAGAGAGTATTTTAGAGTTTAGATAAAAATCTCTGAAATAATAATTCTTAAATATTGATTTCAGCTTCTCTACAGGCTTTCAATTATCCAATAACAAACTTCAATCCTACTGTCTCTTCAACAATATGAACAAAGAATTACCCAATCACACATGTTCTTTATATTTCCTAATTTACTCAAACCATCTACAAAGTAATGGTACTCTAGGTTCTCATTCTGTAGGTTTGATCATATTCATATTCTTTTCTCTTCCTGATCTCATTCTTTTTCTTTTCTTTAATTCTCTTTCATTTCTTTAAGCTCTGGAGTGTGGGGTTAGGACATGTTGGGACTCCCTTCAGAAAATCATACATTATTATCTCTACTCCTCTTTCTTTTCATAGCAAATACCTCAGCATTTGATTCCCAGTATTTGTTATCTCCCTTCACCATATTATTTCTGCTGTTTGTCATGTGTATTAACTCTTAGACTATTAAGCTTCTTGAGAACAAGCACCATATTCCATTCCTACAGCATCTCCTTATAGGACCAAGTTCTGACTGCACACAGGAAAAGTTAGGTAAATATTATTCACATATTTAATGGCATTCACTCAAAAACAAAACAAAACAAACCCCTTACAGATTTCCTTCTCTAGGCCAGATGTAGCTTTAAGAACTGGGGATGCAGTTGAATTTCAGAATAAGGCACAGAAGTCCTCATCCTCAAGGGACATTATCTAAATACTTCATTATGTGACATTCTATTCTATCTAAATTTGGGTTGAATTTATTTAATGTAATCAGACCATAACTTACTGTGTATCTATTCTATACACATTTATATATTAGGCTCTCTGTAATGTAAAAATTATGAAAACATGAAAACATAGGCCCAGGCCATAAAGGCCTTGACAGTTTAATGAAGTACCTGATATAGAGATACAAGAAAATTGAAGGGAGACTTTATAGTCAGAGGCTAATGCTCTGTAGGTAAAATAGTAAAGTTTCCATGCGTGAAGTAACATCTAAGTTAGCCTTGACATAGAAAGAACTTGAGTGTATAGAGTTGAGGCACTGAATAAGAGTGAGCAAAGCTCTGGTACTACACTTAGCTCATGGGATCCTCTTCTTCATCTCAGAGAAACCATTTATTCATTACCTGGAACAACATGCTGACTTCAAGGAATGGTCAGTGCTAACAATTGCTGCCAAGAACTAACTGGCCCTGTTCCAATTCTGGTCCACCGGATCTACATGCAGCTCTTGCGTAGTTCTGGTCATACAAAGAGTCTCTGGTGGGGGATTTACTTTTAATTCACTGTCTGAAAAAGGCATTTCTTTCTGTTCAGTGTACTTTATTTATGTCACATTTAAGTTGTCTTTCCATACTCTTACTTAATTCTCTCTTTCGAAGTATGCTACCTGTCTTTGCAGGGCTATTTTCAAAACCATGAATCCCTCTTGCTCTAGCTTTTGTTTTAAAATAATTCACAATGCTATTAGAGTCGTAACCTAGAAAGGAATTTTTCTTTCTTTATAAAAGTCTGCCTGAGCCCCTTACAAGCCTAATGAGCAAATAAAGTCCTAGATGTGAGTTGTTTTAAGAGAGCTTAAAGGCATTTTTTGGGCTAATGTTCAAGGTTCTTTTTAAATATTTCACCATAAAGTGTCCTGACTGCTGCTTTTTGTGGAACTGAAATGGCATGTTGGGAAAATATGTATTTTCATTTAAAATAAAAAATGGGCACAGAGTGCAAACTTTTTGTCCCAAGAAGCTTGAATTACAAGCTCCCAGATCAAGCTTCTTTTGAAGTTTTAATTCCTTTTCTTATAAAGAACACAGCACTGAGCTATATAAATATCCATAATGCGGAAATATGGCTGATTCAAGCATCAATAGCTTTTACTTGAACACTTGAGAAAACAATATGTATTATCTAAGTATACCCTCTTCTTTATACTGAGACTAGGTCTTTATAATTTTTAAACCTTTTGTAATGTAAATGCAAAATAAATAAATTGCAATAAAATAAAACAATAAATAAAGATGGCACATTCTAAATTATTCAGGGGCTAATTGCTTGGTTTCAGAAATATATGAGCACTAGTAGTTTACTGTCTCACTTGATTCTTAGATTGCTTCTTAACATCCTTATGTAAAAAAGAATGAAAGAGAACAAACCTAAATTTAAGCTCATTTTTTACTTGTGTGCAAGTCTGATAAGGGGCTTGGTGGGAAGGAGATTGAAAATAATTCTGCAACTTAATGTTACCTGCAGATGTGAAATAATTCATGCTCTTCTCCTCATTACCTTAGAAAACAGGAAAGCTGCATAAATTGATCTGAGAAAGAAAACACCGGCCTATTACTTATATGGAATCCAACATATTTTCTGTAACCTCAAGAAAAGCTAAGTCAGGATATATAGGGAATGTGTCTATGCATTCCAAATGAATTTCATTTCAAACAAAAATAGTTATTTAGATGGAATTAAAGAAAAGATCTTTCGAGAAATAAGCCATCTAAAACTCAGCATTTACTTGGAGTCTTTCTCATATTTGTCTTTAAAGAGTCACTTCCTGTTTTTCAATTTCTATTCCTTAAGTTTAATACCAGGTTACTTAAATTTCAGGGCAGTGGACATTGAATGTGAGATAATGGTATTTGTAGTAGATCGCTTGAAATTTTATAATTTAATTTTAGATGCATCATCTCATTTGATTCTCTCAGTAACTTTAGTTTGTATAAGATTCTTCCATTTTACAAAGGGAAAAACTAGGAAAAAGAGAAGATAATAGATTTGCCTATGGTGCCCAGCTAGGTAGAGAAGTGGTTATAAGGTATTCAGTAAGAAAACTCATCACTTCTCTTCTGCTTTCCGTAATAGTAAAAACAGCACTTACTGATTACTTATTATATTCCAGGCACTATATTCAGCTCATGATGGTAATTATCTCATTTAATCCTTACAAGACTCTGCAGTAGGATTATTAGTATCCTCATTTAGCAGATAAGGACACTGAGCACTGAGAAGTTAGATAACTTGTCCAAGCTGTTAAGTTGGTTCATCTAGAGCTCCCATTGGTGGGATACAAAATCTGCCCTCATATCCTCTTGGTTATCCTTCCTCTGGCACCTTATTTTGGGTAATGGGGAATCCCTCAAACAGTCAAGTGTGTGTTATTCTCTTTAGAAAGTGTATCCTCTTTCAGAAAATTTTCATAACTGTATGCCCCTAACAGAGTAAATACTTCTTGTTTTTCATTTTATTTTTTAAAGATTTTATGTATTCATTTGACAGAGAGAGAGAGAGGGAGATAGTGTGTGCACACACACAAGCGGGGGGAGCCTCAGGCAGAGGAAGAGGGAGAAGCAGGCTCCCTGCTGAGCTGAGAACTGAACTTGGGTTTGGATCCCAGGGTCCTGGGATCACGACCTGAGCTGAAGGCAGATGCTTTACCAACTGAGCCATCCAAGTGCCCCTTGCTTTTCATTTTAAAGTGCACATTCTGGAGAGGAGAAGGGGTGCTGACAAATGACTTACAGGAAAGATTTAGAGGCAGATTTGTTTAATATAAACTAGTTCTTATTGTATCTTAGTTTACCAAGCTTTCATTGTTTTGAGCCTTTACCCTTTCTTTTTTCATTCTTTGCAGACAGCTCTATGTGGCAAAGATGAATTCATATTTTTCTGCATTGTTATTATTCTGTGCAAAAATTGTATTCTTTTTAAAAAAAATCTCACACAGAATAATTTCTTGGTTGAAACAGAAGCCTGTTGCTGGTGAGTTTATTTGCACATGGCTGAGGCAGTTTATTCCTGCTAAGAATTCTTTAGTTCTGGCCTATCCCCACAACTGTTCCATGCTCTTTCTTTATTAAATATCTCATGCTTACCCCATTAAAAATATATCTCAACAGTTAGGGGTTGCTGTGATTTTACTTACAGTTGACTCCTACCAAAAAAAAAAAAACCAAAACAAAAAAACAAATTCCAAGTCAGAGTCTAATCCCATTATAAAGTCCAGGTGGAACAGCTGCAGTGGTGATAAATTAGAATCATTTAAAATTTCTGGAATGTTGTAGCACTCTAATATAATCTGTTAACGACAAGTTACACAGACTCATTCCAAGCCTAAGCCAATGCACTGATCAGAATTTTATTATGTGTGTGGAACTGCTAAATTTTACTTAAATTTTTGAGCATTTAATAAGAACATTCCCTTTTCATCAGCTTAGGTATTGTCATCCTGTTCAAAAGGACCCACTCTGAGGTCTTAGATAGAAGTCGTGTTTTTGTAATATACTTTGGAAAATGGTGACACACATATTTGGGATGTATACATATGGATGCATACATGTCTGATACATACTTATACCTACAACTAAATATACACAAACACACACATATATACCCATTAAGGAGAGATACTTTATTTCAGAAATCCAGGGTTAGAAAAAGATACATAATGGGGGCACCTGGGTGGCACAGCGGTTAAGCGTCTGCCTTCGGCTCAGGGCATGATCCCGGCGTTATGGGATCGAGCCCCACATCAGGCTCCTCCTCTGTGAGCCTGCTTCTTCCTCTCCCACTCCCCCTGCTTGTGTTCCCCCTCTCGCTGGCTGTCTCTCTCTCTGTCGAATAAATAAATAAAATCTTTAAAAATATATATATATAAAAAAAAGAAAAAGATACATAATGAATCAAAATGGAAAAAATGAAAATATTACATTGATGATTATAATTATTTAATCTATTTTTGGCTTCCTATATATGATCTTTTCTATGTATTCCCTCTCGTAGAAGCAGAGAATAAAGTAGATACTAATCAGTAATTTAAATCACCAAACCAAAAACAAAGCTTAAAATTAAAAATATTTGTGTCATTTTCATTACATTCAGCCAATTTGTGTTATTGACTGTTTTTTAAGTAAATAATTCTATAAGGAATTCCATGTTTTTTACTTGGTTATACACTTATATTATGTTTGCCAGCTGCATGTTTTGCTTATAACAGTGAAATATAACTTTTAAGCTATTCAAAATATGCATAAAATAATTAAATGAACACAAGGTTAAGAAAAGAAAGTTGGTCATTGAATAATTTTTATCTAGTTAGGGAAAATATATATTTAATATTAATTAATTTATTCACTCTTTCACTTCAAAGGCATTTCATGAAAGCTTATTAGTGTCAGGGACTATGGTAGGTGCTGTGGTAGCAGTGAATGAACAGAATCATTCTCAAGATAATACAAAAGAGATTGAATTTATTTTAAAATACTAATGGGCATGTTCAGTCCAATCACATTGCAGTTCATAATGCCATTTCCCAGATTCAAGTGAGACTTGATGTTTTGTTTTGTTTTGCTTAAGAAAATAGTTTGCTTTTGATTTATGTACTTAATTTGAAACTAGATCAGACTGATGAGGTATATAATGATAATACAGAAATATCCTAAAGGTTTATCCCAGATGCAGGCTCAGAAAGCTGAAGCATGATTATACTCATAAAACTCAGAATCTGTTCTGAAACTCTGACCTCATTTCCACCAAAATAGATTGACATTCTACAAAATCCGTGATTCAGTGACATCTGTTTAATCTACCATGTCATTTGAATATGAATACGTGCACTTTCTCACACAGGTCAACAATGCCCTTTTCTTGTTTTTCTTGCAGGTTCAAGTCTCCTGTGTTTGGCGAGTTATGCCAAATCACTAAGAATGCTTTATCTTGAAAGCTGCTAAATGGCTGACATTTTGGGTCTCTCGTATAATTTTATTCAAAAAGAGTCCTTGATCAGGAGTTAACTCGGTTAATTCCTTCAGAAAACTTTCCTGACTTAAGTATCTGTAGTATTAAAAAAGAAAAAGAAAAGACAAAAAATTCTTCATACTTTATTTGACTTCTAAATAGTTCTTAAGCCAGTGATGGATTTTAGACAGAATAAAAGAAATGTGCGTTCTGGTTTATCTACTCTTATCCACCTCATTGTAAATCTAACTTGCAAAGTTCACAGCATAAACTCACTTGGTAACTTTTACTTTTGACTTAACCTTTTATTGCTTACTGGTTCCTCTTTTCATTGCAGGCACTTCATTTATAGTTACTGAAACTTCCATTTTTGACTTACCTTCAAAACTTCTTTACTTTGTCGGTAGAGAATAAGGTCCCATAGGTCAAATATCATTTACTAGCAAATCACAAAAAACTTTGTTGTGTTAAAAGCATCAGGTAAATCCATACCCTAGGTCTGGTGGTTTAAACTATACTTTGTGTATTTGGGGTTTTAACATCAAGCATATTATTTATTTGGCAAATCATAATCTTGTTTTTCTTTTTTATATTGGATCAATTCATCTGCTTGAAGGACCTGAGTTTATTATGCTTTGTTATATGATAGTTTGTCTAAATATAGTAATTTTATATGATATTGTGTGTGTTGTAGGATAGTGCTTTTCAAATCTGATGGCTCAGTAGTGATGCAGTAAAATTACTTGCATTCAAAATACATATTTCAATGTTCTTTGAATTATGTTTGAGAAAGTATTGTTAAGATTTTAGGTTTATTCCCTTATTTAGTAGAAAAATAGGAAATGAAAGCTTAATGTGATTTGAAATAATAAACAGTATCTTTAAAGGTAACAGAATAACCAGAAATATTAGTAATTGACTCTAGAAAACTAACAGGATTTTCAGAATTAAATATGCTATAAATGTTATTGTTTTTAATAGGTCAAATACCCTTAAGATGTCACCTCTTTGGGGTTTTTGGCTCCACTCCAATTTGGTGACATAGAAGGCTCCTGAGTACACCTCCTCCCCTGGACATACTAAACCTTCAACTACACATGGCACAATTCTCTCTGAAATAAATCAGAAGCTGAGTGTCTCCTACGCATTGGGTGAATGAGAAAATGTCCCCATTGAAATGGGTGGGAAAGACTGACACAATTTCACCATGAACCCCACCCCTGGCACAGTGACATATAATAAGGACTGAAGTTCCAACTCCTGGCTTCTCTTTGAGGAGCAAAGTGTTTGGACTCAACATCTAAGCCTCAACTCTTAAGACTTTCACCTGATGAGCAGGCCTCCAAAACACCTCTCTTTGAAAGCCACTGGGGCTTGTACCCTTGAGACCCACAAAACTATAACAAAGAAATATTTCTTAAGGGTCTTACAACCTTGCTGTGGTTATCCCCCCAGGGTTCAGCACAGAGGGAACAGACAGAAACACCCAGCTCCCAGTCTTTCCCTAAAAGAGATCTATTTGCATATTTTAAAAGCTGCTGCCTGAGGGTTTGGCTATTAATCAGTCTGCATTAGGTGCTGACTGAGAGTCTCTCTTCTGAGACACTGACAGGTCTTGGCACACTCTCAACTACTGGAAACTACTGAAAACAAAGAAGGCGTCGTGGATAATCACAAAGGTTTGAAACACAACCAAGAGCTCAGGCTGGGTTGAAGATAATATTTTTTTTCTACGGGGGACCACTCTGTCAAAAGCGGGAGAGGTGACTGTTTTACCTAATGCACAGAAACCAACAGAGTATCAAGGAAAATAAAGTAACAGAGGAATATGTTCTAAACAAAAGAATAAGAGCAAAATTCAGAAGCAGACCATAATGAAAGACTGGATCAAGCAGAAGAAAGGATTAGCAGGTAGTGGAATTCAACCAATTAGAGCAATAACAAGAAAAATAAATAAATGAAGAAGAGTGACAATAGCTAAAGGGACTTATACCACCAAGCAGATCAATATGCATATGATAGAATTTGCAGGAGGAGAGAGAGAGAAAAGGGCGGAAAACTTATGCAAAGAAATAATGGCTGAAAAATTTCTTAACTTGAAGAAAGAAATAGATACCCAGATCCAAGAAGCCCAGAGAGTTCCACTTAAGATAAATAAATCTAAAGGACCCACATTGAGACACATTATAATTAAATTGTCAAAAGTTAAAGGAAAGACAATTAAAAAGCAGCAAGAGAAAAACAACTTATTACTTAAAGGGAATGAACCCACATAAGTATCAGATAATTTTTCAGCAGAAACTTGGTAAGCTAGAGGTTGTGGCATATTATATTCAAAGTGCTAGAAGAAAAAAGCCCTGCCAATCAAGAATATTCTTCCTAGCAAAGCTGTTGTTCAGAACTGAAGAAGAGATGAAGGGTCTTGCAGACAAGCAAAAGCTGAAGGAGTTCATCACCACTAGACTGGTCTTATAAGAAATGTTAAAAAGAAGACATAATTGATACCACACAAACACAAGAAAAGAAAATTATGGACTAATATCTCTGATGACATGGATGGAAAGATGCTCAACAAAATATTAACAAACTAATTTAATAATACATTAAAAGGATCATACACCATAATCAAGTGGGATTTATTCCAGGGATGCAAGTTTGGTTTAACATCAACAAATTAATCAGTGTGATACATCATGTTAACAAAATGAGAATAAAAATTATATGATCATCTCAATAGATTCAGAATATGCATTTAACAAAATTTAACATTCGTTTATGATAAAAAATATCAACAAAGTGGGTATAGAGGGAATGTAACTCAACACAGTTAAAGGCCATATATGACAAGCCCACAGCTTGGAATCTAAGAGGAAAAAAAAAAATCATACTTACCAGAAGAGAGAGTAGAAAGGTATTTTCCAGAGGCTGGGGTGTGGGGAAAATAGAGGTTGGTAAAGGGGTACAAACTTTCAATTATAAAATGATTAAGTTCCGATGTCCTAGTGTAAAACACAATTACTATAGTTGATAACACTGTACTGTATAATTGAAATTTTCCAAGAGAGTAGATGAATGAAAATAATATTTTTTATTTTCTGAATTTTTTAGAATTTGTTAATTTGACAAAAATTAATGTTCTAATACTGTTTTGCTTATCTCATATTTAGGTGTTCAAATTTTCATGGATTTCTTTTACAATATGTTTAAAAATATAGAATACAGAATATTTTAAAATCAATTTTCTGTGACTATAATGACCTACATTTTCCCTAAGTATTTTATATTTAAATCTTAAATGTTTTCACACAAAAAAAGTTAAATATGTGAGGTAATAGATATTAATTAACTCAGTGGGAGGAATTCTTTCACAATGTATATATATATAAAATCACCATGATACACACTTTAAAAATCTTACAATTTTCTATGTCAATTCTATTTTAAATCTAAAATTACAATAAGACTTTGGGAACTTAATAAAATGTAGTTTGAGGCCATTGATTGGATCTTGATTTGAATAGTCATCCATAAAATTCATATTTGGGATAACCGGTATATTTCAATATGGATTATATATTAAATAATTCTGGGAATTACTATTTTGTCAAATTCGAAAATATTGTCATTATGTAAGACAAAGTCCTTATTTTTGTGGGATATATGCATAAAATTCTAAAGCTCAGCTAAGCTTGTCATATTTCCCTGTCATTTGAAACATATAAAATTAGAATAAAACAAATGTACAGATGTTTGTACTGAGAAAAAGTCAAATAATCAAACAGAGAGAGGTGTGATGACATATGGTAATAATGAAGAAAACAAAACTCTTTAGTTCTGACTCTGATATTCATTTCACCTATCTGTAACTTATTCAGAAATAGTTGGTGTTTGGTGGGACAGGAGAGATAGTGTCAAAATTTCATGTAATTTGCTTTAAGTAGTTAATTAAATATACAGACACATAAGAAAAATATCTCCCGAATTGTTATCAAATGTTGAATCTAGGTAGTGAACATATAGGTGTTTATTTTACTTTTTTTTCTACTTTACTATATATTTGAAAATTTTCATAATAAAAAGTTAACAAAGGAAATAACCCTACCTATCCAAAGCTGATGGTCACTGGAAATACCTTTTTCATAGAAATAAAAGGATGTGTTTTTTCATTCATTTATTCATTACACTTACTTATCAAATATTTATTGACTATTTAGTAAGTTTCAGGAGTTATAGACGGTTTAGGCATGGATTAAATAAAAGCTATGTTCCTACCGCTGAGAAGCACTTATCCAATGATTCATGAACTTTTTTCCATATGCTATATAAAAAATCGTAATACTTCTATGTCATACTGGGAGTAAATTGTAGTAGATTTGGAACATCTATATGAAGCTTGAGGAAAATATTACATTTTATATAAATAATACTTTTTAAAAAGGAATCTAAAATTTGAAACTTTAGGTTATATATTAAATACTGAATTTGTATAGCAAATCTAAATAAAACCCTTTAAAAATTTATATGAGAAACTTGAACTTACTATGCTATTAACTGAACATTGTCCATTCTATTTCCTTTATTTTATTTGTCCCATATTACAGTGTTGACAGTTTCCTAGCAGGCTTGTAAAATAACCATTCTGCAATTGAATGAGCCATTTTGACTTCAGATACAAATTGAGTGATCTGTATCTAACTTCTTGAGTTCATTCCAGTAGTGTTATAAATAACTAAGCTCAAAAAATAATTTTGTTTCTTATTTTGCATTTTCCGACTTTCAGAAAATCTTCTCATCATTTTCTGTGTAATGTGGATATAATTTTGGGTCCCATTAATTAAGAAAATAAGATATTTTGTCTAAGGAAGAGAATATTTACTAGGCACATAAATCTAAATTTTATCTAATCTTCATTATGTTGCTTATTTAGTGAGCTTAACCTTTTTCATTTAGATTATCATGTCTGTCTTCTGATCTGATGACTTTCCACCTTTAATCAAAACGTTATTGTTGAAAAATAAATATCTTTGTGAAATATATAGATTTAAATAAAAAATACTTAGAGAAAATGTAGGTCATTATAGTGGCAGAAAATTGATTTTTAAAATATTCTTTTTTTAAAAAAAGATATTATTTACTTATTTGTCAGAGAGAGAGAGCACAAGCAGGGGAAGCAGCAGGCAGAGGGAAAAGCAGGCTTCGTGCTGAGTAAGGCGCCCAGTGGGGGACTTGATCCCAGGACCCTGAGATCACAACCTGAGCTGAAGGCAGACGCTTAACTGACTGAGCCACCCAGGCATCCCTCGATTTTAAAATATTTTATATTTTTTAAGCATATTGTAAAAAAAATCCATGAAAATTAGAACACTTAAATATGAGATAAGCAAAATAGTATTAGAACATTAGTTTTCGTTGAATTAACAAATTCTAAGAAATTCACAAAATCTATTATCTGACAATGTTAAGGCTTATCATTCACTTTAATTATTTAATTAAATTGTATGTGTTTATTATATATTTTTAGAAATAACTTATTGTGTCATGATAAAATAGTTGCAACCTTAACATTTGACTGACACACTTGTGTGATGCCACACATTGGTTGGTCCGTAACCCAGTGAGGAAGATAAACCAAAAGGAGGGCAAGGCAGTGTGTTAAGGACCAAAATACACCAACAGAGGATGTGGAAACATTAGCAAGGGTTGCAGTGTGCCCAGGTGGAATGAACACTCGGAGTCTGGACGGAAGATTTTGTATTCTTTACTTTTACCGTGTATCATCTCTTTCTATCTCTCTCTCTCTCTCTTTTTTTTTAGTACAAACATTTGTAAATCTGTTGTATTCTAATTTTACATGTTTTAAGTAATAAGGAAGTATGGCAGACCTTAGACAGGACTGACTTTACAGGCCAGATTTATAAGACAAGGTGTTTGGATGACCGTGGTCAAGAGCCTTCGTGTCTGACACACGCCTCAGACGACGGTCCCATCTGTACTGCTGCATCTTGCTCTGGTTCTTCATTCTCACGCTTAGTTCTTATGAACCCTTCTTGGGCTGTATTCTTTAAAATACATTAATTTTGGGGCATCTGCGTGGCGCAGTCAGTTAAGCATCCAGCTCTTGGTTTCGGCTCAGGTCGTGATCTCAGGGTCTTGAGATCGAGTCCCCTGAGGAGATCTGCATTCAGTGCAGAGTCTGCTTCAGTTTGTCTCTCCCTCTCCCTCTGACCCTCCTCTCTCTCTCTCTCAAATAAATAAATCTTTAAAATACATTATTTTACCCAACCCCATATCTAAGAAATACATTCAGTATTGTCAACAAAAAGCTTATAAATACTTCTGCTTTCTCATGATTGTTTTGGACAAGGATGTTCTCACCTAGGAGCAATCATTTTAAGAATGATACTGTAATTTTGTTATTATAATCATCCATTGCTGAGGTGGTAATTAAACTCAAGGTACAAGAGGAGTATATCAACAATACAGCATGCCCTTTGACCTTTCCAGTTTTTGTTCTTCTTGTAAGCCCTTTTATAATACATTTTGCATAGTAACATCTTACTGTCTAAAGAATTGTGGTGTCAGTCCTTGAAGGCAGAGGGTAAATGGGATTTGTCGTTAACAAGCTAATATACTAAAAAGGCCTTAGCCCAAGAAAACTATATCTTAATTTGAACTGGTGTATTCAGATGCCCACACATCCATTATCATTTCCTTAGAGCATTTTTGGTGCTACCTTACTGCAATGTTTTTATGCTTTCAAAGAATCAGTAGGTGTAACCAAGGCTAAAGGAGTCTTAAGTGACAGCCTAAGGAGCTACAGGCTTTAGCTGTGAAGGAGACTGCACGTGAAAGATCCTCAGTGATTGTGGCAGCTCTTCGGTGAACCCCCTTAGTTACTCTCAAGCTCAGAGAATGTCCAGACCCCCTGCACAGACAGTGTCAGCCTGGCTCTCACCTTCACTCAGCAAGGAGCTAGTGGCAGCCCAGTGAGTGGGGAGGAGAAGCACTAGGAAGGACTGAGTAGAGCGTAACCATGTCACCTGTCCCACTGCAGGCCGCCCAGCTGAAAACCAGCCAGGGTGGAGGAGGAAAGGGAGAAGCTTTTTCCTCAAATGAGGTTGGAAACTTTCACTGTTACACGGGGTAGTGCCTCATATGCCTGAACTGAGAGTAATGTGAAGTCGTTAAACTTGCTCTAAATTTCTTCCAAAAGGCAAGATACATGAGGCTAGCCCCACAGAAGAAACTCGATGAGACCGGGGAGGATAAAAACGAGGTGCTTTTATGTTTGCACTCCAAATGTCCTTTATGGTTGACGTAGCAGTTGCATAACATCTGTGGTCACGCAGCTATAGGTGGTGGTACTCTAGTTACAGCTCAGGACTGTCTGACTTCTGAGCCTTCGCCTAATCCAGTGCAACCACCTGGAGTAAGTTTGAATTAGTACGGGACTGAGAGAAGTTAGAAAATGGGATTTTTTGGTAATTGAAAATCCAGTCAGTAAACATTTTTGAGTATTTACATTTGGCTAGATCTTGTGATGGAGATAAAGATGCTATTGAAAAGACCACTTCTGTCCCTAATTAAGCCTTTTAGTTCATAGTCTGTAACACATAGTTCAGATATTCACTCCTTTCAGATGCAATATCATTTTTAATTAAAGGATAGTGTTTTAGAAGACATGGAAGTTTGTGAGAGAAGACATGACTTTTCAATTAGGATTCAATTCAGTTATGATTGTGAGTCCTAATCCTATCATCAACTAGCTCTGTCATCTAGCTTCTCAGAGCTTTGATTTTTTTCAGCTGTAAAAACAAACAAAAAATACAGCTAATGCTATTTGCTTTGCCTTTTTTAAATGATTGGGTTGTAATAAAAATATTAAATGTATTTGCAAATGAATAGAACTATACATAATTTTATGAATATATGTGTATGTGTATGTCTTAGTCTACTCAGGCTGTCAAAACAAAGCAGCATGTGTTAAGTGGCTTAAACAACAGAAATTTACTTCACAGTTCTGGAGGCTGGGAAGTCCAAGATTAAGGTGCCAGCGGATTTCGTTCCTGATGAGTGCTCTCTTCTTGGTTTGTGGACATTGAACTTCTTGCTCTGTCTTCTCTTCTCCTTCTTCTCTCTCTCCTCTTTCTTCTGAGGCCACTAATTCCATCATAATGGCCCCACTCTCATGACCTAATCTAACCCTAATCCTAAATTATCTCCCAAAGCCCCCATCTCCAAATATCATCACACTGGGGGCTACGGCTTCAACATATGAATTCTAACTATCCAATCCTGATATTCTAAATATCAAATATCAAAATTCCGAGTAGTCAAATATTCCCCATCTCCAAATATCATCACATTGGGGGCTAGGGCTTCAACATACGAAAGCATCTTATCGAATATGGGTGTTAAAGCAGAGACTTCCAGGATCCAAGAACACCACGGACAAATACACAAAGATATGCAAGTGCAAGGTAGTCAAGTGCAGATATGTAAGTGCAAAATGGATTGAACTTTCTAGTGTGAATGCAAAATAGAGAATATGACAGGACTTGAAGGAATTTGAAGCTAGAATGATACAATGAAAACATGCTGAAGGCATCATTTTTCAAATTAAACAATTTGTTTGAATTATTATTTTTTAAGCAGAACCCTCTGACTTATATTTGGGAAGAAGACAGAGCCAACTTTGATTGGGAAGAGAGATTGGAAATAGTCTCAGGAAGACATAATTTATGGCAGTGGGAATGTGTAACTGGATATACATCTAAAACATGCACAGAAGTAGACTATGTAGAACTTGCTGAATGATTGGGAAAGTAGAGCGGGTGAGACAGAAAGAAGAGTTAATGATGATTCGAAGTTTTTAGACTTGCTACTTTAGAGAAAAATGGCAGCATTCACTGAGATGAAGACTAGAATAGACAGATTGGGGATTGGGAATGAGAAGTATGTAAAATTTAGCAAGTTGGGCTATTTTGAATTTCAGATGCCAGTAGAATTTGGAGATGGAAATACTCAACAGGACTTGGATGTGTCTGTTGATAATAATATATTACACAGTTCTTTAGTCTTTTGCGTTTTCTACTCAGTAATCTTTTCAGATCAGTACATCAGGATTTTAGAATGACCCTGTCCCAACAGGAGATTTCATAGGAATAAATGAGAATGTGATTTTTCCGAACACCTACACAAAAGCAGAGCTTACAATTATTAATTCCCAGATGCTTCCTTTCTACCCAGTCAGACTATCATTCATATATTAGTAGACTTCATATAGGCTCTAATTGATTTAAACAGCTATTAATTTTTTCTCTTAATTTTCTAGAATATTTGGAGGTATATTGCATAAAATAATGTGTAAATCAAATATGAAATCTTTATATGTATATAAAAATTAAACACTTCCTGAAATCATCTGTCTTCAGAATGAAAAAGTTATAATAAGGAACACACACAGCATAGATCTGAAAATACTTATGTCTAAACTGGAGCTAAATAAGAATCACTACTTTGGTTCTAGTTAAGAAGAAAAGTAATACAGGTTGTGAGTGCCCTTGCCATCTCCCCCCAAGTCAAAACAAAACAAAACAATACCAAGGTTTGTAGTGTGACCATTTTACTGTCCTTCAACTCTATTTTAAAGAGGGATTTTCTATACTCTTTTAAAAAGAATTTTAAATGTTTTAGGTTGTTTCCCATATGTTTTGACACTGCTTCAGACTGACTTCAAAGAGATTTCTTTTGCTGGAAAATTTAGGCACTTAAGCCTCAAAAGGAAAATTCCGCAGTAGCACTTCAGAAGAACTGAGGAGGAAATGTTTCACATATTCTTAGGGAAAAGAAAATAATTTGTTTATATGTTTTTATGGGATTGGAGAGCTCATAATACTCAGTATCATTAACCTCTTTATCTCTATTAAAGAATACTTTGGTTTTTCCTTTTCTCCTTTCACTGCACGTGAATCTTGGCAATCCCCATTCACCATGGGACGGTCACTGTAGCGTGTGGTATATAGTGTTCAGCACAAGTGCGGGACGAATGCTGCTTTCTGTGGGTATCATTAAATTGTGCATACATTTAAAATCATACAAGGCAGTGAGACTCTCCTTGATTTTTTAAAAGAATGATTTCTCCCAATTCATATTTGCTCTTACCAAGAAAATTCATGTATCATTAGCTGAAGTGCTCTTCAAGTTGGAGGGGCATATTAAAAACAAAAACAAAACACCCAAAAACTCAAGAATGCAAAAATGCTTAAATTTAGGTAAATTGAGCAAACTAATACCCTAAAATAAAGTTACATAGCATCACATTTCTTTTCTTTTTTTTTTTTTTAATGTGAGAATATGACAAAGGACTCTCTGGTTTCCAGATTCCCATTTTAAGCATGAAACCACAGAAGCCCCTGTAAAAGTATGGCATCACTCCGAATGAAATCTTTTTAACTCATTGCCACAGGACTGCAGCTTTTCAAGCATTGCTGAACAAGAGGAAGCAAATAGTTTTTTTCTCTGCCCTACACTTACTACCTCAAGACAAAAGTAAAGAAAAACAGGAAAAGGAAAGCTGGGATGAACTCTCACACATAGGTGCCTGTGAATCTGAGAAGGCTAGTGTGTAGAGACTAGCAGATGTGCAAACTGGTAGTTAGGTTGTACCGAAGAGGTAAGGGCAAAGAAAAGTTTGATCTTGACATTTAAATTAAAGATAATTCTTATAAAAAATATTTTCACTTCCAAAATACTTATTTTTACTCCATGAAACATATTTTAGAAAATTATTTGCATTGTTAATTCTAAAGAGGGCTTACTATGAGGCCCTTTAATTTCTTTTTGATATATTAAAATATCATGAGCTGCACAAAACTTTTAATTCAAATGTTATTCACAATGTATTTTGCTCTATAGTGTTTAAATTTTAAATAATACAGATCTTCAACTATAATCTCTTGATTTTTTTTTTTTTTAACAATTCAGCGGTTTTTTTTAGTATATTCATAGAATTGTGTGACCGTTGTCACAATCCAACTTTGGAATACTTTCATTATCTCCAAAAGAAACCCGGTGCCTTGGGCACCTGGGTGGCTCAGCTAGTTAAACGTCTGCCTTCAGCTCAGGTCGTGATTCCAGGGTACAGGAATTGAGTCCTGTATCAGGCTCCCGCCTCAGCGGGGAGTCTGGTTCTCCCTCTCCCCCTGCCGCCTGATTCTCTCTCTCTCTCTCTGTCATGCTCTCTCAAATAAATAAATAAAATCTTAAAAAAAAAAAAAAGAAAGAAACCCTGTGCTCACTGATAGTCACTCTGTATTCCCCCAGACCTTACCCTTTGTAGCCTTTAGACAACACTGAACTATTGTCTTTTTCTATGGATTTGCCTATTTGGGACATTTCATATAAATGGAATCCTACAATATGCAGTGTTTTGTGGGCTTCTTTCACTTAGTATGATATTTTTAAAGGCTCATTCATGTTGTAGCATGCATCAGTACTACATTCCTATTCCTTTTTATGGCCTCATGATTTTCAATTGTATGAATTTACCACATCACTTACATGTCCATTCATCAGTTGACATACATTTGGTGGTTTCTACTTTTTGATTGTCATGAGTTATGTTGGTATGAAAAGTCGCGTATATGTTTTGTGTGGTTGTTCATTTCTTATAGATAAATACCCATGAGATGATTGCCAGGTCATACGGCCATTCTATACTTAACATTTTGAGGAATTGCCAAACTGTTTTCCAAAATGGCTTCACTAGTTTACATTCCCACCAGCAATGTATGAGAGTTCCTATTTCTTCACATCCTTGTCAACACTGTTATTGTCTGTCTTTCTGATTATAGTCATCCTATTGTGTGTGAAGTGGTATCTCAGTGAGATTTCGATTTGCAATTCCTTAATGTCTATCTAATGATGTTCAACAACTTTTTATGTGTTTCTTCTTCACTTATTTTCTTTGGAGAAATATGTATTCAGATCCTTTGCCCATTTGTGGTTATTGCTTATTTTATTTTTGCGTTGTAAAAATACTTTATATGTTCTGGATACAAGTTCCTTAACAGTTATGTGATTTGTAAATATTTTCTCCCATTCTGTGGATTGCTTTCTCATTTTCTTGATGGTATAGTTTGCAGACAAAAATTTTTAACTTTGAGGAAGCTCAATTTATTCTTTTCTTTCATCAGTTGTGTTTTTTTGTGTCATAGCTAAGAAACCATTGTGTAACCCAAGGTCACAAAAGTTTATTCCTGTATTTTCTTCTAAGAGTTGTAATCTCTTGGTTTCACTTTAAAATCAAAGATGAAATAAAGAAAGATTTCTTTGAAAGGAAAGGATGAGAAATACTAAAAGACAAGAAATAGGAAAAGGAAGGAAAGAAAGACACTATAGGCCTTTTTTTTTTTTTAATATGGCTGTTTAAAGCTATTACCTGATGGGACTTTCCATAGAACAACTAATTTTCTTTTAAAGGCTCAGGGAATTTTTAGAGAAGAAGGACCATGCCTGGAGCTTTTTTCCTCACTGTTGTTCCTGCCAACTGTCTGAATCAGGGAGGGAAGTTACTGGAGCTACATATAGTGCTGACCCTTGGAGCTGGGGCCAAGCCTGGAGTAGGGCGGGAGTTAGAGGTGATTCTGACCCTGGGGCTGAATCTGAGGCTGGGCTGGAGCTAGAGAAGGGCTGGGGGCTGAGTTTAGGGTTGGGGTGAGGCCAAGTGGCCAAACTTCCCTGGGTATAAGTCTCTTCCTCCTTTCTTGTGTTAGTTTTGTAGGGCTGCCATTACAAATTACATTAAATTTGGTAGCTTATAACAACAGGAAATTATTCTTTCACAGTTCTGGAGTCTAGAAGTCTGAAATCAATGCATCATCAGGGTTGGTTCTTTCTGGAGTGTTATGGCAGAATGTGTCCTATGCCTCTTCCAGCTTCTTGCAGTAGTTGGCATTCTTTGGCATTTCTTGGCTTATAGGTATTTCACTCCAGTCTCTACCTTGGTCTTCACATGGTGCTTTCCCTCTGTCTCTATGCATATCTGTTTCCAAATTTCCTGCTTCTTATAAGGACAGCATTCATATCTTTAGGACCTATTCTAATCCAGCATGATCTCATCGTAACTTGGCTACATTGGCAAGAATTCTCTTTCCATATAAAGTCAGATTTATAGGTTCCAGTTGAAGGTGATTATTGGCAGAATGCTATTTGACCCAGTATCTCTCTCTCACATGACTTTTAGGCTCGGACTCTTAAGTTCCAACACCCAGAAATATGACAGGTGCAGGAAAACAGCTAACCACAAGAGGACAATGCTTCCTACAGTAACCAAACCCAATGTATATTCTAAGCTGTATGGAATCCCATTGAAAATTATTATCATATTATACTATATTAAAGGAACTAGGTTGTATCTTGCTTTGTTAGAGAACTACTTGAACACATTTTATGTTTCTGTTCCCAGTGCTGGCTTTCACTTTGAATGCTTTAAAAGTGTCTGACTTCACACCCTCTCTGAACAGAGCTACTGTGAGTTTTTTAGATGCTACAGAGTGACCTACTTTAGATTATCAAAACTTGAGGTGTGAGAAAAAAATTAAAATCAATTTTGGTAACTAAAAGGAGGAAGTAGAGGTAGAGAAGATCACAGAAAGCTGTTACTTGAACTATCATGCTGACAGTCTGTAGAAAGATCCAAAGAACCATCTGTTTGTAAAGTCTCTAGACATGTTTTAACAGTCATACATACAGGCAGCCATAGATATTCACCATGGAAAAAGTTTCTATCACACTAAAGATTCTATATAAAGTAGTATACCAAATTATTTTTAAAAGTTTCTTATGAACATAATATTTGACTACAACTTTGATGCATTATTATGTCCTATCATCTCCATCTACTTTCGTGATTTGCTTTTGTACGGTTCAATTCAATTCTATCTTCCATTAGAGCTTTTATTGGTCATGACAGATGAAGCTATACTGACAACAAATAACCTCAAGAATCAGTAGCAGGGACACCTGGGTGGCTCAGTCGGTTAAGTGTCTGCCTTCGGCTCACGTCATGATCTCAGCATCCTGGGACTGAGTTCTGTATTGAGCTCTCTGCTCAACAGGGACTCATCTTCCCCCTCTCGCTCTCCCTCTGTGTTCTCCCTCTCTCTCTCTCTCAAATAAATAAATAAATTAATTAAATCTTTTTTAAAAAGAATCTTAATAGCATAAAGCATTTTTTTTTCTTATCCATGCAATGTTACATGTTGGTGGTTGTCTTAGCCTGTTTAGGCTACTATAACAAAATACTACAAATGGGTGAGAAATAAAGAAATTTCTTTCTTAACAGTTCTAGGGGCTGGGAAGTCTAAGATGGTGCAGGCAGATTTGGTGTCTGGCGAGCACCCTTCCTCATTGATGGCTCATTGTCTTTTTTTCTGTAACTTCACAGGTCAAAAGGCGTAAAGAAGCTCTCTCAGGCATATTTTGTAAGAGCAATAACCATTCATGAGGACTCCACCCCAATGTCCAGATCACCTCCCAAAGGCCCACCAATTAATACCATCACCTTAGAGGTTAGGATTTCAACATCTGAATTTTAGTAGGACACAAATATTCAGACCATAGAATTGGGTTTTAATAGGACACAAATATTCAGACCATAGAATTGGGTCTGAATTTTCTTTCATCTGGGGTAGTAGGTAGCCTTAAAGATGGTCTCCAGTGATTTTCTCCTTCTTGTATTTATCCCCTATCTCCTTGACTTATCTCCTATTCTTTAGTTTGGACAGAAATTACTGACTCATTTCAATGTAAGAAACGCTGAAGTATATAGTATCACTTCTAAAATTAGGCTATAAAAAGACCATGATTTTTAAACTTGGGTACTGTCTCTCACTTTCTTTTGGAACACGTAGGGGGTGTTCTCTAGGGGAAGCCAAATGCCACGTTATAAGCGAACCCTATGTAGAGGCCCACATGGCAAAGGACCAAGGCATGTCAGCAAACATGAATGCCCTTGGAAGTAGATCCTCCTCCACCACAGTTGAGCCTTCAGAGTAAACTACAGCCCAAGAGTACAGCCTAACTACAATCTCATGTGAGAACTTGAGAAGGAGGCACCCATGTGCCTGGGTTCCTAACCCATAGGAACTGCAAGATAATAAATGTTTGGGGGCAATTTTTTACGCAGCAGTAGTTAAATAATATATCCAGCACTTGGGGATCCAGGGCCTTTCCATCTTGTGACAGTACCGTATCAACACAAGACTTCAAAATTATCCTGACTGTGGAAAAGAGATCATGGAGAATCCACTCCCAAATTGACACACATCATTTCTCCTCAGAGTCTTACTATCTAGAACTAGTCATATAAACCAAACCTAACCTCAAGGGAGGCTGGGAGAAATGGGGAAGTGCATGTAGTTCTCTGTGAACATTACTGTCTCCATCATGGTAATTCATGCCATCCATTCAGTAAGACATTCATTCAACAAACATTTTAAAAACCTCTATGATGGTTTAAAACAAAAAAAAGAAAGAAAGAAAGAAAGAAAGAAAGAAAGAAAGAAAGAAAGAAAGAAGGAAAGAAAGAAAGAAAGAAAGAAGGAAAGAAAGAAAGAAAAAGAAAGAAAGAAAAGAAAGAAAGAAAGAAAATCTTTTCTCAACCCTGGCACCTCATTAAGTTAAAATCTCCAGGTCTTTCCTTTATTGCAGTATTGCACCTCATAAAAGTCCAGACATTC
Source organism: Ursus americanus (assembly GCF_024610735.1). NCBI lineage: Eukaryota > Metazoa > Chordata > Mammalia > Carnivora > Ursidae > Ursus > Ursus americanus. The sequence continues at coordinate 70,964,624 of NC_142128.1, forward strand.
TGCCTCCATTTCCTCTGCCCCACTCATTGCTTAATCCTGTCTTATTCTGACTTAGACCCCCAAATCTAGAGAATATAATTTTTGAGGATTTTTAGTAATATTTAAGTTAAAAAAAAGGAAATAATTTGAAATCCTCACACTTGACTTTGTGGCTGTCAGTGCAATATTTATCTCAATCTTATTGATATGTAGGTTCTCTTTCAATTTCTGTTGTATGTTTTATTTCTGGGATATATTTTATTATTTTACTCAATGACTGTAATGTAGTGCTGGTGACCATTCTAAATGTAGTTTTACCCCCTGTTCTCCATTAATATGGTTTTACTTATTTACCATAAATATAAACAGGAAAGGGTAAAGTTACTTAACATGTCTTTAGATCATATAAGTCATTTTACTTTCCTGACCACTCCTCTGTCAGATCCTAGGATGACTTTGAGAGATGGGAGAACTATTGTTTCACCACATAGTATCACAAACTATAAAGAGTAAATTAAGTTCCTCCATTTTTTCCCACTTTACCATACTTTCCAATAATGTTGATGATGAAATGAACTAACCTCATATCCCTAGGAAAAGTGGGAAGAAATAACATACTGACTTAAGAAAACTATTGGAAAAAATCCCTATTGTTTGTCATAAAGATGTGTGGTAAATTTATATAGATGCATTTTATTATTTAACAAGAACAGGACATTTCATTGGTATGTGTTTGGTGTTTAACATGTCTGTTAAAAATTAGTTTGCAGAATACAGTCCAGCTTGTATAAGTCTGAGGGAAAAGTCTCTGAAGGAGTATTCTAGCATATCTTCCAAAAAATGACTCTATACTATATGTTGCTTTTTTTTTTTTTTACTTGTTTTTATTCCTTCTGTTCCCCTTAATATAGGAGCTCCCAAATGTTCTGACTTTGGCCTTATCTTTCAACTTTCCCTTCCCTTAGTGATCACATCTGCTCCCACAGCTTCAAATGACACTGCATTAGGTATAACCGCCAAATGTGGATTGCTAGTTCTGACCTCACTCGTAAGCTCAGAGCCTGATTTCCAATGCCTGCTGGCTACCCTTCTGATACCTCCTACTCCACACTTCAAAACAGAACTTAAATCTGGTTGTCCTCCTGGTTTCATGTTTCTGCTAATGGCATGATCCTTCTCTCAATTACTTAGGTGGGAAACTCTGAGTCATCTGATTCTCCTTTCCCCCATATTTAATTGCAATCCAGGTCCCACTAGCTTTGCCTCAGCTGTAGCCTTCCCAGCCATGCCCTTGTTTCTTTACCAGTGCCTTAATCTGTCTCCTATTATATTACTTCTCATGGAGAAGACATTTAAGGAATACTTAATCTGAATCTTTTTTTCTTATCTATCTCCAATTCATATACGTATTGAACAAAGTTTTAATCTTTGTACTCTCTTGTTCCTGCATATTTTTCTAGAGAAGATGTTATGATCCATAGCCTAAAAGACTGTTCTATACCAGTGAGATAGGTAGCTAACTAGCTAGCTAGAGAGAGAGAGATTTTGCCCATATCCCACTGTTCCAATGATGTGTGAAGATCTAGATGTCTTAATTGGCCCAGTGAGGAATACGAATGGGAGCTGAAATAAGGAGAAAAATGATGCTGTTGCAGAGAGCTACAGAGTGGAGCATACCATTCAGTCACTGAATGGGAGTCACTCCATGTCTTAGGAATTCCCATAATCTTTAAGAGCCAAGAGGTCTTTTACTAATGAGGCTTCCTCCACTCGTGTATAGATTGTTAGGTGAATAAGGCCGAGGCCACTAGGCTCCTCCTGAAGTGATTAATGTGCACTTCCCATGCTCAGAGAGAAGGTAGTGAATTACTTCAAGTGCGGCTGATCCAGCAGGGTTAGTCAACAATCCAAGAGTCAGCAGAGTAAGACACCTCAACAGAGACTAGCAAGGGCTAGTGGACAGTGGAAATCTAGAAGCCTTGATTTTATTATAAGTCTGTGTTAATTCTGCAATGCCATCTGAGATTAAGGTGTAACCTTGTAGGCTGAACCAAGCAGGACTTAGAGAAATAAAAAGGAACAATTTTATATTCCCTCTACACACACTTTCCAGTGATTAGTTATTCAGGGGCTCTTTGCCCCTAAATGAAAACTTAAGGCAAGCTTATTACTTCTCTGATCGTATTTAGGTAATAAGTCTTATGGTCAATTTAAATAAAAGCTCATTATTGTGTCCAGTGCCATTTCATCTCCAACATTTCAAAGTTTATTTAAAATTAGAAATTCTCTTTTCCCCCACATGAAGGTTTCTTTAGGCATGAAGCAGGGAATAGAGATATGGAAGTAACTTACACTTCCATGCCTTCTTTATCTGGCTAACCATGGTTTCTTAGTCCATTGGGATCAACTCAAGATCTGGGGGCAGGAGAGGCAGGGAGGAAGGTAAATGCAGTACTGTCATAGGATGGTAACCCCACCTGTGTCTCACATGTATTTAAAGCTGATCTTTTCTCTCCTGGGTGTTCTCATAAAGATTTTTTAAAAAGATCTTTCTTTCACTTAGAACTATCAGAGGTACCTCCTGTGACACAGGTGATATATTTTTCTCAATTAACCCTTGATTGTTTTTCAGTGATCCATCCTAACAGATGTTCTTCTTTAGAATCTTGTTATTCTTCCATGCAGTCTAACAGAAAGAAAGAACAATGGCTGTAGGGTCAACTCTCTTTCTGGAACAGCCTACATTTTGTCCTTGGGAAACACTCATGCATACTTTGCTTTGACAGTCTCTTGGAGTTCAGGCCCAAACCACAAAAGTAGTGATTACTCTTTACACTTCTGTTGGAGCAAATGGCTGGCCCATCCCTGCTGGTTAATTTAGTTTTCCCAGGCTGGAATCAGATTGAAGTCTCAATTTCTCTCTAACTGCAGGATGATCTCTCTGAATAAGTAGTTCCATTGAAGCTGGAGAATTGAACAAATTTCTTGGATCAGAAAGGTTAGGGCATGGGAGTTCATGGATTAGTTTAGCTGTATGCATGCCTACATTGCAAATAGAAATTTTTAATTCATTACAATGTGTTTTAAGGATCTTTGTTTTCTTCACTTACGTATCCCAAGGACCTATAAGAATGTCTGCTGAATAGGGAATGTTTAATAAACATTTGTTGAATAAATGAATTGGTTATGGTAAAGAATATACACTGAACCTTATTTTCTAGGAAAGGAGCCTTAGTAAGGTAATTTGAAAAAGTCTGCTCTGGGATAATAATCTTTGCTGGAGAGCCAGCTCTCTTTCTCTTCATCTCTACCTTTGCTCTCTGGACTCTAATGTGCCTAAATAACCAAAAGGCCAGGTTTTGTGCTTCTTTAGAACCTCCCTGGTCTGAGAAGGCCTGACACCAACTAACATAAGCACTGGGTAACAGCTTCCCTCTGATGGTTAAACCATCATAATTCTTTATTCCACAGTTGTATTCTGTATATTCTTTTTCTGCCTGTCATTGAAAGACCCACGTCCTGAGCGTGATCTTACTGGGGAAAGGATAAGAGTCCTTCATTTTGCGTACTTTGATTCTTGTGTTCCAGGCTGCCTTTTGTCAAAAGGAAGGGTTTCTCTACCTAGGTCAAGTTAGTTCACTAAGGCATTATATTATTGTTAGTCACAGCTTTATAGAAATAAAGATTATTCTTTGGTTGGTCATTGACTTCTTGCATGTGTGTCTTCTGTTCCTTGTGAGAATCAGGAGTTGGTTAGAGAAGGACACAATTCCGTGCTCCTTAGTTGCTTGATATAAAGCCATCCTAATCTCACCTCTTTTATATCCCCTAAATAAGTTTATGTTTTCTTCCTTTACATCTTTGCTCTTATTCTTCCTTCCTGGTGTATCTTTGCCTGTTTGCTCTTGAAAACATCTTTTCCATCACAACTAATTTTCAGCCAAATGCCCTTGGAAATTTCTTTCTTTTACATCAGTTAAAAGTGGATTTCTCCCTTCCCTGAATTCCAGTTGTCACATTCTGACTTGTGTGATATTTGCTGCTGTACATTTTTTTTTCCTTCTCAAATACCTGGTTAGCTTAATTATCTTTGTATTCCCCATAGTGCATTAAAAAAGCTTAGCATGTAATAGATTTTTAAAAAATGTTTATGAATGCATGAATTCAGATGTAAAATATTAGAATTTATAATTTATTTCTGCTGGAGACTCTGTAGAATTAGATGACATAAATTTTACATGTATCTGAAAAGTTACTCCATCCCAGATTCTTGTCTTTATATTCTATTTTTGGACAACTCCTTTAGGGCTTATACTTATTCTATACATTTTAGTACAGTTCCAAAGCTTTTCATGTTCTTAATGTTTTCTCCTTTCATTGTAAGCTCAGAAGGGCAGGGGCCTTTTAAAGTTTTTGTATATTCCTTATGGCACTTAGCACAATATTGGGCTCATTCCAATTGCTATTGAATTCACATAGGTTAATTGAGTGAACATTTTGTGTAAGATTCTTAGCAAGTTGTTGTTGTTATAGTATTGATATAATATATACTAAAATATTAAGTATATTTTTAAGTTCATAAAAATATTGAACATATTCTTAAATTAGACTATGTAGATTTAACACCCTGTAAATAATATGGTAAAGTTTATTTATTCAAACCTACATGTTCACTTTAAGTTTGAACTTGTAACCAAGTCATCTGAGTAAAAATTGAAGGCCTTACTTATTCAAACTAAGATAGTATTTAAAACATATTAAGTGGTTGACTTACTCATTTCAAATTTTTGAATAGCTGGCTTTTATTTAAATAGAACAAAATTAGGTACTTTAAAATCACTATAGAGAAGCATTTTTATATTCAGAATTTTAATGCCAAGTATAAAAATGTATTAACTAAAGCCAATGGAATCTTTTGTTTTCACTACAAACAATTTGTACATTTTTCAACAAGGAAAGATATCTGATGATGTCAGCTATCTAATCACATTGTATTTTTGATGAAAAGATATTATACTTCTTATTTTTCTTGTTTCTTAAATTATAGAAACAGTAATTCAGGAAAAATCCTAGAAAAAGCATTTCTAGGTGTCACAATAGTCTATTGTGTATATGAATTAAGTTTTAGCTTGAAAGAAATTGAAAAGTCACTTAACTAATACACATGTATAGAGGGATGGTGATGTAGAGGGAGTAATAGATATCTAGAAGTAGTATTGGATAAAATTCACAAATAAAATTTAACATTTTGTTACCTGAAATTTAGCCTCATTCAGCTAGAAATTATTTTGTAGGAAGATCTTGTTGTTAACATGTGAATGACTGAAGATCTGTCATGTGTACTGATGTGTAGAAGCAGAGGAAAGAGTAGGAAGAACAGAACTGTTAACATCAGTTTCTTCATCTGTTAATGACAACCAAGGTTGTCCTGAGGAATGATAGTTTAGTAGATATGAAGTGCTTAGTATTTGGCATATAGTAAGAGTTCAGTAAGTTTTAACCATTCTTTCTGTGTTCCATTTCTATGTCCCATTTTGATTCTATCGGTCTTAAGGGTTATAAATTAATTTATATTTGCTTTCTATCTTCTGTAAAGGGCATGCAACAGCTCTTTTTCATACATTATCACACTGGCATCCCATGAAAAACCAGTACGATTTTCAAGGAAGTTATAACTTATACGCTTGTTTTGTCTTGTTTTGTATTTAAATGAATATTTACTTATTTTCTTGGGTCATGCAGCTAAAAAGTGGCAAATAATGACTAAAATCTTGATCTTTCTGATTTGTCATTCATTATTATTTCCACTATGTTATACATTATACATTACTTTTGATGACTGATACTCTAAATCATTAAAGTTAGACTCGTATTTATTCTGGACAATTTATTTTAAATTAATATGTGATAACTAAGCATTTGTATTTAAATTGGTGAAAGCACAGTTAAATTGTTTCTGAATTTACTCATCAGAATGATAATACCAGGTGAATGCTTATTCACATAAAAAAGAAGAAAATAACATCCTAGCTGTCATGTTACTGCCTTGCATTTTGCTTTGAAGCAAATAATTTCAGTTTTCACCTGACCTAGATGAAAATTGAAAAGAGTGTTACTTTATCTACTGTTTACCTCACTAGCTTAGAGTAATAGTCAACAAATGTGTATTTTAGATTTTCACATAGGCTTTTAGGTGAAGAAAGTGTTTTATGAAGCTTTATTTATTTATTTATTTATTTATTTATTTATTTAAGAGGGATTGAGTGTGAGCATATGGGAGGGTGGGAGGGGCAGAGGGAGAGGGAGAGAGAGAGAATCCTAAGCAGGATCCACGCATGAAGCCAGATGGGGGGGCTCAGTCTCATGACCCTGAGATCAACACATGAGCTGAAAACCAACAGTTGGACACTTAACTGACTGAGCCACCCAGGCACCCCTGAAGCTTTTTTTATAGAAGTACTGTACTAATTATTTTATAATAAGTTCCCCCCATTTTTGGAAAAAACATTTCTGCAGGAATCATCAAACTAAAAGTTAAAAGTGGCTATGTTTGCCAGAATCAGATAAAAGTTTTGGATTCTATCTATTCTTCCTTTGAAAATATCACTAATATTTCAGTCTTTTGAGCTCTGCTTTCAGATTGTGAAACTTGGGTTGGAAGGTGGGATAAGAACTGATAGGGAGGATAAAGGAAAATGATGTATGAAGGGTTTATTTAATTTTAACCTTTGGGCATCCAGCACAGTGTTTATATGTGAGCTGGGTTTGCAGACTTATTTATTCTAGGCCGCTAGTGTATAGTGCTAGAGTCAGTGTCACCAGGAAATTCTTTTTAAAATAGGGATTGTGCAAAAGAAATATACCCAAAGGGCAGAAAGTATTTCACATTTGTTCCAGAGGACTATAGCTCCATTGGGGATTTATTAAAGACTTCAAACAAATATTTCTATTTGAATTTCCAGAACCAGAAATATATGTTGTCAAAAATTTTTTACTCCATTTTGGGAAACATGAAGCTTTAAAAAATTAGAATTGTTTTCTTTCTCCTAACATCTTTTTAAAAGTATTTCCAAAAAGATTTGCTTAAAAGTAGATGTTCAGGGATTGTCAATAAAGGGGGAAAAAGTAATAGATGACAGTTAATTTGATTTATTGTACTTTACCTAAAGAATCCAGTGAAGGAGGCCTAAAGAATTTAATTTTGCGGTCAACTCTAAAAGATCACAGAATATTTTAAGTAATCATCAATCTTCTGTTGTTTCACATTGACTCATCTGACTTAGAAATGGGTAGGTGGGAAGAAGCTCTATTTACTACACTTTTAATCTTAGAACATAGAGTAGAGAAAGGACCTAACTCAGGCAAGAAACAAACCTGTGTAGGAGGCACTCGGTCCCCTGAAAAGAAGACTAAACATTCTTTTAGATTGAAGAATTTATGAGACAAGGCTTACTATTGTTCCCACAGGCATAGAGATGATTCCCAGATCTGGGATTTGGATGGAAGGATGTCTCGCCTAGAGCATCATACCCACCCTTTTGAGATACTTGAAGTTTTTATAATAGATAAACTAAATTTTACAAACTCAGATGAAGCTATAAGGCTAATGGCTCTAGGAGAGGGAATATAATGATTTGATAAGTAATTTGAACCAGGTTATGCCATTAATCAACTAGCAGATATTTACTGACCACCTACTTTATGCCATGTGCTTGGTGACATGTGGAAATTGAAGCTCAAGAGTGACATGGATCCTCCTGTGTTACTGGAATTCTCCAAGTTGAATTGATTATTCCCTTCCTTGGGCAGTAGCTGTGATATCACATACAGGGAACCTGCAAGAACACTGCTTTTAATATTGCCTGTTTTCCCCAATGGATTATATTTTCTGCACGAGAGCTGAGAACTAGTTAGATCTTACTTATATTGGTGATGGCAGAGTATCTCAGAACCTTGGCATATAATTGGCATTTAATTTATGTTTATTGAATTAATTAATGAGACTGAATAAGATATTAGTGCTACCTTTATGATATTTGACAGCTAAGATAAAAAATAAGACATGAACCCAGAACAGATTTATCAGGAGATTAGTTGCTTTAAGTTTATCATGTGGAGTGATGAGTCAGAGAGAAGACACAAAAAATGAGATTGAGAAGCCCCCTAAAGACTTTAATTTTTCCATCTTAATTTAGCTGTGCAAATCCTGTGTTCGTGTTTGAAAACAGCTAGCGATCCATTACATTGCTGTTACATGTCCAGTAGCCAATATCATATATTACTCGATTATTTACTAGAAGCTGACTTGAGTTTAGCTGACTTATTTGGAGTACTTCAAAGCAGCAGTATGTAACAGAAATCTTTACCTATTTATCTATTTTTCTGTAGACTTACCCTACATCTAGTTTTGAAATTAGAAAAAGTCAGTTCCATTAGAAATTCCTAGTCTCTCTGGAAGACATGATTGTTGACTTGAATTTCAGAAGTTAGCATGAATGAAAGATTAACAAGCCAGTTCAACCCTGGCTCTGCAATTTAGTAGGTGTGAGGTCTTAGGCTACACATTTAATCTCTTTGAAACTTCGTTGCTCATCTATGAAGTGGTGATAATAATGCCTACCCTGTTTATCTCTTGGGGCTATTATGTGTAAGGAAATTCTTTGCACGCCATGAGATGCTATATAAATGCAAGGGACTCTTGCTATTATTACGATCATGATTACTAGAGTAGTCGTGATAGCACAACTGAACATGGACCTGAAAGGCACATCCACGTGATTGAAGTGTCTTGCCTCAGGAATAGCTCTAGATGTTCCCATCTGTGAGGCAGCATCTGATAAGTCCTTAAACTCATCAGACAAAGTATATATATTGATGGTCCCTGAAGAATTACTGGCACATTAATTTGCTTGTCTGGAAACATCTGGATTCTCTAAAATTAGATTCCTGATGAAAGATTTCTGAAGTGTTGCCAGATTTCTGTGTAGATAATTTTATTCATTTTGACAAACATGAATTGAATGCCTATTATAGGCCAGGCATCGTTCCAGGCAATGGAGGCTCAGATAGGTGAGCATCGTTCCTGTCTTCAGAGAGCTCACACTTTATGGGCAGAGACAAATACATAATTAGATGTTCATAGAACATAAAATAGAGTTATGTGTAATTATTACATAAATTATAGTGGTACTCCAGGAGGTGGGCTGAAGTGAGATCTGAGACTTTCCTGATGGAAGGAATGCCTGAATTGAATGTTAAAAAAATAAGTAGGAGTTAAACAGGCAAAATGGGTGCATGAGTTGGGGAGGGGGATAATTCTGAGCAGAGAGAACAGCATCAAAGGAACTAAACAAAGTAACTGAAGCTAGGAAAGATATGCATTCATTCAATATTGCTGGAGAGGGAGATAAGACTAGAGAAGACTGGAGAATAGAGTCCATGGAGGGCTCTTGGGTCATGTTCTTGATTCTATGGCAAATACAAATCATAGAGAGTATGAAACAGGGGAGTAACATTGTGAGATAGGGGTTTTAAATAAAATGTTCTGGGTATTATATTGATTGAAGGACATTAAGACTGGATACAAGAACATTGGCCAAGGAGTTAGTGTAGCAATTCACAGAGATGAACCAAGGAAATAGTAATTAAGATAGGCAGCAAAAGTTGTGAGAAATACTTAGATAAATACACAGAAGTCGACAACTGCTTTAATGTGGCATTAAGAGATAGAAAGATATCAAGACACATTACACAGGCACAGTACTGGTATAATGATATGAATCTAAATCTGTGAAATCAGGAGCATTGATATTTAACTTTTTTTTTTAAACTAATTTTCTGATACCAGTCCCAAATTCCATTAGATTGTTGGGGGAACAACATGCCTCAGCTTCAAAATCCCAGTCCTTATTGAGGTCTTTCTAATTAGGATTGTGCTATAGTTTTGAGGTCTTACTTAATATCAAGGAGTTGGGGATGGCCCATTTGGTTGTTGGTCATCAGGCCACACAGGGAGCTGCTGCAACCCACATCAGTTTGGCTTACATGCATGGTTCATCAGCAGGATTTTGGAGAGAAGGTTTGCTCTCTGCCTAGAAGCAATGTGAAACCATTTTCTCTTTTTGATATACTCTTCTAAGAAATAGATGAGATGCCTTCTGCCGTCAAGACCAGCTCTCTTGATGGTGGGAGGATGGGAAAAATGGGTGAAGGAGAGTGGGAGATGCAGGGTTCCAGTTGCCAAATGAGTAAGTCATGGGAATAAAAGGCACAGCATGAGGAATATGGTAAATGATATTGTAATAGCATTGTATGTGACAGATGGTGGCTACATTTGTGGTGAGCATAGCATAATGTATGGAGTTGTCAAATCACTATGTTACACACCTGAAACTAATGTAACATTGTATGTTAATGATACTCAAATAAAAAAAGCTTTTTAAATTAATTTAATTTAATTTAAAAATAAACTGTGGTACAATTTTTAAAAAGACCAGCTCTTTCATCAATTGCCTTTTTAAAAAAGTTTTTTTTTTTTAATTTAAATTCAGTTGCCTTTTTATCTTAATCTGAGGAGAGATCATTCTCTGGGGAAAAGCTCTTTCTTTTCAGGTTTCTCTGTCTTCATATGTTTATGTCCCAACTTTTCTCCCCCTCCCTGGGGTTTAGTTTTGGTAAAGAAAATTTATCAAAGAAAAAAGAAAATTTATCAAGAAAATCATCAGTCTCTTATTCAGTATTCATATTTTATCATATATCTATTTGCTTTTATTTTTACTGTCTGGCCTCTCCCTCCCCATGAAAGCGGATTTTTTTCTTCTTGCTGTTTTATCTTTAGTGTCCAGCATCCAGAATGCCCTGGCACATAATAGGAACATATCCACACATAAATTTGTTGATTGAATAAATGAGTATGAGGGTATGTACGAGTTGACATGACTCTTCTAACATATTTTAGAGAGAAAAGATGCTGCCATCTTAGAATTCTCTCAGGAGTTCCATATATTGAAGGAGTAAATGAGTGAATTAATTAAATAAAAAAAGAATGAAGCGTTGGCTGCCTATTGTTGTTTTCTGTTTTCTACCACATCCATGTCCTGAGTTATTGAGCACAGAGCTGACTACATGCTGAGTGGGAATAAGAGAAAGGCAAGAAAAAAGTGAGGGGAGAGAAAAAATAATTAAAATATTAAATAATCCAGCCATCCTAGTTATTTCAGTTTGTCATCCAATACAGTCAATATACTACTTACTAGCTGCCTAAATAAAATATTTCTATTAAAATATATAGTTGGTTTAAAAGACATATAAAAGATGGAATGGGGAAAGATGGAACTGGGGAGGGTGAGAAAAGAAGATTCTCTAGAGATTTGCATATTTACTCATACTTAAGCAGATTGTCTTGAGAAAATGTAATATCTTTATTTTATCTATGACCAATTAGAGCTGACTCCTGAGCCCCCAGGCCTTCAGACCCTCAGGCTTCTTACATCTTGCTAGAGTACACACCAGGTCTAGGATTCTGTAGCTGCATTTTAATAACAGTAATTCATAGCTCTCTCAAGTAGCCTCAAGCCTTGGAAAGATGGTATAGGCTTGATTCTGAAGCCACCCTCTGAGTTTAGCAACTGTCCTCACAGCCCAGGGCACTGAGCCAGGAGCCCTGAGCCAAGCATGCAACATTCCATCTGCTGTACTAACCAAAGGTAAATGACCCTCAAACCCCAAGGGAGTCATTCAGATTCAAGAAGGAGATCTCACCTTTTACAGGAAAGACAGGGTTGAGAAATGCTTTACTTAAGTGACTAAAGGAGGAAGAAAAAAAACCCTGAGATCTAGTTAACTAAATGTATTGAGGTCATTTCCACCATACATTGATGGAGCTCAGAAACAGAAAGTGTCAGGAGGGCTATAATTAGGAGATTGAGTTAAAAATTTAACAGCACTCCAGATTTCAACTACACCTATCATCATTTCCCCAGCGATAAAGTTCTTCCTCCTCATTGCACTTTCTGTATTTGCAAGAAATATGTGAAAAAAAAATAATACAGGTAAGAAAGGTGATGTTTTGAAGAGATATTTGGGAGAAGCCAGAGAGTTCCTGGGAGATAGGGTTAGTTCTGTCTTTCTTTTCACTATGATTTATTCTGGACCTCTGTGACTGAAGAGTATGAAGTTATCTGGCCCTTATGTGCAGGTCCTCTGTGCGTGCGCTGAGAGCTGCCACCTGCTCCTTGTGAGCCCCTGTAAATGAAAAGCAGACTTGGTACAACTTCTGTGCAGTCGGAATAGTTTACAATGATGCATAATAATTATCCCTGAAGATTTCATGCTTAAATTATCACCCGTCTGCATTTTTTTTTTCAGATCGACTTTATTTTTTGGAGAAGTTGTAGGTTCACAGCAATATTGAGCAGGAAAGACAGAGTTCCCATGTCCTCCCTGACCTCACATATACAACTTTCTGCATTATCAACACCCCACACTAGAGTCATGCATTTATTATAATCAATGAACCTGCACTGACACATAATCACCCGAAGTCTACAGTTTACTCTGGGTTAGGTTTCACTCTGGGTATTGTACATCCTAGGGTTTGGACAAGTGTATAATGGTATGTATCTACCATTATTGTATTGTGCAGAATAGCTTTACTGTCCTAAAATCCTCTGTGCTCCACCTACTCAGCTCTTCCCCTCCTCAACCCCCAGGAACCACTGATTTTTTTACTATCTCCATTGTTTTGCCTTTTACAAAATATCGTATAGTTGGAATAATATAGTATTCAGGCTTTTTGAGTTGGCTTCTTTCACTTAGTAATAAGCATTTCAGGTTCCTCCCTGTCTTTTCATGGCGTGATAGCTCATTTCTCTTTAGCGCTGAATAATACTCTATTGTATAGGATGTATCACAGTTTATTTATTCAGCTACTAGAGGACATCTTGGTTGCTTCCAACTTTGTATAATTATAAATAAAGCTGGTATAAATATCTGTCTGTTTGTGTACATAAGTTTTCAACTCCTTTGCATAAATGCTAAGGAATCCAAATGCTGGAGTGTATGGTAAGAGTATGTTTAATTTTGTAAGAAACTGCCAAACTGTTTTCCAAAGTGGCATTTTGCATTTCAACTAGCAGTGAATGAGACTTCTAGTTGTTCTATCTATTCGCTAGTATTTGGTGTTGTCAGTGCTCCAGATTTGGCTTATTTTAATAGGTGTGAGGTTGTATCTCATTGTTTTAATTTGCAAATTACTAATGACATATAATGTAGACAAATAATGCCTTATAATATACTTATTAGCCATCTGCATTTTTGTGTGTGTGTGTGAGGTGTCTGTTCACATCTCATTTTGCTCATTTTCAAACAGGTGGTTGGTTTTTTTAATGTTGATTTTTAAGGGTTCTTTATATATTTTGGATAGCAGTTCTTTATCAGATGTCTTTTGCAAATATATTTTCTCAGCATGTGGCTCGTCTTATTCTCTTGATTCTCCTACTTTTTGTGTCTAAGGCAAAAACTGAAAAAAAAACAAAAAGGTAGGCATATCAGTGTCCACCTTCATGTGTAAGATAACTATCCAAAAGCAATGGGTACTAAAATATTTGAGTTATTGTGGTGTTAATTTTATGAATTTTAGTGAAAAGTGCTTAGAAGAGTGCCTGACTCATAATCATATACATGAGAACTAGTGATTATTATTAGTGCAAAAAGAGTTAAGGTACTTTTCATTAATATTTATCCAATGGCTTTATTTTGGTGATAATACAAATTTTATGGAAATCCTTGAATTAAAGCCTTTGGAAAAGACTTGGATTAAATCAGTGGTTCTCCACCAGGAGTGATTTTGTCCACCAGGCAGCATTTGCCAGTCTCTAGAGACATTAAGACTAGGGAAAGGGAAAAGTGCTAGTGGCATATGTGGGTAGAAGTCAAGGAAGCTCTAAACAGGTAGTGCGCAGGTAGCCACCCCTACCATCTGCCAACAAAGAATAACCAAGCCCTAAATGCCACTAGTGCCAAGGTTGAGAAATCCAGAATAAAATAATATAAAATATATTTTATTACTGTATCTCCACTCAGGCATTAATATACTGTTAGCTTAATGAAAGATTGAGAGCAAGCTAGAGTGAACAACATTTTCCAAATAGACATGTTTGACAACATTGGAGTTCCAAGATGCACATTCTATATACAGTCTTCTAGAAGAACCAGATTTGCTAACTTTATCCATAAGTTATAATCTCAAGCACTTTCTAACCCTTAGAAATTGAGGCTAATATATATTTTAATTTTCTCTAATGTTAATGATTTGCAAATAACCCAAACTAGTTTCCACAGTGAAAAGACTGCAAAAAGAGCAGCATTTGCTTAGTAAAGATAGAATATCTAAAAACAGGCTTGCTAAAAACAGGTTAATGCTTTAAATGACACAATTGAACAAGACATAATTAGAGATAACTATTTCCTTCCTCTCGTTTTAGAAACACCATGAGCCACTGGCACAGGGGTGGAAGGGGCTGATTTCACGACTCTTATGTGGAAATTTTTTTTCAATGTTGCCATTAAGTAAGTTGTCCTTACGTAAAATGGTATCATTGAATAGACTGAATTTCCTTATAGTCTGTAAATCCAGTTTGCAAAGAAGTTGTTTCATGACCAAAGAAGTTTGCAATAATTGAATTACTATTTCTGATAGAATGAAGAGAAAGCATTAATTTTAAAATGGATCTTTGGGCAAGATTCAAGAGTGGTAAATTTTCCCATGCCCACATGAATGGTTGATAACAATACCCTTTTAATTCAAAGCTACTGTTAAACATTTATGAGCACTGCAATACACTGTGCTAGACGCTGAAAGGGACGGAGAAGACTAATACATAGTCCTTTGAGAAGCTAACAAATTAATGAAGGAGACATGCACACTCAGCACAGTATTAGCATAAAGAGCTAAGTATGATCAGGTGAGTGATTCGTTTGAAATGTAGAGACTGGAAAAAGATCACACAGAAGAGACCATTTCATTGGCCCTTCATCGTGAGTGGAAGTTAGAGGGGACCTGTGACCAATGGGAGGATGAGGAAACAGCATGAGCCAAAGGCCTATGGAAACAAAACTCTCTGAAATGCCTATGGATCTGGTGTGCAAAGAACATGGCTAGTGCCTCACACTGAAAAGACAGGTCAAGATCACACCATGAATGGTATGCAGTGTTACACTGAAGAATACCTTCCACTTCAGGATTCTGGTTGATTTGTATGAATAATTCCTTTATTATTTTCTTTTGGTTGGACAGTTATCTTTATGATCACAGGTATCATTCATGGAAAGAGAAAGTAACCTAGGAGGAAGCTGAGTGCCCATATGGCTAATTTAAAAAAAATAGAACTTGATTCCCTAATTGCTGGTTTCATTATTCCTCTCTACCTGTTTTGTGCTGTTTCATCAAAAATTTGGTGATAATTGGACTTAACATTTAAACTTCACCTTCTTCCTTGGTTTTGGCTTTTTTGTTTACAGATTTTGAATTAAATACATAATATACTCTTATTAAAAATAATAGTAAATACAGGGGCGCCTGGGTAGCGCAGTTGTTAAGCGTCTGCCTTCGGCTCAGGGCGTGATCCCGGCGTTCTGGGATCGAGTCCCACATCGGGCTCCTCCTCTGGGAGCCTGCTTCTTCCTCTCCCACTCCCCTGCTGTGTTCCCTCTCTCGCTGGCTGTCTGTCTGTCACGTAAATAAATAAAATAAAATCTTAAAAAAAAATAATAGTAAATACAAAGCAGATCGCTTTTACTCTAGGGATAATGTTTCTTTTTCCTCATCAGCTTGTTGAATGGCTTTAAATAAGAATCCATGCAATCTTTGAAACATAGATTCTTTGGGCATAATAAACAGCTTTGTCATTATAGTTCTGTAATAGAGAACATAGTACAATATCTAGTATATAAAAATGGATTGTATAAACAAATGGAGAGAAACTACAGCTTGAAAAACTGATTTTTGTATGTTAATTTTGTATCCTGCGACTTTACTGAATTCATTGATTAGATCTAACAATTTTTGGTGGAGTTGTTAGGATTTACTATATGTAATATCATGTCATCTGCAAATAGAGACCGTTTTACTTCTTCCTTTCAATTCTGATACCTTTTTTTTTTTTTCTTTTTCCTGCTCTATTGCTCTGGCTAAGACTTCCAGTACTATGTTATATAAGAGTGGTGACAGTCGGCACCCTTGTCTTGTGTCTGATTAGAGGGAAAGCTCTCAACCTTTCACCATTGAGTATGATGTTAGGTGTGAGTTTATTATATGTGGCCTTTATTATGCTGAGGTTCATTTCTTTGTATCGAATTTGTTAAGATTTTTTTAAATCATGAGTGGATGTTGTTTTGTCAATGCCTTCTTTTGCATATATTGATTGGATATATTTTTTCTTTCCATTAATATGATGTATCACATTGATTAATTTGTGTATGTTGAACCATCCTGTATCCCATTTTAATGTACTGCAGTGTGGCCTTTTTTTTTCCTTTATGAAACATTTTTACAAATCCACCTACTTTCTTTTTCTGATTCATTTTAATTTAGTAAAATGTAGGGTGGAGAAGGAGGTACATTCCTTTGGTATATAATGAATTCTTGTAATTTAGTAAACCTCAGTGCTTTATTGTTTTAAAAATAGGAGTCCCTTAATTGCTAAGGTATAATTTGCAAATCAGTTTGAAAATAATCTCAACTTAATAACTTGAAGAGTGTATTTATCAATAGATATGATACTTTTGTTGATATTTAGGTTGATTTGTAAAACTTCAGTGTTCTCGAAAAGTTAAGCATGTTGGAATGTACATTGTGTGATAGGAATCATTGGACATCAGGTTAGTAACTGGCTTTGGACCTATAAATAATATGTAAATATCTTATAACATATACATTACATTACTATATGTATTAAATGTAACCATCCTAAGGAAAAGAGAGAGATTGGGACCAAAAGGGATACTATTGTCTTGTATGGGTTACAAACTTTTTTTTTTTTCTGAGAAATAAAACCATCAATTAAGTGCTCATTGTAAATCATTTACTTATAATATCTGAAAACTTTAAAGATAAGTGTGTGATAAATACCCAAGGAACTATATGTGGATTTAAAATAAAGAAATACTGAAGAAATTCTAAAAGCAATAAAGATAAGTTAACAGACAAAATAAATGTGAACAAGTGATAACTTCCTTTTCTTCGACAATAATTTTGAAATTATAGAAGTGCATCATTTGTAAATTTCCTCTTTACACCCTCTGGTTTATCCTTTCATGTCATTGACTTTTGCTCATACTTAATACTCATTTTGAAAAATTATTGCTATATTTTAACCACCAGAAATCACTAGGTTTAACATTTTGAATAGAAAAGAATAAGTACCAATTTTCTTTTTCTTGGAAAACACCTTCGAAAATTATTTTATTGGAAGTTTAATAATAATTTGTTGCAAATTAAATGGTTTTTGACAAGAGAAAAATCATACTGCAAGAAAAAAATTGTTTAAACAGCTCATTTTATTTTAGTTCGTATTATATGTCTAATAAATTATCAATGAAAATAATCTTCAGTCTTTAAAAAGGTGATTGCAAAAAGTCTTACCACCACATTAACTTTAGAACAGTATTATTAAAAACAGTTCATAATAAATCTGAACTAGCTTCTTCAAATTTTTTTTTGTTTGGTTGTTGGCTGAAATCATGATTCAAAAGCTAAAATTACATTTGATATATTACGTAAGTACGATGTGGACTTCTAAGGTTAAGAAAACAGTCTATCGAAAAGGAGTTTCACCTTCTTTGACCTGCTCCAGTGAGAGTGCTGAGCATGAACAGACTTTGGGAAGGCAGGAAAACTATTACTTTTCTTTTCAGCTTTTCCAGCGGCAGAGAAAGGAGAAGGTAAAATACAGAAGGTCATGCATGACAAGCAACTGCAAAGCTCTGTGAAAGGGAGTCTTTGGTATTTGGGATGATGGAATTAGATAAAGACAAAAGGATGCAGGGGGCAGAGGGAGAGTTTCTTCCGGTAGGACAGTTCCTCCTGTTCACATCTGAGTAAATGTTCTTGTGAGAATGAGGAGCGAATCGATATTTTTCTGTTCAATATTCATCTCAGGGTCCAGAAAAAAAAGGCTCTCTTATTCCTGGAGTATTAGTCACAGATGTTAGCAGAATTATTTTTGTTACTCAAAGTTTTACAGAGGAATTTTGTGCATATAGGAGTATAATTTTTTAGCTACGCTATTTTACTACTGGCAATTGTAGGATTTGTAAAGTCAGTTTACTTTCCATTTTTACTTAATTTCCACAATTTGTTGTCATTTTCTGGTAAAGTGGTAAGCTGATAATAAAATATCAACTATATAACACAATGCAAGGCTTGAGAATCTCATTCAATTTGATTGAACTCGTAACTACAACTTAGGAAAGTGAAAATAATAATGGTAGTAATTAATAACTTTATGATGTCAACAAAAGCAATTCAATTGATCTACAGCCTTCACTTAAGAAAATGATTCTATTTAGCATACTTCAAAAAGAAAAGGCCTGGAATGTCTCTCTTAGGAGCAAGTGACCAGTAGAAAGATGTGGCTAGACAACTAAGCATGTGGCTAGGAAATTTTGAAAATTTCAACCTAAAACTTACATTCTCAGGATTTCAAGGATTCATAAAATAAAGGGAATGTAGCCAAGTGGAAAAAGGACAAATACATAATTCATGAAGCAGCCCTTTCTGACATACCCTGCTGCTTTTGGCTCCTAAAAATAGATCAGTTAAGAGCACCATGTAATAATTTCCTTCAGAAAAGTGGTAAAGATTATTTTATTTGAAAGCGTTCTAAATTTTTGCAGTATAAGCAATAGAGGAATCTTCAGCCTATTTTAGAGAAAGACATGGGGTATTATGCAGAATATATTTGAAATAACTTTTTTTTCTCCCTGTGGCCTTATTAGCATCTAGCTGGAAGGCATTGCATGCTTCTTTGCTTCACTGTGTTCTATGCAAATTACCAGGGTGGAAAGTGCCTTTATTAATAGATTTAAAATACACTTTAGAGTGATGCATTTTCTTGCAGACAGCATATTTGACATGGGATCTTCAATTGAGGGCAAAGACATTTACCATCAATTTGAAATCCAGAGAATGTAGTGACACATCAAGTAACAGAAGAAGCCATTTCAGAATAATACAAAATTTAAAACTTGACCTGCGTAAGTAAATCGATTATCACTCTTCTCTAAAATTCTAGCCTTCTAATACATTTTTAAATATGTTAAATTTGTAAAGCATAATAACAGAAGTATTAAAACTACATAGAACTATTTTTTAAAAAAAACATTGTGTTTACATTTGCTTAGACCTGTTTTTTTAAAATATTATTTAGGTAATTCTTCTCACATGAACTTCAGAATCTACTGCAGTATTTGAAATTTAACTATCATTTTGAGGTTATGTGTGATCAAATATCTCATCCAAAGTATACTTGCATTAAGGTAACTGACTTGGAAAGTTACTGATTTTGAAAAGTATAAAATGAATACACAATTAGAATGATTAAATTTTACTTAACTTTTTAACAGTGCCCAGTAAAAGTCTTCAATGGTATTAGTCTTATAAAACATTTTAATTTATGCTGTAAATTAGCATAATCTTATTAATTTTCATCTATCTCCCAAGAAATGCCATCTTTACAAAAACATTCAAACCAAAAATCTATAGCCTATAGACTTCTGTAGCCCACCTGTCAGTTGTGATTATTTTCAGTAATCCAGTTATTTCACTGACCTACTTTTTCAATGACTACTAACCTTTCCAGGCAAAATCGAAGGTATATTTTTTTCTTGATGGTAGATGTTTTTCTTGCCTGGCATTATTAATAATTTAGCTAATAGATTTATAAAGTTAACTTTTACTTCTGGAATATTTTTATATCTTCATAATAAAATAATGAATTATCCATATTTCTCTTATTGAGACACATTGTCCATATCTATTTCACAAGTTATTTCCATCAGTCTGTGCCTCTGAAAAGAATACAAAATGACTGTGAATAAGTCAAAGTATCTTTACAGTGTAAAAATCTCTAAACTAATTTAAGGTATTATTGGCACTTTCTAAGGAAAGATAATTAAAAATGGTTCCCATGAATATAACTTTAGATTTGGAGAATTATGGGGTTTGGTTTCTAATCCTTTTCATATCATCTGATGACTTCACTGAGCTTAATTGTACAAAGTCCATTTAATCCATTTTGACAAACACACACACACACACACACGCACACACACACACACACACAGAACCATTTGCACTTGCCTTATTTGAAATGGCAAAGATGTGACACTGTGGATTGACATAGTTTCCTTACTAAACCTTCCTTGCTGAAATGGAACCTCCCAGCGGCAAATGACTCCTACAACATTGCTCTGAAATGTTTTTGATATTTCTGGACTCTTATTCAGGTAACCACTGAGAAAAAAAATAATAAAAGCATCCTTCATTTTATAGCAGCAACATAGCATACTTATAATAGTAATAGTAATAGTTTTATTAATGCATGCTGAAATGCTACCTAGTCCATCAAATCCACCATACACCACTGAAATGATGATGGATTAATTCACCTTCAATCTTATATTTGTTTTCTTAGTGCTTGCCTTTTGGTAAATTTTATAAGAAATAGAGTAACCTCCCCCTCATACTAGTATGGATTCCACTTTCATAAGAGTTATCTACTGTCCTTTATGCATACCCACAATGTACAATGTTAAAATGAGATAGCTATAATTGGTAAATAGGTCAATAAGAGCACAGTTCAGAAGACAGCTGTATCATGCTGTCATTTGTTCTCATCCCTCCCGTAATGATGATGTTTTGCATTGCAGGTTAAAAGTTGCTTCTGTGAAAGGAAACATTTGAATCATATACAAAGCCGTTGGACCAGGATGACAGGGTTCTTAACAAGAAAGGATAGAACAAGGACTAGCCAACCCCAATGTGTCTATTATAATAAAATTCAAAGAAAAGAGCTAATCTGAGCAATGGATATGAAGTAGAAAATATATACATCTGAGACGAAAGTATGTGAGGGATGATCACAAAATTATTTACAACCTCAAAACTAGTGTGGTGTTTTTGATAGGAAGAAATTAACTTTAAGCTTCACAGTAAAAAACACACAGAAATTAACTCCTAATTTATACTTTTTTGGGTCCCCCCATTTATAAAATCCCCACTGAAAGTCTTCTGTAAATAGATGATATATCCAGCAATAGAAAAATGTTTCTCTACTATTTTTTTAGTGAAAAATAATAAAAGAACAATGGCTAGATATTACAAAACTGATTTGCCATTATATAGTGAGTCCTTAGGTAATATTTAATTAAATTTAGCTAGATGAATTAGATGCAATAAGACTCAGTTCATCTGATTTGGATTTAAAGCAAAATCTTGCAATTTAATTTGCATAGGTAAAAATAAAATTCAATAAGCCAACATTAAAACTAACCTTAATAATGGTCCTCAGTTCGTAGGGGCCTAAAAGGCTAGTACAACTGACCCCTAATAATCATAGAAATTTGTTGTTGAAGCAGTAGGAAGGAATCTTCATTAGTGAGGAATCCACCAAAGTCAAACAAACAAAAATAGACTGGATTTACTTGTTTCACAAAGTAAGCTTTGTTCATGCTGCTGATGAATATTCTGAGGCCAAGCCTTTTTGCCTGTAAAGGAAAAGAATCTAGGTATTAACCTTTACCCTGTAGCAATGTTACATGCTATCAGAAAATTTCAGTAGTTTTTTCTGTTATCTTTCTTATTTCCCATAGATCTTTCCTTGTATGTCCATGAACAATACGATTTTAATAGAATTAGAAGTATTTGTCGGCTCAAGTTTGCCAAATAAAAGGCGTACACTCACCTTAAGCTAGGATGTACAATTTTGTTTTCATTATTCTCTAGACTCTTATGATAAAATAATTCCTTTTATATCTAACAAAATTTTTTGTTATATCTAACAATTTTTGTTGACTAATCATTCATGGGTATTAATTTTTAAAAATCTAGTAAAGCAACAACATTCTCTAGATTATTGTGTTTTGTAAGTATTAATTTTAACCTGACCAAATCCAAAGTATATCTAGCCAGAAAGATTACCTCATCTCTGTAATGAAACCCTGGTTAAGTATTTGATTTGTAAAAATGCACATTTATATTTTAAAGTTAACAAAATATATCTCAAAATAATTTATTACCTCAAAAATGAAATATATAAAAGACTGTTTAAACATTAATTCTTAAATTTATTAAAGATTGTCTTGTGCTGAATTGTGAAAGAATTCTACATTTAAGACCAGCTATGCTCTTTCATTGTGATTACAAATATTGTCTCCAAATTATGGAAGATTTTTTTAAAAAGTTGCATAATAGTATGATGAGTGAAATAAATGTGTCAGATCTGATTTTTTTAACTTCTTCATTGTATGACAGCCTATAGAATTATGAGAAGTGTTTTAAATGTAATCATTATCACTATATTCTAGTTACATTCATATAATCTTCCAAAACTTTTTAGCTTAATCAAAGTAATACATGCATTTAATTTAAAAGAGTCAAATCATGCTGAAAGGCTTATAATGAAAATAGTTGCCCCTGTTCTTCTGAGCCCCAATCATTTCAATCCCCAGATATGATTATTTCCTTTAGGATCTTTATTCAGTTATTACCCCCATATTTTACAAACCGAAAAAAAAAAAGATGATTTCTGTTACTTTCTTATAAAACTTTATTTTTTAGGACACCTAGGTGGCTCAGTCTACTAAGAGTCCGACTCTTGATTTCAGCTCAGGTCATGATCTCAGAGTCCTGGGATCAGACCCAGCATCAGGCTCCATGCTTATGGAGCCTGATTAAGATTCTCTCCCTCTCCCTCTGCCCCTTGCCCGGCCACTCACGTTCTTGCTCTCAAAAAAAAAAAAAAAAATTTTAAGGGAAGATTATGGCAACATGGACCAGAAGGTACAGAGATTTCACATGTAGCCTCTGCTACATTTGTTGCACATTTGTTACAATTGGTGAACCTACATTGACACATCATAATCATTGAAAGTCCATAGTTTACGTTAGGATTCGCACTTAGTGTTGTACATTCTATGGATTTGGAAAAATATTTAATGACATGTACTCATCATTAGAGTGTCACACAGAGTATTTTCACTGCCCTAAAAATTCTTTGTATCTCACCTGTTCATCCCACCCTCCCCCTGCTGCCAACTCCTGGCAATCATTGATCTTTTTACTGTCCCAATATTTTTGCCTTTTTCAGAATTTTATATAGTTGGAACTGTACAATTTGCAGCCCTTTTGCATTGGCTTCTTTCACCTGGTAATATGCGTTTTAGGTTTCTTATCTTTGTGTGGCTTGATAGCTCATTTTTCTTTAGTGCTGAATAATATTCCATTGTCTGGATGTACTACAACTTATTTTCCATTCATCAGATCATCTTGGTTTTTCCACGTGTTGTCAATTCTGAATAAAGCTGCTCTTAACATCTCTATGCAGGTTTTTGGTGTGGACATAAGTTTTCAGCTCCTTTGAATAAAATGCCGAGGAGTCCAATAGCTGGATCATATGGTAAACGTATGTTTAATTTTGTAAGAAACTGGCAACTGTATTCCAAAGTAGCATTTTGAATTCCCACCAGCATTGAATGAGAGTTCCTCCTCACCAGCATTTGGCGTTGTCAGTGTTTCAGATTTTGGCCATTCTGATAGGTGTGTAGTAGTATCTCGTTGTTTTAATTTGCAATTTTTAAATGATGTATGATGTGGACAATCTTTCATATACTTATGTTTGCCCCAGTATCCACAAAATTACTTCCTGTGGTTTTGATTTGAATTGCATTGAATCTATAGATTAATTTGGAAAGAATTAATATCTTGACATTTTGAGTTTCTCTGTACATGAACATGGACTATTTCTCCACTTATTTAGCTCTTTTTTATTTTTTTCATCATAGTTTCACAGTTTTCTTTGTATAGGTCTTGTACATATTAGGTTAAATATATATCTAATTATTTTCAGGTTTTTTTAGATGCTAATATAAATGATATCGTGTTTTAATTTCAGTTGTTACTTTTTCATTTCTGGTATATATGAAATCAGTTGGTTTTTGTTTTTTTACTTTGCCCCATGCAAACTTGCCATAATATAATATTATAATATAATATATATATATAAATTTGTGCGAGTTTTCAAAGATTGTGTTTTTTAAAGAATTTTTGCATTTCATCTAATTATCAAATTTGTGGACATAGTGGTATTCATAATATTTCTTTATTATCCTTTTAATATTCATGGAATATGTAGCAATGTCCCTTTCATTTATGATATTACTAATTTGTTTCTTTTCTCTCTCTCTTCTGTCCCTCTTTTTTTCCTGTTAGCTTGGCTAAAGGCTTATCAATTTTATTGATCTTAAAAATTCAACTTTCAATTTTGTTGATTTTCTTCATTTATTTCCTGTTTTCAATTTCATTGATTCGTGCTAATTTCTAATAGTATTGCTTTTTTTTCTATTTGGATTTAATTTGCTCTTCTTTCCCAGTTTTCTAAGGTAGAAACTTATTCATTTTAATATTTCAATTTTTCTAATATATACATTCAGTGCTATACATTTCCTTGTAAGCACTGTTTTACTGCATCCCACAAATTATAAGTTGCATTTTCATTTCTATTTAGATTGAAATATTTTTCAGTTTTTCCTAAGACTTCTTTTTGGCCATGTATTATTTAAAAGTGTGTTGTTTAATCTCCACATTTTGAAATTTTCTAGTTGTCTTTTCTTTACTGATTTCTTGTTTAATTCCACTATGGTCTTAGAGTAGACATTATAGGATGTCTATTCTTTTAAATTTGTTAGCTTGTGTTTTATGGCCCATCATGTGGATTATTTTAGTAAGTAACCCATATGAACTTGAGAAGGATGTGCATTATTTTGTTTTTGAGTGGAGTAGTTTATAGATATCAATTATATCCAGTTGATTGGTAGTGTTGTTGAGTTCAATTATGTCCTTACTGATTTTCTGTCCTTTGGATCTATCACTTTCTTTTTTTTTTTTTTTTAAGATTTTATTTATTTATTTGACAGAGATAGAGACAGCCAGCTTGAGAGGGAACACAAGCAGGGGGAGTGGGAGAGGAAGAAGCAGGGTCATAGCAGAGGAGCCTGATGTGGGGCTCGATCCCATAATGCCGGGATCACGCCCTGAGCCGAAGACAGACACTTAACCGCTGTGCCACCCAGGCGCCCCCTGGATCTATCACTTTCTGATAGAGGGATGTGGAAGTCTCTAACTATAATAGGGGATTCATTGATTTATTTTTGCAAATTATTAGTTTTTAACTCACATAGTTTGACACTCTATTGTTAGACATATACATATTAAAGAGTGTTATGTTTTCTTGGAGAATTTCCCCCTTTATCATTATCTAATGCCTTTCTTTATTCCTGATAACTTTCCTTGCTTTGAGGTCTTCTCTGTCTAAAATTAATATAGCTTCTTTTTTTTTTTATTTTATTATTATTATTTTTTTTAATGATTTTTTATTATATTATGTTAGTCACCATACAGTACATCCCCGGTTTCCGATGTAAGGCTCGATGATTCATTAGTTGTGTATAACACCCAGTGCACCATGCAATACGTGCCCTCCTTACTACCCATCACCGGTCTATCCCATTCCCCCAACCCCCTCCCCTCTGAAGTCCTCAGTTTGTTTCTCATAGTCCATA
Source organism: Ursus americanus (assembly GCF_024610735.1). Taxonomy (NCBI): domain Eukaryota; kingdom Metazoa; phylum Chordata; class Mammalia; order Carnivora; family Ursidae; genus Ursus; species Ursus americanus. The sequence goes on from NC_142128.1 coordinate 70,990,439, forward strand.
GTCTCTCATGTTTCATTCCCCCTTCTGATTACCCCCCCTTTCTTTATCCCTTTCTTCCCCTACCGATCATCCTAGTTCTTATGTTCCATAGATGAGAGAAATCATATGATAGTTGTCTTTCTCTGCTTGACTTATTTCACTTAGCATTATCTCCTCCAGTGCTGTCCATGTTGTAGCAAATGTTGAGAACTCGTTCTTTCTGATAGCTGAGTAATATTCCATCGTATATATGGACCACAACTTCTTAATCCAGTCATCTGTTGAAGGGCATCTCGGCTCCTTCCACAATTTAGCTATTGTGGACATCGCTGCTATGAACATTGGGGTGCATATGGCCCTTCTCTTCACTACGTCTGTATCTTTGGGGTAAATACCCAGTAGTGCAATGGCTGGGTCATAGGGTAGATCAATTTTTAACTTTTTAAGGGACCTCCACACTGTTTTCCAGAGTGGCTGTACCAACTTGCATTCCCACCAACAATGTAGGAGGGATCCCCTTTCTCCACATCCTCTCCAACAATTGTTGTTTCTTGCCTTGTCTATTTTTGCCATTCTAACTGGCGTAAGGTGGTATCTCAGTGTGGTTTTGATTTGAATTTCCTTGATGGCTAATGATTTTGAACATTTTTTCATGTGTCTGTTAGCCATTTGTATGTCTTCATTGGAAAAGTGTCTGTTCATATCTTCTGCCCATTTTTTGATTTGTTTATTTGTTTCTCGTGTATTGAGTTTGAGAAGTTCTTTGTAGATCTTGGATACCAGTCCTTTATCTGTAGTGTCATTTGCAAATATATTCTCCCATTCCGTGGGCTGCCTCTTAGTTTTTCTAACTGTTTCCTTGGATGTGCAGAAACTTTTAATCTTGATGAAGTCCCATAAGTTCATTTTATCTTTTGTTTCTCTTGCCTTTGGGGATGTGTCATGAAAAAGGTTGCTTTGGCCGATGTCGTAGAGGTTGTTGCCTATGTTCTCCTCTAGAATTTTGATGGATTCCTGTCTCATCGAGGTCTTTCATCCATTTGGAGTTTATTTTTGTGTATGGTGTGAGATAGTGGTCAAGTTTCATTCTCTTGCATGTAGCTGTCCAATTTTCCCAGCACCATTTATTGAAGAGACTGTCTTTTTCCCACCGGATGTTTTTTCCTGCTTTATCAAATATTAGTTGCCCAAAGAGCCGAGGGTCCATTTCTGGGCTCTCTATTCTGTTCCATTGGTCTATGTGTCTGTTTTTGTGCCAGTACCATGCTGTTTTTGTGATCACAGCTTTGTAGTACAGCTCGAAATCCGGCATTGTGATGCCCCCAGCTTTGTTTTTCCTTTTCAACAGTTCCTTGGAGATTCGGGGCCTTTTCTGTTTCCATACAAATTTAAGGACTGTTTGTTCCAGTTCTTTGAAAAATGTCCTTGGTATTTTGATCGGGATAGCATTGAAAGTGTAGATTGCTCTGGGTAGCATGGACATTTTAACTATGTTAATTCTTCCGATCCATGAGCATGGAATATCTTTCCATCTTTTTATGTCTTCCTCAATGTCTTTCAAGAGTGATTTATAGTTTCTAGAATATAGGTCCTTTACGTCTCTGGTTAAGTTAATTCCAAGATAACGTATGGTTTTTGGTGCTATTGTAAATGGGATGGATTCCCTAATTTCTCTTTCTTCGGTCTCGTTATTCGTGTATAGAAATGCAACTGATTTCTGAGCATTTATTTTGTATCCTGCCACGTTACTGAATTGCTCTATAACTTCTAATAGTTTGGGAGTGGCTTCTTTTGGGTTTTCCATATAGAGTATCATGTCATCTGCAAAGAGAGACATTTTGACTTCTTGTTTGCCAATTTGAATACCTTTGATCCCTTTTTGTCGTCTGATTGCTGTTGCAAGGACTTCTAGTACTATGTTGAATAATAGTGGCGAGAGTGGGCATCCTTGTCGAGTTCCTGATCTTAAGGGAAAGGCTTCCAGCTTTTCCCCATTGAGAATAATATTTGCAGTAGGCTTTTCATAGATGGCTTTTATGAGATTGAGAAATGTACCTTCTATTCCTACACTCTGAAGGGTTTTAATCAGGAAAGGATGCTGTATTTTGTCAAATGCTTTTTCGGCATCGATTGAGAGGATCATATGGTTCCCGAGTCTTTTCTTGTTGATATGATGTATCACGCTGATTGATTTGCGAATGTTGAACCACGCTTGCATCCCAGGTATGAATCCCACTTGGTCATGATGGATAATCCTTTTAATGTACTGTTGGATTCTATTAGCAAGTATCTTGTTGAGGATTTTGGCGTCCATATTCATTAGGGAAATCGGTCTGTAATTCTCCTTTTTGAGGGGGTCTTTGCCTGGTTTGGGGATCAAGGTAATATTGGCCTCATAGAATGAGTTTGGTAGCTTTCCTTCTGTTTCTATTTTTTGAAATAGCTTTAGGAGAATAGGTATTATTTCTTCTTTGAATGTTTGGTAGAATTCCCCAGGAAAACCGTCTGGGCCTGGAGTTTTGTTATTTGGAAGGTTGTTTATCACTGATTCAATCTCTTCATAATTAATTGGCCTGTTTAAGGAATCAATTTCTTCCGGTTTCAATCTTGGTAGTTTATAGGTTTCCAGGAAGGATTCCATCTCTTCCAGATTGCTTACTTTATTGGCATATAGCTGTTGATAAAAATTTCTAATAATCCTTCCAATTTCAATGGTGTTCGTCGTGACCTCTCCTTTTTCATTCATAATTTTAATAATCTGGGTCCTTTCTCTTTTCTTTTGGATAAGTCTTGCCAGTGGTCTGTCAATTTTATTGATTCTCTCAAAGAACCAGCTTCTAGTCCTGTTGATCTGCTCTACTGTACTTCTGGTTTCTGCTTGATTGATTTCAGCTCTAATTTTGGTCAACTGCTTCCTCGTGCGTGGATTAGGCCTGTCCCTCTGTTGCTGTTCCAGCTTCTTGAGGTGAGAATATAAAAACTGCATTTTAGATTTTTCTATTCTTTTGAGTGAGGCTTGGATGGCTATGTATTTCCCCCTTAGGACTGCCTTTGCAGTATCCCATAGGTTTTGGACTGTTGTATTTTCATTCTCATTGGTCTCCATAAATTGTTTAATTTGATTTTTGATTTCCTGGTTTATCGAGTCATTCCTGAGCAGGATGGTTCTTAGTCTCCAAGTGTTTGAGTTTCTTCCAAATTTTTCCTTGTGGTTGAGTTCCAATTTCAGAGCCTTGTGGTCTGAGAATATGCAGGGGATAATTTCAATCTTTTGGTATCGGTTGAGACCTGTTTTGTGTCCCAGAACATGGTCTATTCTTGAGAATGTTCCATGGGCATTAGAATAGAATGAGTATTCTTTGGTTCTGGGGTGTAGTGTTCTATATATATCTATGAGGTCCAACTCGTTGAGTATGGCATTCAAAGCCTTTGATTCTTTGCTTAGTTTTTGCCAGGGTGTTCTGTCTATTTCTGATAGTGGAGTGTTGAGGTCCCCTACTATTAATGTATTTTTATTTATATGTCTCTTTATTCTGGTTAAGAGTTGGCTTGTGTATCTTGCTGCTCCCATGTTGGGGGCATATATATTTATAATTGTCATATCCACTTGTTGAATACTTCCCTTAAGAATAATATAGTGCCCTTCTGCATCTCTAACTATAGTCTGTAGTTTAAAATCCAATTTATCTGATATGAGAATTGCTACCCCAGCTTTCTTTTGAGGTCCATTTGCATGAAAGATGGTACTCCATCCCCTTACTCTCAGTCTGAATGCATCTTTGGGTTTGAAATGAGTCTCTTGTAGACAGCAAATGGATGGGTCATTTCTTTTTATCCAATCTGCAACCCTGTGGCGTCTTATGGGATGGTTCAAACCATTTACATTAAGACTGATTACTGAGAGATATGATTTTAATGTTGCCATGTTGCCAGTAAAGTCTTTGTTTGTATTGGCTGTGACTTTCTGTTCTGTATCACTCTTGGGGCCTTTTTACTTTTATAGAACCCCCCGTAATATCTCCTGTAGGGCTGGTTTTGTGGTTACAAAATTGGTTAGTGACTGGCGATTCTGAAATGTCTTTATTTCTCCATCAATTCTGAATGACAGCCTTGCTGGATAAAGGATCCTTGGCTGCATGTTTTTCTCTGAAAGAGCTTTAAATATGCTCCCCCAACCCTTTCTCTCATTCCAGGTCTGTGTAGACAGGTCTGACGTAATTCTGATGCTTTTGCCTTGGTACGTGAGAAATTTCTTTGCCCTGGCCGCTTTCAATACTGTATCCTTGCATCTAATATTTCGAATTGCACTATGACGTGACGTGGCGTAGGTTTGTCGTGGTTGAGCTTGGGAGGGGTCCTCTCTGCCTCTTGGACACGAATGTTTGTTTCCCTTGCTAGATTAGGGAAGTTTTCAGCTACAATTTGTTCAAATATCTCTTCTAGACCTCTGTTTTTCTCCACCCCCTCGGGGATGCCGATGATTCTAACATTGGATCGTTTCATTGAGTCAGTAATCTCCCGTAACCTACATTCGTGGGCGTGGATTTTTTTAAGACCATCTTCTATTTTCATTTTTTCCTCTATTAACCCATCCTCCAATTCACTAACCCGTTCCTGTGCTTCTGCGACCCTGGCCGTCAGAGCCTCTAGTTTTGCCTGCATTTGGCTCATAGAATTTTTAATTTCTGTCAGATTCGCTCTCATTTCTGTCCTTAGGGATTCTATATTCTCAGTAACCTTTTCGTTAATAGTTTTTTCAATTCTACTCATCATTTTGACCATCGTTACTCTGAATTCCATTTCTGATAATTTGGTTACATCCATATCCATTATTTCTGTGGCAGAGGCCACAGACTCACTGTCTTTTCTTTGCTGGGGGGGGGCTTCTCCTTCTTGTCATTCTGATGAGAGGTTGCGGGGTTGTCCAGAGCCCAAATTATTGACTGAGTCCCAGGCTGTGCCCCTTGTTTTATAGGGATCTTAGGGATGTGGGCTTCTTCTTTAAAGATTTTATTTATTTATTTATGTGGCAGCCAACCAGCGAGAGAGGGAACAGAAGCAGGGGAGTGGGAGAGGAAGAAGCAGGCCCCCAGCGGAGGAGCCCGATGAGGGACTCCTTTCCGGAACGCCGGGATCACGCCCCAAGCCGAAGGCAGGTGTTCAATGACTGCACCACCCAGGCGCCTCGGGCTGCGGGCTTCTTGATTTTTCAGCCTGCCTTCTGGGGGAGGACCTGCCGCGCCGATACTCAGGCAACCCTGTTTGGGTAGAGTCTCCGCGTCCCCTGCGAGGGGGGATGGGGATGGGCACTCCCTGAGCCGGTATTTCCAGGCTTTTGTTCTCTGGCGGCTTTCCCTGGGGGTTTGCTGTGCCTCTTCTGAGAGTCAGAGCAGCAGTGGCCTAATTTCAGCCTCTGTCACAGAACAGAGGGATTGCGGCCCGTTCTCTACTAATATTCTGGCCACTTTAACTCTGTTTCTGTTGGTGCTGCTCAACCCTGCAGCGTCCCGGGATGTGCGCCCCACACCCGGCGTCCCAGCCCTCACTTCCAGGGCCGGCGCGTCTCTGTCCTTTGTGTTTCTAACGCCGCCAGCCGCCAGCCGCCCCGCGCGCGCTCCCGGATCTCCCGGTCTCAGTCTGGATCCAGTGAGCGCACCGGGATTCCGGGGTTCCGCGAGATGCCTGGTGGCGCGCGCACCCGGCTCACGGTCTCAGTCTGCTGTTTTGCGGGTGCCGTCCGCGAGCCCCGCCCGCTCTCCCGTGCAAGTGGCTACCGCTTCCCGGCGCCCGAACGCGGCGGCTCCCTCCCCCTTCCGTTTATCTTCCGATATCTGTGCACAGTTTCATGGCTCCCCGCTTCGTACCTCAATACTCAGCGCTGGAGATGTTCATTTGTAGAGATCCAGATGCGTCTTCCTGCGTCTCAGGCTGGTTCCGTGGTTGTTTAGGCTGGTCTGGTACCTATCCAGCTCGACTCGGAGGACCGGCTGAAAGCGGTGTCTCCTTCTCCTCCGCCATCTTAACTCCTTTTACCCTTGGCACACTCTTTCTGTCCACTTTCACCACTTGATCGCTTTTTTATTTTCTAGTAATGTTTCTGCCTCCATTTTTATAGCCTCCAGATTTCCCAGCTACTCTTCCGGACTTCTCAAGTTTCTCAATTCAGGTTTTAAGATGTCTCCCTTAATGTAATCTTCTGCTATATGGTTCTTGTTGCAGAGATGAAATTTCCAAAATTTACTGAACATATGAATTGTCATATTATATGAGAAATTCAGCATTAGGTTGTCCAGGAGTCTTGGAAGAAAAAGCCCATCAAATTCAGCAAAGTTGCAGGAGGCAAAATTGATACACAAAAATCAGTTGTGTCTCTGGGGCATCTGGGTGGCGCCGTCGTTAAACGTCTGCCTTCGGCTCGGGGCGCAATCCCGGCGCCCCGGGATCGAGCCCCACATCGGGCTCCTCCACCGGGAGCCCGCCTCCTCCTCTCCCACTCCCCCTGCCTGTGTTCCCTCTCTCGCTGGCTGTCTCAGGGTTCAGTCACCTTTACGGTCCCCATGTCCTCAACAATTCCTTACTCGCAAAGCTGTGTCCTTGAAAATTAAAATTAATATAGCTTCTGCTGCTTTCTTTTTATTAACGTTACCATGATATATTTTTCTCTATTCATTTAGTTTTCATCTATATGTGTTTTTATATTTAAAGCAGGTTTTTATATTGGATTGTGTTTTTTGATCCACTCTGACAATTTGTCTTTTAATGGGTACATTTGGACCATTGATATTCAAAGTGATTATTTATATATAGTGAATTAATATTTACCATATTTGTAACTGTTTTCTATTCATTGCCTTGTTCTTTGTTCCTATTTTTGTCTTGCACTCTTTTTCTTCTTTTTGTGTTTTTTATTGGGCACTTTATATAATTCCATTTTCTGTCTTTGTTAGCATATTGATTATATTAAAAAAATTTCTTGGTTTCTCTAATATTTGCAATATACATTTATAGCTAATCCAAGCTTACTTTTAAATAACAATGTAACACTTCTGTGTAGCCTGAATACCCTGTATTAACAAAACAATTTTAATTCTTCCCTTCCATCCCTTGTATCATTGATGTCCTTCATTTCCCCTATATAGAGGCATACGTAAGCTATAAGAATAACACATGATATATACACAAACATATGTGATATAATACTTTTTTGGTATTATTATTTTGAACAAACTGTTAGCTACACATGAAGCACTGGGTAAAAGTAACTGCTATAAATAGTCCTTTAGTGATGTGATGGCAAGGTGTGGGGAAAGGGTTGCATTCTATATCTTTTACTGAGCCTATGTCTTGACCTGTGAACCTCACAAGATTTTCTGGGTTTTTCTTTCTCCCCTCTCACAGTTTAGATAGAATGAGATGGCTAGAATGGTCTGGCATTGAGTATATCTCTTTTCTCATGTGGAAGGCTAGAGCTAGTTAAAGTTGAGTATTTCCCTTCCCAGGTTAAGCTCTGGTAATGTGCCAGCAGGTTAGGCTCTGCTTAACTGGTTTCACCTGTGGGCAGGCCTGGTTAAGAACAGAGTAGTCTGGCATACTTCAGAATGGTTCCTTTTCCTTCCTCCTACTGGAAGCACAATGGGGTTTTTCTCTGACACTCAAAAAAAAATTAGGAACCTGTTTGAACTCCTGGAGGTAAATCTCACAATATTGTGAGGGTGCATGTATGACTGGGTCCTTCTGGAGTTTTTAACTCTGAGTTGTCTGCACTGAGCTTCCAGCAGTTCTATAATTACTGTTTCAGTTTTCCTCTCCCCACACTCATTCCCACAGTGGTTTCTACTCCTAAGTCTCTGCTCTGGTAACCTGCTGTTCCCTGTATTTGCCTGTCATGTCTCCCCAGTTTTGGGGGTGGTGTTTTCCCCTGTGCCCTCCTCTGTCTTAAAGATCCAAGGAGAGTTGCTGATCTTTCAGTTTGGTCAGCTTTTTACTTGTTAGGACAGAGTGGCCCCTTCCAAACTTCTAACATGTGCAACCAGAAACATTTCTGTTACTTTTTGATACATTAATATTTGGCATTGTATATGGAGTTCCTATAATAGTAAGATTAAATTTTATATGCCCATAAATGCTCCTTATTGTTTTCCTCTGCAGTTTTTAAAGGGATCATATTCTCCCATTCTGTCCATTTTATATCTTCCTAGCTCATAGCTTTAAGATTGGTAATGTTTCTCAGTTTAAAAGATACCATTTTTTCCCTCCCATTCCAGCTATTTGTGGCTAAACCCTCTGTAAATATAACATTTCACTTTCAATTCTGAATTATGATATATTGGTTGCTCTTATAACTAGGTTGCTCTTATAGCCCTTCCAGTCTTTTGAAAACATGCAGATAAATAGGTTAACTACTGTTTAAAATGATATTCAAACCCATTAAAATAAGTATTATTTTAATATGATATAATGAATTCTAATAAACACTGTCCCCATAATCCAGCTTAAAAAATTACAGCTAAATTTTTCTCTGCATGATCAAAATTTAGCATTTACTTTTTCAGACAATTATTGATTGCTATTTAGGCTCAGAATTTGAGTGTTTGCTTTTTATAGTTCATAAAGTATGTTTTATAAAATTATTGGTTACAATTGCTAGCCTAAATACAGCTACACAGTGTCAATATATCATGAGTCAAAGAAATACTATAGGAAACAAAACTGTGTGAAAAATTGATAAGATCTGTTGCTTTTTAGAGTTTCTGTAATGAATTAAGACATGGATGATACTATTGAATCATCTTTGACCAAGCTTGTTCTTGAATTATTTCCAGGAATGATTACTTTCACATATCACTCTGTAAGGTATGGGTTCAAGTAATGTCATAATCACGAGGATTTCCTAGAATGTATCCTAGCTCACACTTGTCTCTTTCTCTGGTTCCTTTATAGAAATCATAAAGTAATTCACATAATTGGGAGCATTATTATATACTGTCTTGCACTTTAGCTGTAATTGTCTTGATTGTCCAGGTAAAGTTTAAAGTCTTTAAATCAAGCTTTATCATTTTCCCTGGGAGGAACACAGTTTCAAAAAATATTAGTTTTCTTGCTTATTCTCAAATTATAGTTTACATGGGATAAAATGGAAACTTTATACACCAAAACCTAAGCTGAATTTGGAAGCTGAAGAAAGTAGAATGTATAAGAAAGCTCAGAAATGTTATACCTTGAAATGATCTGAAGAGATCAAGAAATATGCAGTTTTAGTTAACACTGAGTGAAGAAAATAGACTACTGTGGAGAAATTTTTATCCACTTAAACTCCAATGAATTTAGTATATTTTTTCGTGTGTGTGTGTTGTATATAAATTTATATTTTTATTTATAGAGAATTTTAATTTATCCAGACTGAGCAAAATAATCTTCCTCAAGTGATCTGCTGAATTACCTAGAGTGGGATTTAAGGGAAAAGACTGCTCCAGTTTAACCCCTGGTTTTGTCAACTTCAAAGCCCACCTCCTCTAAGAACAGCCTTTGTAACATATAAATAGAGCCAGGTCACCCCAGTGCTAACATTCTTTCTTTCACCTGGATCTACAGTTCTTAGTGGGGAATAAATGTAGGGGCTTTCAAATATATCCGTTTCCCTCTAAGCCAGTGCTTTTTAACCCTGAGTGAGCATGACATCAATAAAATGGGTCACAGCAGCACTTAAAAAGTGTGGAATAGAAGAGAAGAGAAATAACAGTGTGCATCACTCACTGTAAAGCTGAAGACACTTGAGCAGGTACTGGTTGTTAGAGTAAATATGCATTCTGATTTGCCTAGGACAAGCCTCATTCATGTCTGTGCTCCCAGCCTCGTTATCTCTAGTGGTACTGGTCACATTCTTCCAGGTTCGATGAGAAATTATGTGTTGACTCTAATAATGGATGGCAAAATAAAAAGTATTCTTCAGTGTGGGTCATGGTAAAAGTTTTTGAAATTGATGACTCCAAGGCTCTCTTGGACTTTTATTCCTTAACATTTTATTAAAATTAAAATTCACTGAACACACCTTTTTTTCTTTCTTTTCTTGTATAAGCAGATTCTTCCACAAGAATACATTCTTAAACATTTCTTTCTTTCATGTTTGTGTGTGTGTGTGTGTGTGTGTGTGTGTGTGTATGTGTGTATGTGTAAGCAGATTCTTCTGCCTGAAATGGCTTTGCCTTCTCTCCTCATTCTTTGCTTCTCGGGAAAATTTGTACTTATTTGTGAAGACTTTTGCTTATTCTGGAAATAATACAATGCAATATCTAGTAAATGTTAAACCTTTGTATGCAGTTAAGTGGTGAGAAACGGGAAGGATTGGATAAAATGAAGAGATGGAAATAGAAATATTTAGAAGTGTAACAAGTTTTAGATTTGGGGGGAAGTAAGTAAGGAAAAAAGCTTGAATTTAATTCACTCTTTGTATTAGGGTAAAATGGTCAATGGAATCAGATAGGTAAGTGGGACCTGAATATAGAGGGTCTTCAGTGCCAGGATAACAAATGTAATTTTTTTTCATGACGTGTATAGACACACATAAACACAGACAAACATATATTTGTACTGCCATTGTTTTGTGGACAGGTGACATAAAGGAAATGGTCTTTGTGAAGTAAGACAAAAATGTAAGTATAGAGAACAGATTGGTTCAGAGTCTCTAAAATAAGAAAAAATATAAAAAAATTATCTTGCTCAATGATTCGGCCTGGGTCTACCAAACAAGTAGAGACTTAGCCAAGAGCTTGCATGCAAGTAATTTATTTTGGGAAGTGATAAGAGGAATAAGATGGAAGTGCTAGAAACAGGGGAAGGGTAACAATCAGTATAAGTGTGTGTCATTCAAAGTTGTTGTCTGAGTTGTTCACTATCATGGACAACTGGAGTCCAGTGCCACTGGAGACCTTCTGAGGAGCCAGGAGATGCCCATGAATTGCCAATCCAAAAGAACTGTGTTACTGGGCCCTGTGTCTGATAAATTGCTGACCTTGGGATATTTGCTCTCTCTCACTACTAGGTCTACTCAATGGGCCAAACAGCCGAGGTATTGTCAGGATTCCCACTGCTGAGCATCTGTTTGGGTAAAAAGCTGTGTCAAGAGGGTGGGTATGGACAATGTCTGATATACTAAGTTTACCAATAGGCTGAATTAAGGAAATATTTTATTTATTTTTAAAGATTTTATTTATTTATTTATTTATTTATTTATTTATTTATTTATTTAGGAGAGAGAGAGAGAGAGCACAAGCAGGGGGAACGGCAAAGTAGAGGGAGAAGCAGGCTCCCCACTGAGCAGGGAGCCTGATGCGAGGGTCATTGCCAGGCCTCCAGGATCATGACCTGAGCCGAAGGCAGGCACTTCACTGACTGAGCCACCCAGGTGCCCCAAAAACAAATATTTTAAAGCATTTTCTATTGAACATGATTATTTCATACTTGTAAAAACTAGGTTTTTATGTGTTTTGCCAAGCCTTTATTGTTCATTTGCATAGTAACTAATTTCTGAACATAAACTCCATTAGATAAAGGGAGAGGTTAAATGTAAGATGACATATTCATATGTAAACTACAAGAGAAGTTGCATTTAAAGAAGTTATGACTTATCTGCTTGGGGAAGGTAAAAAGAACAGTTTTCTATTGAACATGATTATTTCATACTTGTAAAAACTAGGTTTTTATGTGTTTTGCCAAGCTTTTATTGTTCATTTACATAGTAACTAATTTCTGAACATAAACTCCATTAGATAAAGGGAGAGGTTAAATGTAAGATGACATATTCATATGTAAACTACAAGAGAAGTTGCATTTAAAGAAGTTATGACTTATCTGCTTGGGGAAGGTAAAAAGAACAGCTTTTTTTTTTTTTAAGTATAGATATCGTCTTCTCTTATGAATAAAGACTATTTTCTTTATTCAAGAAAACTCTTCTCTTTGTATAGTATCACAGATAGTGTGTATACATATATATGTATAAATACTATATATTTACTGATATATATTGACATGTGTCAATAATTAACTGATTAACTAATAATTAACTAATTGACATTAGTAAATAATTAACTAGAAATAAAGTATGAAATAGATAAGAAAGGATAAAAAAAGGAAAGAGTAATGCCTCACTACTTCTTACCTATAAAAATGTAGGTTTTCTACAAAAGGAAAAGACCTTACATCAACCTATTGGTCTTTCAGAGAAATTAATAATAGTGTTACAATCTCTGTTTTCTTAATTCATTGTTTAGTTTTAATGCAAATAATTATCAACTGAAAAAAGAAATGTTTTATTTTAAAAATGATATTCAAATTAAAAAAATATCTCACTTATGAACTAAAATATTCACTTAAAAGCAAAAATATTACAACACACAATTTGAAATCTGTTTCACTGTTTTAAATTTTTATCACAAATAACATTCCAAAATTTCACTTGAAAAGACAGAATTGAGTTAGCTCAGGTTATTTCTTGGTCTTACAATCACCTCGCTATCATTTTTTATTTCAAGGCTGTTGTTTAGACACAGGAATATATATATCAAAGGGGGTAGAGACATGATCTGAGCCCAATCCAAGTTTGAACAATTTCCAAAACAAAACAAACTTACTCCTGACATGAACAATGCAGCTAATTTTGGGCATGTTGAGAGCACACTGAATAACGGGAAGTTCCATGAGTTAACTTCCACGTAGAATGTAATGGTTGCTAAAAGATACATAATTAATAGCCAATATGAAACTTATATACGTATTATTAAAACTCAAAGTAATCATAGTGATTATTTAGAACTTAAACCATAAAAAGGGATCCCCTCCCACCCCAAGGAAGGGGAAGAATATTTTATCACAGGTATTTATTAGAATTATGAGTATATGGTGATAATAAAAAAGCAGACTAAATTTGGCCAGTTTTTTGTTTTTTGTTTCTAATTCTCAACAAATAATGCAACTTCTAAATTCAGGGGCGTTTGTTTCCACCACCCTAACTTTGATACACCGCTGAAGGGTAGTGCTGTTTTTTGTTTTTGTTTTTGTTTTTTTAAATCCAAGAAATCTTTGTCTACCACCACCAAATCAAAGATATTTTTTGTTTGTTTTAGAGTTAGGTCTATGACCCATTTCAAATTATTTTTTCATATGTTGTAAGATAGTAGTCAAAATTTATGTTTTTCCAGATGAATAACAGTTTTTCCAACATTATTTGTGGAAAAAGAGAAGATATTTAGCCTTGAAAATGCTGGCACGTCCATCAAAAATCAATTGACCTTCTATTTGTAGGTCCGTTTATGGACTATGCTGATCAACATTATTTCTTTCATTGATTTATATCATTTTTCTCCCTTTATTTTGTTACTCGCTCAATTTTATTGACTTTAAAATACTGAACCAATCTAGTATTCCTGAATAAATTCTACTTGATTATTACATATTATCTTTTTTTATGTTGCTGAAGTCATTTTGCTAATATCTGGCTGAAGTTCTTGGCAAAATCTATGTTCTTGATGGATATTAGTTTGTAATTTTCTTTTCTTGTAATATCTTTCTCATGTTTTATCATCAGGATTATGCTCATTACTAAATTAGTTCCTCCATCTCTAGCTTCTGAAAGAAGCTAGTTGCTGATGGTGGGAGGCTTACCCTCATACAAATTACTCCGTATAGCCAAAAGAGAAAGTGTCCTGCATTTTAAAAAAGATTTTATTTTCTTATTTGAGAGAAAGAGAGTGAGAGAGAATGAGAAGGAGAAGCAGAGGGAGAGGGAGAGAAAGAGAGAATTTCAAGCAGACTCCCCACTGTGTGTGGAGCCCAATGCAGGGTTCAATCATGACCCTGAGATCCTGACCTGAACCTAAATCAAGAGTCAGACACTCAACTGACTGAGTCACCCAGGCACCCCAGTGTCCTGCATTTTTATTCTTATTATCGCCATCTTAGTTTAGGCACTTCTTGCCGGTATTACAAATATTTCAATATTTTTCTCACTGGTATTCTAGATACCAGTTATCGCATGCCTTACCCTTTCCAAAATGTTGCCTTCACCATTTCAATCCTATCCAAAAATGTATTTTTATTGCTAAATTACAAATACCCTATTTTGTATTAAAGCATCTCTAAAATCTGTTCTTAATATACCTTTGTATCCATACTCATCTTTAATATCTTGCACACACTATAAGCTCTGGCCAGTCTTGTCTGTTTACAGTCTTCTGAACCACACATCCTTTCTTGTTAGTTGCTTTCCTCAGTACCACATCCTCAGATACTCTTCCTTTCCTTCTTTCTTACTATAAGAGGACTACCAATTTTTCAAAATGCAGTTAATATTTTATTTACCCAAGAAATTAAATATATGGTGATATTTATCCACAGAACTTGTATTGGGCTCATTTTCATATATTTATACCCTTTAGTTGTTAGCTAACTTGCCAGATAGTTATGCTTATCTTTCCAGAATATATTAAAAGCTCAATGAGGTTATAAGTTGTGTATTTAGCTTTCCTAACCCAAGAACACCTACTTTATTACTCAAGGGTATGGGAGCTGATGTAAAAGATATACCCCCAAATTTCAGAAACTTCACATAATATAAGCTTATTTTTCACTTATAACTCTCTCAAAAAGGGATTTTGATTATTTAGACAACTCTCCTCCTGGGTGACCATCCAGCATCCCAGTCATTCTCCATTTGTGACTCTGCCATCTTCCATACCCTCCTTAGATCAATGTGTCAGACAAAATCAAACTGGGAGGGGCTTTGTTACAAATCTTGGCTCAAATTCTATTGCCTGGACCTGATTGCATGGGCACACCTCACTGCAAGGGGGGCTGAGAAATGGAATCTAGCTGTGTGTCCTGTAGAAGGGAAATTGTAACAATTTGCCATTTCTGTCATATCTGCCCTGATATGATTGTTCCTTTGTCTTGAGTCTCACATCTTTCTATAACTCATCTTGGTGATTCAATTTTTGAAGCTGTGGAAAGAGCCCAGACCTCTCTGTGTGCCCAAGAATTATTGTAATCTCTGAATTCAGTCTAGATCAACAGTGGAATAGAGGAATGCAACCGACAGGTAAAGGGATCTCCAGCTCTAAGTACATAATTACAGCAAGAAGTTGGAAAGAGTAACGTCCTGCTCTATTTATGTTTGGTTCCATCCATAAGAAACAGGATCCCAGTCTTCTAAGAGAAGTTAGTGTTTAAGGAGAATGATAAGAAAAGGGCAAGGACTCTGATCTTTCATGGAGTCCTCTCCCTGCTTGCTTATAGGGACTACAATCCTGAAAACTACAGCCATGGTTCTCCTGGATTTTTGAAGCAATCCTAAAAATAGGGGCCCAATTCTTAAGGCAGTTAAGATTTAGACTTAAGCTTTGTCTGGTGTCCGTCTTCCCTTCGTAAATCCTTTTCCCTGTCTTTTTCTCTAAACCAGCACCCATGTGCCCAATAACTCTTTTTCAATTCCACAAAATTTATTGAAACCTAGAACTGGGCACTGGGGATATGAATATGAGACCAACAATGTTTGTGGAATTCAAAGTTTAGTAAACTGCAGACACACACACACACACCCCTAGTCCAGCTATCTTCCCATTTTATCCAGTCTTTGTGACTAAGAGTCTCTCCTAGCTCTCATTTTGATGTGATCCTTGTAGGGGGACTGCAGTCTTTTCTATTAATCCAGCCTGACTCTTTGGTATCCCAGTCCTACCCAACCATACACAAGGAGGTGGACTCACTTCCCTATTTCTCAGCCTAGATAAAGGGGCCTAACCCGTGTAAAGTGTCTCACAGTGACTACTTTAGAGAATGAACTTAATAAGCGTTAACTGCCTTTCCTCCTATGCTCTCCACTGAAACAACTTTCCCTCCTTAGAAGTCTGATTTGAGGGTCTAGCATGCCTATAGGTAATACAATTCAGAATAAAAATTTTCCAGAAAATGATGCAATAGAAATAAAAGCAGGAGTCCATGTACAAGAACTGAGACTCAGAGGTCAGGGAATAAGTCTCAACAACTCATAACACAGGAGTGAAACAGTTAGAAGAAATAGATGCTCACACATCAGGGTCTAAGTAACCCCTGTCCTAAGGCAGGCTTGATTCGTGAACATGCATAGGAGTGACTCCCAGGTGAAGGGAAAAATAGGTTAAACTCTGGGGAATGAGAAATAGTAATATTGGTAAGAGAGACATTGCACAATACCACCAGAATTTCTGATCATCTCTCTTAAGACAAACAGCATACAGCGTGCAGCCAAATTGTGATGTCATTGATCCACATTATGGGCCATGATTTTCCATGCTGTGTCCTGTAATTATGCATTCTCTCTCTTAAAATGTTCTATATTATACCCATATGTCTTGGTTTTATGCATGTTTCCAAATTCTTTGACATTTCTGCCACAGGATGTGGAATCTAATTCTCTTTTCTTTAAATATAGTCCCAAATCAATGACTTACTTCTAATAAATAGAACGTGGTGGAAGTCATGCTCTGTGACTTCTTAGTCTAGGTTGGAAAGGTGACACAGTTTTTGCCTACATCTCTTTCAAAATGTGCTGTGGGAGTCCCGAGCCAACATGTAAGCCGCATGGCTTCCCCAAAGGCACCGTGCTGGAGTGCCCACAAGGAGCCAGAGGTGCCTGAGCAACCCATCTTTGCTAGCTTTGTGCTGTTTGAGTCTTCCCAACATCACCTGACAGCTACGTGAGTCTTCGTATGATTTCAGGTCTAGTCTTTGAGCAGCCCTAGCTGAAGCAGAGTGGACCAGAAATGAGCCTTTTCCTGTGTGTCCTGTCTGAAATCCTGACCCAGAGAAACCTGGACCGTAATGTAGGGTTGCTTTACATCACTGAGCTTTGTGGCAACTTGTTATGCAGTCTTAATAACTCGATTTTCGTATTAGGAGTTGGGCACTGAGATAACACAGCCTAAAACATGTGGCTTCATGATCAGAATGCAGGTGCAAAAAAGCTGGAAGGACTTTGAAGAAAGCGTGAGAAAAAATTTAAAGGGTCATGAAGAGACTGTTAGTAAAAGTTTGGCCCTCAAGGAAGCTGCTAGTGAGGACTTGGGGGAAAAAAGTGAGGAAAATACTGCGGGTGGCTGACGGAAAGAGAATCTTTGTTACATAGTAGCGAAAGTTTCCCAATACCATGCCCTGTGGCTATAAGGAAAGTAAATATAATCCTAACGGATGGGATGATCTAGCTAAAATTTTCAGGCAGATATTGAAGTTGCCACTAGCTGCTTCTTGCTGCTTATAGTAAATAATGGGAGAATAAAGGAAAGCTAAAAGAAGAATTTTAAATATAAAAGATCCAGGGCTTGCTGGGTTTTAAACAAAATGGTCTCCTTATTAGTCTGTCAGAGATTTTCAAATTAAAAGGCTTCAGAGCAAAAAGGAAATCCATGGTGGGGCTACAAGATCATTTGCTAAGACCTCAGAAATATTTAAGGTTGTATCTCTGCATAATATTAACATGCAAGACATATGCAATATGTATCTTTTAAAAAAAAATCTCTGCAGGCCCAATACAGTGTCTCTGACATGATAGGTGCTAAGAGAAATTGTCCCTTTTCAAACTGCATTATTCGGGGTACCATTGTCAATCAAAGCATGTTGATCATTGGGATCCGCATTTAAACTACTAAGAAGAAGGGACAGGAATAAGAAATAAATCAGCCAACCATCAGTAAACCATGCTCCTGCTTTCATTTTCACTCATCAAGTGCACACTATTATGAAGCTGCTGGGCAAGTAGCCGGATGTCCACGTAATAGGCTCTAGCACTGGCTTCTGAGAATCAATTCAGTATTTAAGAAAATACTCAACCCTAAGACAATGTAGTAATGAAATATGTAAATAACTTCAAAAGTAATTTTAATAATCATGATTTTATTTGGCAAATACAAAATATTAGCATCAGATATTTTCATAGAAAAACATCTAATGGACATCTTGTTTTTCTGTTGTCATTATATTGATTAAAGTGGCCCAGTAAACATGAACAGTTAATAAAGACAAATGACATTTAGCTTTACTAGTCCTTAAGCAACTCACAGATTATTTGCAATGAGGAGTTAAAATTAATTTAGTTAAAATAAAATATTAAATTGTGAAGAATTCAGCAAACATTTATTTAGCTTCTCACATAAGTCAGGCATGATACTAGCATTGAGGCTAAAAAAAGAAAAATAATATGTAAACCCTGGTGTCAGGGAACACATGGAGAAGCAGGAGCAAAGATGTGTTTGGGGAACAAGTTCATGTTTACCAAGTACCTTATTTTTTGCTTGATTTTATTACCTATGAGACTGGATGCTTGTTTTCAGGGGGGAGAGTGAATATTTTAACTTTCTCTATTTCAAGTGTCTTAGAAAATAAATTATGTGTACTCTCTAACTGGGGATAATGAATGAGTGAATGAATGAATGAATGAATGAATACGTAAGTGAATAATTTAGACTGAGGAATAATCCGTAGAAAATATCAGTACTTAAAGGATAAACATAGTACTGTAATTAATTGAAAGAAATGTGTAAGGAATAATTCAGAATATTAGGGAATCTAGGAGATAATAATTAGGGGAAAGAAATTTGAGATGGAGAGAGAGGGTAGTAGATCAATATACCACCTATGTAATTTTTAAGTTAATTTTCTCCTACTCATTGGTGCTACTGTCCTGGGTCAATTTCTTACCACACTATTTGCTTAAGCCATTGTGACAACCCCCTAACTCACCTTCGTATCATTATTTTTTAGCCCCACAAGGTAAATCCTTCCTGCTTTGAAGAAATTCTCCTTTCCCTTTTGTGTCTCTCTACCGTTGCTCTGGTTCTCCCTCATGTATCTCCCACATGCTGCCTTGAATGCAGAAGACAGGGTTCTGAATCTGATACCCCAGTCACTTCTCTGAGCATTTGGGGTGCGTGCAGGTGAGTGTGCATGTGTGTCTGTGCGTGTGTGTGCAAGGGTGAGGTCTTCTTAAAAAAGCACAATACAAAGCCAACTGTAAAGTTGTGAATGAGAAAACAGAAACCCTTGGAGATCTTGAAACCTGGAGACTTCACATCACTGGTCTGAGTTCCTATCATACATGAGATCCAACACAAAAGTAGAGTCCCAGTGGCAAGCCAATGTAGTCAGGCAACAAGGGTATTTAAAATTGTGTGAACCAACGAACACACATTCTTGATTCACAAGCTAATAAAATAAATGTTCAATGATACAAAGCTTGTTGAAAGAAATGCTGAATTATATACCACCTACTATTTTTTACGTATAGTAGATATATGTTGTTAATGTTAAGCATGAAGCATGTCTAAAGATGAAGTGTTCATTTCCTTAATTTTTCTAATTTTTGAGTAGAAGGGAAAATGCCTTACTCATATCTCCCAACTGTTCTAATGAGTGTGACAAACTTTATGTGATAATATAATTTGAAAAAGCTTTTTTTTTCTTTTTTACCAGTGAATATCAAATTATTACTGGATAATTTACCTGTTTTCAATATGTATTGCATTCAGGAATGTCTTATGATTTAAGATGTATTGATGTTTACAGAAGATTTATAATTTGCTATGTAGTTACCATTATTACTTTCCAACCACAACCATATTACAGAAGATAAATCACTGGAATACAGCATTCCCAGGGATCTTGTGTATATTTATACTACCGTATGCCTAAGGAAAGTTAAACAGAGCATATAAATAGCAGAAACTGAGAAACCTGTGATACATAACAGCAAAAAGGATTTAATTTGAGAAGAGTCCCAATCAGAGCAATTCCTTCCAAGATAAGGGAGGGGCAGAGGAGCAATGCCACCTCCAATGAGTACTTAATAAGTACTATGACTTGAATCTAAATCCTAAAACCTTACATACCAATGTTGTAGAAAATTGAATAAAAATAAAGCATCTACTGAAAAGAAACAAATCTAAAGTCATATGTAGCTCAGTCAATATTATGTCCTTCCAGATCAGTTACCTATTAGGGAAGTCTAATGCACATTACCGTGAGGTATCACAGTATTTTGGAACTGTGTTGACTGAAACAACCTGTTGATGTGTATTGACTGAGGCTGTGGTATATTTTATATAAAAAAGATAAATATTTTATAAAATATTTTATAAAATAGGCTTTAGCACAAACCTTCATTCCTCCTACACAAAATATTAGCATAGATTAAAAAATATAATAATCAAAGGTTAAAAAAAGCTTTACACGGCATTTGGCTGGGGAGGTTTTGTTGTTTTTTATTCTTATGCATCATTTTCCAATGGCCTTGAATATACATTTTTAAAGATATTTATTTATTTACTTGAAGGGGGGGTAGGAGCAGAGGGGGAGGGACAGGGAGGGAGAAAAGAATTTCAAGCAAACTCCCCACTGAGCACAGAGCCCACACAGGACTTGATCTCATGACCCTAAGTGGATGACCTGAGCCGAAACCAAGAGTCCAGTGCTCAAAGAACTGAGCCACCCGGGCACCCCTTGAATATCCATTTTAAAGATATTCATATATACCTTTGCAAGTCACATATTTTAACCTTCTTATCGCAGTCAGGAAAGGCTTATTTAGAAGCATAGCATTTTTTTTTTCCTTTTTGAAATCTGCCTTTTTCTGGCACATGTTCTTACCAGTAGCTTTTTAAAGTTTAGTCAAGTGACCAGCCCATTCGGACCATTCAAGTGATTTGTTTGCTAAAATGACAAAACTCGAGATTTCTAGGTAGCATAATTTTACTGATAAAAACAAATTTTCAACTGTATCACAGTTTATCAGACTGAGGCAAGTTTTCTCTAGAAAACTTTTCTTTGACTAGAAAAGGATGGAAGTTGAGCATGGGACATGGAATGGAATTGGCAGAAAAATGAACCTAGTTTTTCTCTTATAATGTGTAGATGTGGAACAGACATTTGACAGTTCAGAGTCATAGAATCTTGCACATTGATTCATTGAAAATATTTCGTAAGAGATGACTTCATGCCAAGTGCTGGGATAAAATGGCAATCAAGACAGGCAAGATTTGGGCCATGATGGAACAAAATTGATCAGATACAGTGCTTGACTCTCTCTACAGTACTCTGAACAAGTACATATGTATTGAGATGACTAGTTCCCGTTTTTACCAATCCTTCTAATTATTAAAAAATTCCTTCTTTATGTTGACCTGATATTGTCAGTGCTTCTACTCCTTGTTCATAATTCGGGCTCTATAGCCCCATAGTATATATCTATCCCTTTTATATGGGGTAGAATTTTAAATTTAAAAAGATAGCTATCATATATCTACTAACTTCTCTTTCTCAGGTTAAGCCTACCGTTAGTCTTCATCCATTCCTCGTGTGACATTTCATCACATTTACTCACCTTTTGGAGTAATCCTCTCAGTGCATTTTGTTGATGTGATTACTCAGCTTTTCAACTGTGGTATTCAGAATCTTCTGCCCATCTCCAGGAGCAGTCTAAATAGCACAAAATTAGAGGGAGGGAAAGCTATATCTTCCTTTAGTTTATTAAATCTATCAATAAAGCCTAGGATTTCATTAATTTTTTTTTTTTAATTTTGAGGGTTTTTTTTTCTGTGTTATTGAGAAGTGTCATCTTTTCCCTACAGCTCTAGGCTAAGCCATCTTCTTTCTACTGCTCATTTGTAGTCAATTTTTTGGCCCTCTTTGCAATATATAAAATTTGTCTCTCCTACTTTTTTTTTCTCCTACATTTTCTAATGCTTTATTTGTCTAACGGTTCCTCTTGTCCAAACCATTTTGATTTTGTAACCGACTCTCATTCAACATGTTGATTATCTCTCTTAGCTTAGTGGCAGCAATTAGTTTGATCAGCATGTTGTCTGTATCTTCATCCAATCACTGATAAAATGCCCATACTGTCTCCTCTAGCAAATTCTTGATCTCCATCATTAAGAATCAAAAAGTGACCAAAAGCCATGAAAAAAAAAAAAATATCCCAGGAACATCTAATTGTCTACTGATAGATGCATTTGCATTAGGGCTTTAAGAAAAGGATTCACCATTACTCAGAGGTTGTCTCATGTGTCAAGGATACCTAAGCATCAGGGGCGCCTGGGTGGCGCAGTCATTGGGCGTCTGCCTTCGGCTCAGGGCGTGATCCCGGCGTTCCAGGATCGAGTCCCATCCCACATCGGGCTCCTCTGCTGGGAGCCTGCTTCTTCTTCTCCCACTCCCCTGCTGTGTTCCCTCTCTCGCTGGCTGTCTCTCTGTCACAAAAATAAATAAAACCTTTAAAAAAAAAAAAAAAAGGATACCTAAGCATC
Source organism: Ursus americanus (assembly GCF_024610735.1). Lineage (NCBI taxonomy): Eukaryota > Metazoa > Chordata > Mammalia > Carnivora > Ursidae > Ursus > Ursus americanus. The sequence goes on from NC_142128.1 coordinate 71,012,740, forward strand.
AATAGGGTGATTTTTTTCAACTGGAATTTTCTGAGGCTACACCCAGAGACTGGTTCAATTAGTTTAGGCTGATTAATTAGAATTTGTAAATTAACATGTTTCCCTAGCATTTGTGATGCAAATACCAGGGTTCCACCCACCCACCCCCATTGAGAAACAGTGATATATTGAAAATGTCGCCAGCTTCAAAGACTAATGAACTGGTTTCCTATTCCAGCCCCGCCATTTGTAAACAAGACTTAGGACAAGGTAATTAGCCTCTCGGAACATCAGTTTCCTCATCTGAAAAATTAGAATTTCAATTCCTACCTCTTAGTTTTAAATTAAGATTTAATCAAGATAATGAATATAAAACACTAGGTACATTAAAGGCACTAATTAAAGTTTTGTGTGTTTTTTTCCTTCTCTTCCCTTACCAGTCACAAACCCAAGATGCAAGACTGTAGTTAGATTGATAGTCTAGGCACTAGTAGAAAGCAGTGGAATTGTTGATCACAAGCTATGTACTTGTATCAGTAAGGTTGAGTAAGTATAGAAGAGGCTGAAACTGTGATCCCAACTCAGACTGAAATGTTCCTTATTATTATAATTATTTATCTCATGAAATTTTGAGTCTTGAAGATAATAAATTTAAAAGCCATAAAAGTCTATAATATTGATACTAGACTAGGAGGATTTGCCAATTATGCGTCTTATATCTGATGACACTTAAGATACAGTAGTTACTAGGTTCTACTTCTTTTCTATATCTAAAATAAAAATTAGTTACTGAAAAAATATTGATCACTGCTACTCTTATTTCACAAAAGAGTTGAAAGTTTTCTCTCAAATGTTATAAAAAAATGCTCATGTCTCAGTAATTCTCATCTTCTCAAAAGTAATTGGCAATATTTTAAAGTGAATTATCTGGCCTTAATACTGCAACCTTCAGAGAAAGCTATAAATAGAGGAAGAGAGTAAAAACATATCAAATTATATCCCCTGAATTATTCAATTGAGTGGATTTGGTGTGCCTAGAATTTAATGAAGTCTCACAAATCTCAATTTGTTTTTTATAACTAAAATTTCTACAAATGACAAAAAAGAAAAAAACGTATTAAAAGAGAGATGCTATCACTGAAGAAACAGAACACAATAATAGAAAGTAGCAGTTACTATAATTCTCAACTCAGTGTTTGGGGAGTGATAAATACTGAACACTTCATTTCAACCCCAAGTTCACCTTTAGTTCAATGAGCTTCTCTGCCTATCTCTCAACAAATTAAAGGAGTTTAATAATACCTACCCTATCAATATCACAGGAAAATTGCAAAGAAAAACATCAAGCAAGTTTGAAAAAAAAGAATGCAAGTTATTGTTATGAAGATGTGAATTTTCTTTCGTGTCATTCATCCAATTTTTGTTTGTATTTAATAGTTTCCTTTTCTGATTACATAACAATATGTTCATTGCAAAAAAAATTAAGAAAATACAAAAACAAAGAGTCAATACATAAAGAACACCAATAGCCTTACTTCCTCCCAGAAATAAACTTTTAAAGTTTAAACAATACTTCAGTGTATATCTATCTAGAACTTTTCCCCTTCCCTACTATAGCAGAGAAAAAGCACCTCTTTTTAAAATACTGGCTCAAGTTTTAATTGGCCACTTTAGAAGAATATTCTTAAAGAAGTTTTTTTAATTAAGAAAAGCACTTTGATGGATTTTTTAAAAATGCTTTTTTTATTTATTTGACAGAGAGAGAAACCGAGCACAAGCAGGGGGAGTGGGAGAGGGAGAAGCAGACTCCTGGCTGAGCAGGGAGCCTGACGTGGGTCTTGATCCTAGGACCCTGGGGTAATGACCTGGGCTGAAGGCAGAACACTTAACCAACTGAGCCACACAGGAGCCCCTTGATGGATTTTTATTGCCCTTATTATTTTTTTTTTATAGTTTCCCATTTCTGCAAAATATTATTTGGTATGTAATACCCTCTTGCTAAAATAAATAAAATTTTAAGTTAATTAATTAAACGGAAAGATAAAATTCTCCCCTTTATTTTTTGATCAGTCAAATATGCTTAGCATTTAATTTAAAAAATGGTGAATAAATGACTCATAACTAGACATCAAACTTCTGCTACAAACTTAGAGATGGACGTGGACATATGCATTTTTAGATTTGGAAGTAACTTTTAGTTACCATGCCAAACCAGAACAATGTGAATTTGTGTCCTTGGAGTTTCAATTCAAATTCTTTTGTAAGCATTTAAAGGAAAAAAAAAATCTTTCAATTGTACTTTCAACCTTAACAGTCACACTAAAGGACTAAAACTTTTTATTTTTTTTTATTCATGTGACCCAAATCTACACTAGTACATTGTGAGTCAGAGGCACAGTTGACTGAAAGTACATTTGAATTATATTCTAAGGAGCCTGAGACTAGGTTTATGTGATTTCCTGTATATGTCATTTATAGATCAATAATTAAAATAATTGATTACCTTATAAATGGTCAAATTGAATTGGTTCAATAGACATTTTAGTCATTAAGACAAAACTGTCAAATGACCTATTCAACCTATATTGATGACTAAATACTTAGGGGTGATATTGTTCCAAATTACTACTTTAGCTACAAATTGATCATATCCATACCATGCTTTAGGAAATATCTATTTGTAAGCACAGATCAATGAAGACCAGTCTAGTTATGGTAGTTTCCTGCTTGAAAATCAGCACAAGAAAAAATACAAATATGTGCTTAATAAATACCTTCTGATAATAAATGAAAGACTTCTCAGTTTAATGACTGCATTTTATTGTTTCTACTTCACGTTTGCTGTCAAAATGTGTGACTGTGTCCTCATTCCTAGAGAATACAATTTTTGGAAAGTTAATGGTTTCATTAATAGTGATGTAACTAGCAGTGAATTAGATAGTATAAATAGTCAAAAATAATAAATTTATTTATAATAAATAATATGTCTAAAATATGTCATGAACTCAAGCACATTACTCATAATTTAGCCAAAAATACAACAGTTTTTGCTGTAACTCTTTTCTCCATTTGGCATGTTATGTCATCCCCCTGCGACAATTCAAGAGGGAACATAATTTTTTTGCTACTTAATGCAGAAAAAATGTTTTATTATTTGCAGGATCAGCACACTACTGTTACCACTGATTCCAATCTAGAAGCCAGATAAGTGCTCACTGACTTATGATGAACAGTGATGCAGATTACTTGGTCCCAGACTAGCATCAGATAAGCAGTTTTGTACATAGCATCTAGAGTGTTGTGGTTATAGTAAAGTTGGCCGTGGATGGAGTTCAGCAGAACCTGACAGGAAGTGATCCCCAGGGATAGGGATGAATCCAGTGTTTTATATCAGTCCATTGTGACTCATCATGATCTTTCTAGGCATAAATTCAGCTAGCAAGGTAATCCACAAGAAGGATTTTTATTTCGCCTACATGTCCAGGTGAGATTTTAAAATTCCCAAGGATAAGAAATAGGAAATTTGGACACATTATTATTAGTTAAATTAATTTTGTTGTTTTTATATTTATAAACAAGCAGTTCAAAAATTGAGTATTTTGTATATGTGTTTTTTTGTTTGCTTTTTTGTTGTGTATATGGGGTTTTTTTTGGTTAAAACATTACAATATCAGGTTCTTAGATGTTCCCCAATTGCCCAGTTGCAAACAATCAAAACTGGATGGGTGAAGATACAGTGAAAAATAATTGTGATTTTTTGTTTTCCTAAATTATGTGATCCTTGGATACACTGTGTCTTGTCAACTCAGTGAAAAGTGGAGAGACAGAGATTGTAAAGAGCCTCCCACCCACCACCAAGTGTATGAGAATGCTGGCATTTTTCAGAGGTTAGGAAAAGATTTATTATGTAAGAACCCATGTAAGAAAAAGTAGAAATAGTAATCTTTGGGTTTTATCTTCAGTCTTCTTCCTTTTACTTCTCACATATTCTTGGGGAGTGTATAATCACTTTAACATTAATGATTCCCAAATCTTTAACTTCAATATAAATCTTTCTTCTGAGTCCCAGGCTCATCCATCCAACTTTATATTGAACCTCTTCACCTGCATGGTTCATAGGTATTTCAACCTACATCATAACTGTCAGCTTATATGCTTTCCCCGGCTCTTTATCTTTTTTGTATTATCCACCCTATGGCTTGGCTTACAAACACAGGACTCATTCTGAATACTAGAATTTATTCTTCTCTTTATTTTTTAATTTTGTCAATTCTTTCTCTGAAATCTCTCTCTCCAGTCTAATTGCCTATTCCTCCTTCTGTTCCCCCATCCTAAATTCCAGCTAAACCATCCTACTTTCTTATCCCTGGACTGAACATGCTGACTTATACATATATGTATTTGAACACACCTTTATCTGTCTGTCTGTCTGTCTGTCTGCTATCTATCTATGTGCCTATCAATCATCTATCATTTATCTTTCATTTCTGTATCGTCTATCAATGAACATTTACTTCATTAGATCCAGGTTTTTTTCTGAACTCATTCATACTCTTCCATCAAAAAATAGCAAGAAAAATTATGCTGTATTTTAGGTGTTTCATTTAAAAAATTTTTACTACTTACAATACTTTAAGCAAAAGTACCCTACCTTGAATTGCACGAATAATCATTTTAATTCCTCTTCAAATATTTTGAATATAAGTTAAAATAATGACTATATCACATAATTTAAAGGGGAAAAATCTAAATAGAAAACAGTAAAAATATGCTCAAAGTTTTGATGTGGCTGAAGGATATGTTAAGTCAAGCACCTTGGTGCTTAGCAAGTTAATGTGGAATGCTCAAATAGCCATTGTTTTGGCATACTGTTTATCTCAATGGAATCACTAAATCAAGGAAAATCTTGGGTGTAAGCTTGATAGCAGTGTCCAGACTCTGAATCTCACCTCTAGTGGGAACACTTTCTTTTCTGGAAAACTTGGCGGTTAATAATAGCCTGTACGATTTTGCTAAGAGGGTGCTATATAACAACTCAAGCATCAACTAGGAGGGTAATATATATATATATATATATATATATATATATATATATATATACATATATATACACACACACACACACATATATAGCATATAGTATAGTATATATAGTGCATATGTATGTAGTGTGTGTCTATATATATGTGTAAAGACTGGTTATATAAAGACTAGACTCTCTCCAACTTCAATAATCTACAATAACATGATTTATGTTTCTTCTTTTCAGTCTTCCAAAAATGGTTGTCTATATAATCATTTTGAAAGTGGCATGCTACTAATTGGCACTTTTTGTTTGTAACCTACCAGAACATTGCATGACAGAAAACAAAATTTTAATTACAGTACTCCATCCTTTTTACAGTTATATACTATTCCATTGTACAGATGGATGTACAATACTCTAGTAAATCCCCTATTTATAGACATTGATTATTTAAATGCTCTGAATGTTTTATTTGTATTATCTCATTTAATTAACATTCAATGTTATTTCGTAGGTATTGTTATTATACCTAGATATATAAACTTCATTTTTAAAAAGGTTAACCCATTTCCAAGTGTTATGAAGCTAGTAAGAGTTAGAACTGAGACTTTAATTCAAGTCTGTAGAATGATTTCAGAGTCCAATACATCTAGTCTCGTTATTTAGTTTTTCCCAGTTTTGCTGTACTAATTCTGCAATAAGCATCTTTTTTATTATGTTATGTTAGTTACCATACAGTACCTCATTAGTTTTTGATGTAGTGTTCCATGCTTCTTTGTTTGCTTATAACACCCAGTGCTCATTGCAATACGTGCCCTCCGTGCAATAAGCATCTTAAGGCATATTCAGATTATTTTGAATACTTGTATATTTCAAAAAGAGATCCTTAGAATTAGAATTGCCAGGGAGAAATTTATTAAATTATAATTTCTTATAAGTACTGCCAAATTGTTCCTCGCAAAATTGTCCACATTAGCATCCACAGTATATGTGTTCATTTTCTAACGTATATTCCACTATGTACTTTATTGATCTTTTAATATTTGCCAGTTTCATGGATAAATTGATACTTCACTTCACTTTTTGGGTATTCATAAATTTGAGCATATTATTATGCATTCATTTTTATTTCTTTCTTCTTTTTTTTTAAAGATCTTATTTATTTATTTGACAGAGAGGGGGACAGCCAGCGAGAGAGGGAACACAAGCAGGGGGAGTGGGAGAGGAAGAAGCAGGCTTCCAGCAGAGCAAGGAGTCCGACGCAGGGCTTGATCCCAGGACCCTGAGATCACGCCCTGAGCCAAAGGCAGATGCTTAACAACTGAGCCACCCAGGCACCCCTCATTTTTATTTCTTTAAATTATAAATGATATTGAGTTTATTCAGTGTGCCTTGTGATTTTTGGTCTTTTGAAAGTTACAGTCATTTGGCAACATAGAATCTTACTGGATTCTTTATAAATTATCCAAATTATAAATTTTATAAATTATAAATTCTTTATAAATTATCCAAATGTTAATTTTTCAAGACTATTTTTCCTCTTTTCATACTTGCATAATATAATCGTGGTAGAATATGATGTTATGTGTGTTTTCTAATTATTATTTTATAGATTAATTTATTTTTCCAAATCCAGGAAATATGTGAGAAAATAAAGCAGGTCCTAATAATTTTAAAGGTCCTTTGAATTCATCTAAAGAGGGACGCTTCATTTTCTAGAAAGAACAGAGTGAAAAGAGAACGTATGACGGACAAGATGAACCTCTGGTGCTCTTTGTCTTCATGACTCTCCTTCTACCTCTCATATGTCCAAATTTTAAATAACTGTATGAAATAGGTTTGCCCAGAAACATTTTATTTTTAAAGATGTATGAATAATTTGGAGTCTTCTTTACTATAACATTTAAGCGAAATTTTATTTTAAGAGTAAGCTTGATACTATTAAGTATCAAGTATTTTAGAAATGTTCAAGTAATAAGAATACATTTAAAAATTATTTCTCTAAGATTAATTGTGTGAAAATTCCTCTGAAATTGGGCTACATGCAGTAGAGATGTTTCTCAACAATAACTAAATCCATTTTGAGTAAATAATTAAGAAGCTGCTGAAGCTTAGCAGTGTTTTGTGGCTTATTTTAATCCTTAACTTTGATTTATTATGTTGGTCATGGCATCAAATATATTCCAAAACTATTAGTTCTGGGTGCCAAGAACTAATGCCAAATTCTTAATACCACTCAAGTGACAACTGGATAGGTAAAATGATAGTGCATGATATTTATTGCACTTACATCTTACTGGACAAAAACAGAAATCAGAAAAGTTGTTTACAGGTATTATAACATATGAATTACAGTGAAGGTTTGATATGCATTCAACTATTTAGGTAGGTAAAAGATATTTGAACATTTCTAGGTTATGAAAGATAAAAATCTTAAAAATAAATAAAGCAAAGGAGTTAGTACCTTTGTAAGTATTTTTAGTTTGGAATTGAATGACATACATGTATTTCAAGTCAAAAAATGGGATATCTGACTTATTTGACAGTAGGTATGTTGAGCCACTTCTGGGTTGAAAGACACATTGGGGGGTGCATTCTCCAAGAAACATTGGGAGGTTTAGAACATTTTTAACCCTTATGTAGACACTTAGATGACATTTAAAAGCAATTTTTTTCTAGAAAAGTTTATGATACACAGTTTTTAAAACGTATAACAAAATAGAACAAAATCACCAACTTATAAGGAATCAATATACCATGTCTTGTAAAAAGTAAACCAAGTATTACAAATAGGTATTTCTAAAAGAGATATTTCATGGATTTTTAACTTTCAAAAGTATTACAAAACGTCCAGTATTTCTTTGAATGGAAATTTCCCCTCAAAAATTTTACATATGTCTTGATTGTTTACATATAATTCCATACAAAGTCACAAACTCTGTGTGTTCAATATTTCAGAGTGCATACACGGCTCTCTAATTTGCAGATTTCCCTTGAGGATCCTGAAGGATCCTATTCTCATTTTGTCACTAGGCACACTCGCAAGCAATGATGTCTTTAGAGTCATGTTCCCTTAACCCCACATTTGACTATGTTTTGGGGGAAAGTCTCTGTGACCATATCAATGAAATGTACCCAGGTTATAGGCAAAGCTGTGTTTAACTGGATATTCTCTTTAAATCCAATTGAATAGAACTTAACAGATGACATACTCTACTTTAAACTCAATACTGAACACCCATGTTCTTTAAGATTTTTCAAAAAAGACACTTTACATGTATTTCAACAAATTCACTACAGGTTTTTTTCTTTTATCAATGGTTCTGACACATTTAAAACTCATTTTGCAAAAAATAAGAAAGTCATAAAATCTCATGGTTTGAAGAGAGGCCTTAAGATCAACTACTCAAAACTCCTGTGAATTGATCCTAGAGAAATAATCACATGTGTTGATTTAGTGCCTTTTTAAGTTGGCCGCCACTGGTTCACCGCTAAGTCTCTCTCCAGAAATAACTCAGAGCTAAAGGAATCCACCTTGTTCTAGCTTATCTTTTTCCCAGGGGATGCTCTCATCTAATAATTATTCAACTGAGGGCAGGAGGTATTATAAACCACCAACCCTTTGCCTTCTTCTGGACGTCTCAGAAAAGCCATCCCCTTTCTGAGATCCCTGTGGAATGAACTAAACTTATTTTGCAACCTCTTCACCATTCAATTTCTCTTTCTGTTCATTCCTACTTTCCTCGCTTCCTTACAAGTGTTTTCCACACATACTCTTCATTGAACCTCCTGCATGCAAATCTGCATCTCAGAGTCCGTGTTTAGGGTACCTTACTAAAAAACGAACGAAAAAAACAAAAAGCCACTGCCATTCCCCTATATGTACTGTTGGAATCTTGTTATACAGGTCCAATCATTTAATCATATAATTCCCCCTCATTTGTCAATGGAGATTATTCCAGGATGGATATCCAGCCTCCAAAATATTTTCTAAATATTTAAGACAGTCTAAGGTGTTTTGTTTTGTTTTGTTTTCAAAACACAGCTTGGTATTTGCAGTTCATTTAAGCAGTTAACCCATTTGATAAACTAAGTCTGGAATATATAAGCAGATTTTAAGAGCTCTTTGGTAGATTATAAAAACGGCCACTGATTCATCCTGTCTTTATATGTATGCTCTGCACGACACTTTGCAATGCACCACTGCAGTTTCTTTCATCAAGAGGTGGATTTGGTCATGTCACTTGCTTTACCAGTTGGGATGTTAACAAAGATGATAAAGATGATGACAGCAAAAGTTTGAAAAGTGCTTGCACTTTGATGTTTGCCCTCACTTATTGATCTTCTGAAACATGAAACTGCTCTATTAAGAAGCCCTGGCTTAGCTTATTTGGGCAAAAGAGATCCACATGAAGCAGAGATAAGCCATTACAAATCAACCAATCCACCAAATATCAGACAAGAGGATGAGACCATCCTAGACCATCCAGCACTAGCTGATTTGACCCAATCCAGAAGAACTGCCTAGCTAACCTATAAAATCAAAACAAATAATAAATATTTGTAATTTTATACCACTAAATTTTGATCAAAGTTTGCAGAGCAAATACAAACTCCTTCTAAATTACATTCAAATTTGTGATTCTGTTTTCCACAGGATATTTTCATAGTCATATAGGCACATCTTGGAAGCATTTAATGAGTTGTATTATTAAAAATATTATTTGCTGGTTGTTTTATTTTTTGATGCTGAGCAATGTAAGGCAGGTTATATGAGTCAGAGTAAGTTGATGATGTAGAAAACATGAAAGAAAAGATTATTTGCATAGCTTGTGTATTAGGTTAGTTCTAAATGTCAGAAGCTGGGTCTTCAGTGGCATCCTTCAAAATATGTTCTGCAGAATAGTTCAGAGATGTTAATTAATTTTGCTTGAATGATTTGTTTTACACCAAATAACTTTGGGAAATGATGAGTTGAAACCACTTCTTTGTTTTGGAAATGCTTGAAGTTTTTAAAATGCTCATCTACATTGATAACTTCTGAGGTAGAAATATATTATGAAATATTTCTAAATATTTTAAAAAATAAGCTTAACTGTACATCTTGGGCATTTATTGACATCTCTCAACCAATTTTAGTAACCGCACCCTGATTTATGACTGGGAAAACTCCCTCTCCAACTCTTTATCCATTTGGTTTTGGTGATGGTCATTCCACCAGGAACCCCAATTGGAGAATCTATATACAGGCTTAAAGGCTATCAAATCATTAAATTTTCTTAGCCACAATGATTGATTTAGAGATGGAGATGTGAACCAATCAAAGATACTATGACACAATCATATTTTTATTGGCACTTAGGGAAGAATATGTCACTCTGATGTGAGTTGGGCTGGGGATGGGAGGACCAATGTTGCTACCACCATCTTTCTGCTTCCCTGAAACTACCAAAGATAAAGGCAGGTCAATCAAACCATAGTGATATAATCTGAATTAAAATTCCTAAAACCAGTCATACTCCACCCCAGGCATTTGGCCTCTTGAGCTGATTGCCTTTTTATTTCAGTATGTTTGAACTAATATTTCTTTCAATGAAAACCGAAACAGTCATAACTGATAGACCATAAATCCTATTTTTTTTTTTCACAATAATTTTGGAGAACTAGTGTTTCACAGACTACTTTGGAGAAATCTAGAGAAAGTAGAGTAGAATAGTTAATACACAGACTTAACTGTCTGGGTCCAAATCCCATTTTTACCAAAAATTAACTATGACTTCAGGCATGATACTTAATCTCTGTATGCTTCAGATTATTTATAAAATGGGTATCAAAATATAACTTGCCTGATAAGGATTTTGTGAGGATGTTATGACTTGATACATGTAAAACTTTTAGAAAAGTGGAATGCTCATAATAAGTACTCAAAAAGCTTAGGTAGAGAGTAAATTGAATAGCAAATTTTAGAGTCATGGATTTCTAGTATTTTTAAGAAGTAAAAAGACCCTGATGACTTTCTAATTCAGCCTTCCACATATTACAGTTGGAGAAACTAAGAACTGTGAAAACAAGTGATTTGCTCAAGGCCAAGTAAGCTAGTGAGTGGATTAGGGAATGATTCTTATTGTTGTTATCCATATTGGTTTTTTAAAAATATTTTATTCATTTATTTGAGAGAGAGTGCATGAGCTGGGCGCAGGGAGGGGCAGAGGGAGAGGGAGAAGCAGACTCCTGGCTGATCAAGGAGCCCAAGGTGGGACTCAGTCCTAGGACCCTGGGCTCATGACCTGAGCTGAAGGCAGACTTTTTTTTTTAAGATTTTATTTTTATTTTTTTGAAGAGATAGAGACAGCCAGCGAGAGAGGGAACACAAGCAGGGGGAGTGGGAGAGGAAGAAGCAGGCTCCCAGCGGAGGAGCCCTATGTGGGACTCAATCCCTGAACGCCGGGATCACGCCCTGAGCCCAAGGTAGACGCCTAACGACTGCGCCACCCAGGTGTCCCAACCACCTATAGTATTTTAACAGAGTTCTAAGAGTTTCAAACCAAGGAATGATGATTAATGAGAATCCTTGAGGGTTCCACTTTGCTAGTAGTTTAGTTTTCAGTTTTCATCCGAGTAAGAACATTTACTTTGTAGAAAGTAGCCACCTCTATTTAGGAATGGGAATCTGCAGGAGTCAAACAACCAGGAATTGTGTCCACAGTGTTAAGTCCAATACTTCAGTCATTTTAGCCAGTCTTTTATATGAATGATGTAATAGAATCTTAAGAGTTTGGAGTGTCCTTAGGGAATGCATTATGTTGAAAAGCTTTTACTTTTTTAATCCATGTTTTTATTTTTTGTTGTTGTTTATTTGTTTTTAGTGATTTGCATAGTTTGTTTTTAGTCAATTTTTATTTATATAAAGAATGCTATAGAAATTTTTTCTGATTTTCCAATTAATTAAAAAGAAATAGAATGTACTTGTTTCAACACAGCTGAAAGATGGTCTCAAATTACTAACCTGACAACCACAGTAAATAGTTTTCATCCATTAAAAACTATTGATTAGTGAGAAATCTAACGATGGGTTGAAAGAGATGAGAACATGTGTCTGACATCCAAGTGGAGATAAAGGAGAGTAAATCATTTTTTATATACCATGTAGAATGCAAAAAGTTATCTTTCTCTCTTTTCTTGCTTTCCAGACAGTGATTTTGGTTAAAGATTTTCTATGGCCACAGAGTCAAAAATACCTCTTGTCAAAGACTGCTTGCAGGGTACCCACAGAGAGCAAAGACTCCTATGGCCATCTGGAATTATAGTATCTAAAGTAGTTGGCTCATTTTCAAATAGATTATTATATGTGTTCTCTCAAAACCACTTTGGGCGTGACACAAATAATAAATCTAATTCGAACAGTAAAAGTGAAAGCAACTTACAAAATAACATGAGGGTACCTGGCTTGCTCAGTCAGTAGAACATGTGACTCTTGATCTCTATGTCTGAGTTTGAGCCCCACATTGGGCATTAAATTTACTTAATAAAAGCAAGCATTTCTAAAAAAAATAGCATGGTGTAGACCAAGAACTGTTATTTGTTAAATTTATTTCTTAGGGGTGCCTGGGTAGCGTAGTCGTTAAGCATCTGCCTTCGGCTCAGGGCGTGATCCCGGCGTTCCGGGATCGAGCCCCACATCAGGCTCCTCTGCTATGAGCCTGCTTCTTCCTCTCCCACTCCCCTGCTGTGTTCCCTCTCTCGCTGGCTGTCTCTCTGTCAAATAAATAAATAAAATCTTTAAAAAAAAATTTATTTCTTAAAAATTTGAGAAAGCTCTGGTTTCAGATTAACATGTTAATGGACAAAGTAATCTTATGAAAGATTTTAAGTTCTATGAAAACAAATAAATATTGATGTAAACTAATCAGAAAGCTATACTTCAGTTTGTCTGGTGTTTAATTGAACTATTTGTTTTGTTTTATTTTGTTTTTAAAACCTACTTAAAGTTGTTTGGAGTTAAGAGTAGGTTTCATTTTGCAGGATTGGGGAGCGTGATTAAAAGAGAAGGTTCAGGCTCACACTGCCTGTACTTTCTGGCTCTTTCATAAGGATGTTTTAAAATCATGGATTTCTAGTATTTTTAAGAAGTAAAAAGACCCTGAGGCTGAGGAGAGGGAGAGAGATGGAAACAGCCAGGCAGTAGAACAGTCAGAACACAAACAATATTTATTGATTAAGTTTTTAAAGCCCCAGTGTGCCTGGGTGGCTTAGTCGATTAAGCGTTGGACTCTTGATTTGGCTCAGGTCATGATCTCAGGGTTGCGAGATCAAGACCCCTGTTGGGCTCCATACTCAGCATGCAGTCTGCTTACCCCCTCTCCCTCTGCTCCTCCTCCTGTTTATGCTCTCTCTCTCTCTTTCTAAATAAAATCTTTAAGGAAAAAAGTTTGTAGAGCCCCCAAACAATTACAATAGTAACATCAGAGATCACTGATCACAGATCACCATAATAGATATAATAATAATGAAAAAGTTTGAAATATTGCAAGAATTACCAAAATGTGACAAAGAGACATGAAGCGAGCAAATGCTGTTGGGAAAATATCTCCAATAGACTTGCTCAATGCAGGATTGCCACAAGTACTCAACTTGTAGGAAACACAATATCTGCAAAGCACAATAAAATGAAGTACAATAAACCAAGGTATGCCTGTACATTCGAACTTCTGTAAAAGTTTAAATTTTAACATATTACTAATGCTGATTGAAATAGTTGTTTTTGTTTTATGCTACTGTTGAGTACATACAGGCCAAAAAAAAAAAAAAAAAAGAAGCTAGTATAGATATCCTACTAGGATGTTCTTAGCTTTTATTAGCTTCTGTTTTGAGAAGCAGAGCAGGCAATTTAGAAAAGGAAATAACATAGTTTCATTCCAGTATCTTAAGTTTGGAATCTTTTTGCAGAATTTTAGCAGTATTACCATTAAAAACATAGGTCCACAGAATCTAGGTACCAATTAGCCTACAAAACCATGCCTCCCCCTTTAATCTCTTCCACTTAACCCATGATTTAATCCCTTTCCATGTCAGTATTAGCAACATAATGCTTTTGATTCTCTACTGTAGTAAAAATAGATGATTTATTTAAACAAAGCAAAAACCTATATATTTTGTTTTGTACATGAATAATCCATGTAAAAATTCCATAGCTACTATTTATACAGAATCATGAGATTTTTTAAAAAGGAATGAAAGGAGTACATTTCTACTTTTTTGTGTGAGTATGTGTATACTTACTTAGACTGGAAAGAATGGTTCCTGTGAATAGCAGCTTGAATTGGTAATAAACAGTAAAGTAAAAGCTTTAGGATCCAAGATAAAGACCAGGATCCTGTAAGGTAGGTCCATGCTTAAATCATTTTTTTTTTTAAAGATTTTACTTACTTATTTGACACAGGGAGAGAGAGCATGCACACAAGTAGGGGGAGCAGCAGAGGGAGAGGAAGAAGCAGGCTGTCTGCTGAGCAGAATCCTGGGACCATGACCTGAGCTGAAGGCAGACACTTAACTGAATGAGCCACCCAGGTGCCCTGCTTAAATCATTTTTTAAAGAATAAAGAAATAGGACATTTATTTTACCCTTAATATATTAATGATATTTTCAAATACCTTATTTGAGGATGTAACAATGAAAAAAAGTATTTGTTTTTAGAGTCAGACACACTTGGGTTGGGATTTTGCCTCTGCCCTTAGCTATCTCAGGCTGATTACTTCATCTCCTGTTTCTATACACACATGTGAATTTTTGACAAATGGAGTTAGTAGGTTGATCAAATGAAACTCGATTAAAATCTTAAAGGAAGGAGAGGAAAATAATGAAAATTATCATCCAACTGGCGATTTTAAAAGTTCCTTAGTATCTGTTTACTATAGTAGGTAGACAGCATGCACGCTTGAGTGTAATGACATTCAGTCTTGATTTCCTGTCATGTTATCTTATGATCGTGTAATGGTCATCCTTATGAAACTGATATGGGCATTTAAGAGAAAGAAAGGACTTCACCCAGCTGAACACTCCATACCCAGAGAAGGTTTTATTCACCTGAGCTCCAGAAGTGATAGTCCCGGTATAACTCAGATTATTGCTGGGTCTGCCATAGATATTAACCAAAAGGACCTGAGCAACATAGTACAGGCATTACCCAAACTCTTTTTTTTTTTTTAAAGATTTTATTTATTTATTCGACAGAGATAGAGACAGCCAGCGAGAGAGGGAACACAAGCAGGGGGAGTGGGAGAGGAAGAAGCAGGCTCATAGCAGAGGAGCCTGATGTGGGGCTCGATCCCGGAACGCCGGGATCACGCCCTGAGCCGAAGGCAGACGCTCAACCGCTGTGCCACCCAGGCGCCCCGCATTACCCAAACTCTTAATCGTACACTGATAAGTCTCTGAGATACCTACTCTATCTGTGGCATTTATGATTGCAGGAATACCTCTATGTCTTGCCATGGTGCCATCACCGTCTTTGGAAAGTTTTACTACACATTATTCAGTTAATTCATCGCATCACAACAAAACTGTAGCAGTGTGCAACAGCTGTGGAGATAACTGAGATTAACTCTATAGCCACAGGTATAAAACACGAAGTCAAGAAGGCAGCTTTAGAACAATAGAGTCTGTTCTACAGAGAAATAACACAAATCTGGTGTCTGCTTTGGTCTACTGGTCCTTGGATGTTGGTTCTGTCACCTCTTACATAGGTAGCATTATTCCTTACTTTGCAATTAAAAATCATAACCCATGGGTGAGGTTTATGTTTAAAAGAACAGGAGTCTTGAGATGCCATCCATTTTAAAAGTTTTCATTTATTCAAGAATGATGAAACACTGCCAAAAATTTCAAAACCTTTGAACAGATAAGTGCATGTGTCTGTTTCCTAAGAACACAAACAGGCTCATTAGAAAGTTAAGTGATTCGCCCATAGCTATATACTTAATAATTCTGCAGAAAAAAAATCCAGGAGCAGAAATGGAAAATCCTAATGTTAAGAGTCTTAACTCTGATTACCAAGCAATGTTTTCTTTAAGGTAACACATCGCTGTTGAAACTGAAACAAAATAAAACCAGGAATTTTGTGTGAGCCAGAGGTTGAATTTACGCAAATGACTTTACACAGTACTTTGCACACAGTAAATAATAAAATAACTATGGAAACTACATTAGTGGTTCGCAATCTGGCTGCACACGCAGACCACCTGGGGAGTTTTTTAAAAATAGCCCATGCCTGTGTCCACTCCCACCAATAAAAAAAAAATGTGTCCTCTAGAAGAAGTAAATGCTCCTGCTCAGAACGCCCAATCTATACTCTTGATTCTTCCCCTCATTTCGCATTTCCCACAGGTTCCTCCCTTTTCTCATTTTATTCCCAACTTTTTCATTTCTACTGAAATTTTACTCCACAGTCATAAGCACTCAATTCTAACCGAGGAAAAAAAAAATCTTTCCCAGCATCCCACTTTAACTAAAATTGCCATCTCTCTCCAATACATCTCAAAAAAGTTTATCAAAAGAAGAGTCTAATTCTATCAGAATTGTTGCTCTATACTTATGACCATTTCCTCAGTTAACATCTTTGTCATAACTTTCCATGTTTTTCTTAGAATAACTGCTACTGGTTTGTGGCGTTTAGCCCTGCCCTTCTTTAATTAAAACTCTGGAGTATAATTAACTAGTGCCAATCTGACTATATTACTTTAACATATAAAATTCCACGATGGGTATCCTATTCTATAAATATGGACCAAGGTCATTTGCAGGTCATAGTAGGCCATTTATGATTTGACCTTTCCCTGTATTTTCTTTCCTGTCAATACTGGGCCGTTAATGGCTCCCATATGCATTGTCTTTCTTCCTCTCCCAATTCTTAGGTTCTGCCGTTATTTCTGCCTTTACCACCCCTTTTTTCCTCACATGGCTATATCTAAGTCATCTTTTATGTGTCAATCCAGATATTATCTCTAGGATGCCTTTGCTAAAACCTTAGTTTGGTTTTTTTTCTCTCCTTAGACTGCACAGAGAACCAAGTACAGGTTGGCCTCATCGAGCCTTGGCTATAATGCAGTGCTTGTCTAAGGCCAAAAAGAAAGTGTGGACAGATAATAGAGGATACTGAAATTAGGAATATTTTCTGTTGGGAAGTTGGGAGCTTTTGAGTGTCTCTAGGCAAGACAGTAATAAGCATATTCTTTTTTTTTTTTAAGAAAGCCGAGCTTCCTATTTTAATAGACTGTATTATTATTTAGATATAAGACCAACAGATCAGGAGATAACTACCGATGAAAAGAAAATTGTTAGTCACAATTCATAAGAGTAGAGGTCATACCACATCCAGGGAGAAGAGAGCACACTGGAAAGCACTGGGGTTGATCAGGAAGCCAAGAGAGAAGGGGAAACTGTGGGCAAGAGCCTTTATTGTGGTTTCTCTGGAAAGGAATAGATGAGGCAGGGTGGGTAGATTTAGGATTGGCTAATTGAATAATTGCAGTAGGCTCTGGTCCATAAGAGCTGCACCAAGTTGTTTGGCACCTGGCCCTGGAGTGATGAGGCCAGGTAAGTAATGGCTTAGAGTGTGATAACCCAATAAAGGAGGTGGTATGGGTTTTGGATTGGCTGGCTTGCTTTTAAAAGGCATGCTCATGGGCAAGTTTTTTACTTTCTCCAGGAATTAGATAACACTATGGAGATAGAGTCTGTTCAGGGTCAGTAAGACTCCAGAAGTGAAATCATCAGAATATAGAAAATAGGAAAGGTAATGCACTTGGCCCTGTGATGCTTTGACATGATATTAAGGAACCCTTGACATTATGATAGAAGAGACCTTTGGAGAGTGGCACCCTGCCCTAAACAGCATATAAAACATTTTATTATGAGAATAGAAAGGAAGAACACAAGTAGAAGTCTAAAGAGTCCTTGTAGTTGGTACAGCCACTCTGGAAAACAGTGTGGAGGTCCCTTAAAAAGTTAAAAATTGAGCTACCCTATGATCCAGCCATTGCACTACTGGGTGTTTACCCCAAAGATACAGACGTAGTGAAGAGAAGGGCCATATGCACCCCAATGTTCATAGCAGCAATGTCCACAATAGCTAAATCGTGGAAGGAGCTGAGATGCCCTTCAACAGATGACTGGATTAAGAAGTTGTGGTCCATATATACAATGGAATATTACTCAGCTATCAGAAAGAATGAGTTATCAACATTTGCTACAACATGGACGGCACTGGAGGAGATAATGCTAAGTGAAATAAGTCAAGCAGAGAAAGACAACTATCATATGATTTCTCTCATCTATGGAACATAAGAACTAGGATGATCGGTAGGGGAAGAAAGGGATAAAGAAAGGGGGGTAATCAGAAGGGGGAATGAAACATGAGAGACTATGGACTATGAGAAACAAACTGAGGGCCTCAGAGGGGAGGGGGTTGGGGGAATGGGATAGACCGGTGATGGGTAGTAGGGAGGGCACGTATTGCATGGTGCACTGGGTGTTATACACAACTAATGAATCATCGAGTCTTACATCGAAAACCGGGGATGTACTGTATGGTGACTAACATAATAAAAAATCATTAAAGAAAAAAAATAAATAAAATAAAGAGTCCTTGTAGGCTACCCCATAACTGCTTCCCATTGATACAGCATTAGCCAAAAAAAATAGATCTGAAATTTCTGAGATCTCTAATTATATCTTGGCGGAATTATATAGTGTGTATATAGATAGAGACTCTATCTCTCTCTTTCTCTCTCTCGGTTTTTTTATGGAATTACATTGGCAGGTCCAGCAGTTATGTTGTTAGAAGGTATGTGATTGATAATTTACCAAAGTATTCATAAAGACTAGTGATATTTGGGTATGACCAAGGGAAAGGGGTGGTTGTAGTGGTCATAGAGATATTGGGCTGGAGGTGAAGTGGAAAGCTAGAAGGCATAGTAGAACTTACTGGAATGAGCTGTCTTCTTCTCAGGAGGCCTAGGGATTGACTGTCAAGAGGCAGTTGCCTCCTGGGGAAAATAAAAATATCCATTAATTTTTGGAATGGCACAGATAGTAGTAATCTCTATCAGATTTCCTTCAAATTAGGATAGTGTAAGGGTATATGTTTTGTCAGGGTACTAGGAAGATATCAGGATCATGGGCTAGGCAATGAGCTCAAGGAACATTAGAATCCTTAGTATCAATGGAAGAAAGGCAATAAATGTCTGTGTCCAGTTTATCAGTGCCTAGGAGTGGGAGTCTATGGGTGTCACTGGAGCAGAGGTTGTAGTATCCAGACTGATGTCATTTCTGGTGCAGAGGGTGAAGTCATCTCCAACAGCCCATCTCTTGGACTGGGGTGATGTGTGGAATGTGGGACTGGGAATCCTTTTCAAGTAAATACCCACTGGGTTAATGTGGGTCTTGTTTGAGTAGCAATATGGTATTATAATGAGGCTGATCCACTTGTGTAATTTTAAGGCAATGGTGGGTCTGGGAGCTTGACTTGTAAATATCTTGTAAGTCAAGAGATTTGTGGCTGCACAGCTAGCAAAGATGATGTTGGCATCCATGATTGTCGGGATTGTCAGAACCAACTGGCACCACTAAAGCCCTCATTAAGGATGGACGAATCTAAAAGTTCCCAACAGTACAAGTTTTATTTAGATGGATGATGAAAGGCTTTTTTGTTGCAATTAGATTTAAATCATATGGCCTGATTGGGGTGTATGTAAATAGAATGTAAAGTGGTTTGTAAATTAAAATATCTGTGCTTGAGTTTGGAGCTCTAGCATTAGTCTGTAGCCAGTTACTATAGGACTTTTTCCTCAGTTGTTAATTTGGTTGGTGATGGGCAAGCTGAAGAGGTCTTTGGACTATAGGGCTTGTATAAGCCAAGGCCAATGGCATGTAGGCCTCAGTATTTGTCATGTTTGTTTGAAGCAATGGCTTACGTGGAGGATTTGGTCTCCTGGAGTACAGACCAATGAAAACACCCAGACCAATCATAATGAGACCAACAGTCAACATTTGACTGCATTTGACAGGGTTGTTGTTATTGTTTTTTTTTTAAGTTTTAAAAGTTTCCTGTCTCTGTTTTTACCTGTTCAGTGGTTAACAGATAACCTCTCAGTGGCCCTGAGCTTTCCTTTCTATGGCTCTGTCCATAGATGGTAGCCTTCCTTTCTAGGATCTAGACCCTCTTTGGAGGGAGAGTGGCAGTGGCCTCATCTGTATTTTTGAGGCTCTGGGTTTTGAGCATAAGGCCACTGGCATGCTGGTAAGCAGCAAGGCTTAATAAGACCCTCATGCATTATCCAGATATTTTATATTCCTGAATCAATTGCATGACTTCCTCACATCCCCTTTCATTTTTCATTAGCATTGTGCTATTCATCTCTAAGAATGTGATCCCTTGTACCCCACTGGGTCAGGGGACAAATTTGGAAAGCAGCAAGGAAAGCAGCAACACAGGAGTTTATGTCCAAAACAATACCTTCTGTGAGGTGCTATGTCATGATCCCTGAGGTGAATGCTCTCACACTGACTCCATGTGTGGCTCACAACATACAAGTACCTCCAAAGAGCATTCTCCCTCTACACAGAAGGGCAGGCTGAAATGTATGGGAAAATACCACCTCAGTTTACTTCATCACTTGCCAGTGTTGCTTGGTCAAATGATGAAGACTGTCCCATGGCACTTGGAGGGAAGTCACATCTCAATCCCTTTGGAAGATCCAATCATAAGCTAACTAATTGCTAACCAACATGAAGAGGTGCCCCCCAACAGTGTCATCTAGAATCTAGGCAATTAATTCAGCCTAGAATGGAACTCAGGGAGCTTTCAGGTTCTGAATTTAGGGTGGGAATTCATAGCAACACCTGACAAATGCAACTAACAGCCATTGCAGTCATTGTAGCCACAGCCCAAGTGTACGCCAGCCAGCATGCAGCTGTAGCTTCCCAGGTTGGTGCTGATGTCTGGCGGAACCAGAAAGCCAAGAACAGTCTAGTGGCATATTATTCCTGATTGAGGCCAAACCTCAGAGTACTGCAGGTTTAATAGTTTCCAAAAATTGCCCTCAGGATTGATAATTCACTAACAAAACTCATAGAATTCATTAAATGCTACTACACTCACAGTCATGTTTATTACAGGGAAAAGGATACAAATTAGAACCAGCCAAAGGAAGAGACACATAGGGTGAAGTCTAAGAGGGTTTCCAATATGAAGCTTCTGTTGTCTGAAGGACAAGGTACCTTCCAGGTATGGGTGTTTGGCAGGACACACAGAGTATTACCAGGGAAGCTCCCTTGAGTTTCAATGTTCAGAGTTTTTATTGGGGCTTCCTTATATAGGTATGATTGATTGATTTTTTTCAGTTTTATTGAGATAAAAATTAACATACATTGTATAAGTTTAAAGCATATAGCATAATGACCTGTCTTATATATATTGTGATATGATTACCACAGTAAGTTTAGTTAATATCCATCATCACATATAGATACAAAAAGAAAAGAAAACATGTTTTTTTTCCTTGTGAGGAGGAGTCTTAGGATTTATTCTCTTAAGAACTTTCAAATATACCATACAATGGTGTTAAAAAGTATAGTTGTCATGTTGCACACCACATCCCCAGCACTTACTTGTCCTCAAGCTGGAAGTTTGTACCTTTTGACTACCTTCATCCAGTTCCCTGAACTTCACCTCCACCTCTCATAACCATAAGTCCAACAATCTGATCTCTTTTTCTGTGGGTTTCATTTTTGTTGTTTTTGTTTTTAGATTCCACATATAAGTAAGATCATACAGTATTTGTCTTTCTCTGACTATATCACTTAGCATAATGCCTTCCAGGACCATTTTGTTGTTGTTGTTGTTGTAAACGGCAGCGTTTCCTTTTTTATGACTAAATAATATTCTGGTATGTGTGTGTGTGCATGCATGTATCTATATAACTTCTTTATTGATTCATCCACCAATGGTCACTTAGGGTGTTTTCATGTCTTGGTAATTACAAAAAATGCTGCTGTGAACATGGAAGGGGTGCAGATATCTCTTTGACCTAGTGTTTCATTTTCTTGGATATATTCCCAGAAGTGGAATTACTGGATTATATGGTAGTTCTATTTTTAATTTTTTGAGGAACCTCCAACTGTTTTCCATGGTGGCTGAACCAATTTAAATTCCCACCAACAGTGCACAAGGGTACTCTTTTTTTCACATTCTCACCAGCATTTCTTACTTCTTACCTTTTCAATGATAGCCATTCTAACCAACGTGAGAGGATATCTCATTATAGTTTTGATTTACATTTCCTTTAACTGATTGACTAATTGCCCACATGGTTGAACTCAATCTCTAGTCATCCTCTCTCCACCTTGAGTCACCTCATTGGAATAAATTATTAGGTGTGGTCCAAGGGGTCTACTATAAATAACAAAGCCTCTCTTAACACTTGGGAAATTCCAAGGGTTTAAGAGGTACCTTTTAGCAATCAGCAGAAAAGGGCTCTTTTGAAGTGAGGCCAAATTCTTTACTATGCACATATGTACTTAGGTTCTCTCTTCAAGCTTGAGTTTCTTTCTCTCTACCCCATAGGGTTGCTGTGGTGATGGAATGAAGTAATAAATATTCCTCACACATATTAACTGCACAATAAATGGTGAGCTATTACTATTATTCCCCTTTCTGCCCTTCCAGAATTATCATTAATCTACTTACCTTGTTTTTGGTTAATGGTGAGAAAGGAATTAATTGGATCACTTAACTTACACTGGTATTGGGAATAAACAAGAAGATAAGGAGTGAAGAAAACTAATTTCAATCCCAAATATGATTAGCTTTGAATGTCTAGATAATTTCATGATCTCTTCAGGTTCTTAGAGTCCATGGTTCTCTGGACTCTGTGGCCTTTCTTGGTGTAGAGAAAGACTTGCCTCTTAAGAGAAAGACTAGAGTTCAAATTCAAGCACCTCTATTTGCTAATTGTATGAGTTTAACAAGGTATCTATTATCTCTTCAGGTTGCTCATGTGTAAATGGGGAAAAATAATAGCTACCTCAAAATATTGTTAAATTGAAGAGACGACATACTGAAAAGTGCTAAGCACTGTGAATTGCACAGAGTAGATGCCCAATAAAAATAAATTTTAAAATTCCTCCAACAATTAATCTCTTCGTTAGTACCAGGCACTAGGAGTTGGGAATGGTACAAAGG
Organism: Ursus americanus; assembly: GCF_024610735.1. Classification (NCBI taxonomy): domain Eukaryota; kingdom Metazoa; phylum Chordata; class Mammalia; order Carnivora; family Ursidae; genus Ursus; species Ursus americanus. The sequence continues at coordinate 71,035,984 of NC_142128.1, forward strand.
TGGATAAGGTTTGATCCCTGTCCTTGAAAATGCCCATTGTTCAGTTATAGAGATAGACAGGTATAAGAGGAGTGACCATATAGTTGACAGATTCAATTTTATCTCTTCGTTCTTTCAAACATAAATGACAGATAAACCCTGAACATCTAGCTTTTTCTCCTCTAATCAGTTCTTGCATCTCAATAGATCTTTAGAGTGTTTAATCACTTAATTCAAATAAATAAAACTTTAATAACAAAATTTCAGGAAGCAGGGCATGTAAGGAGGTATTTCTTTGACAAGGAATCTTTGATGGCTCCTTGTCAACAAATACACTCAAGCAACAATAAATAATTCGTTATCAATCTTCTTTTTCATTACACGGAACTGCTAGACAAATTGGGAGTTAAAAAGTAGCAGTTTAATTGAATGTTAATGTTTATCTTTATGACTGTCATTGTGAATAAATCATTGAAAAATGAAGGCAACATGAATTAGAAGAGATTATAGCCCTAGAACTGCTTCTAATTTCCAATCTGATCTTGGTAGTGAGTTTCACCCATGTTTTTTCTCAATTTTCTTTCCTACAAAATGAGACTATGAATTTGATGATATCTAATGTCTCCACCAGTGCTAATTTTGTGTTATTCTGAATATTAATATAATGGAGCATTAACAAAACATGCATAAAATATGGGTTCAAAGAATGTAACACATAAATTATATATAACTATAATTCTTACTAGTATTTGCCATATTGATTGGATTTCTTAGCTATAAAGGTTTTTTTGGTAAGTTTATTTTTCATATATTGCTCATATACTAGAAATATGGATTTTTAAAATGTGACCAAAAATATTGCTCATTTAACAGAGACATGAAAGTAAAAATTTTAGGGGTTTGTCTTCATTTCTTTCACTGGTAATTACCTCAGAACTCCAAAATATGCCAAATTTAACAACACTAATATACTTGTTCCTAAAATTAATTATTTAAAATAGCTCCATATAGTTTTCCTTGACTATTTATTTAAACCCTATGCAGTTTTCAAAAGAATATAAGGCAGGTGATGAAAAAAAAAAGAATGTAATAAGATAACATGAAATTAGGGTGGAAAATGACAGCTTTGTTGATGCTATTGTAGAAGCCCTCCCTGTCTTACACGACCATCCATTTGTCATTGCCAAATCTGGCAGAAGCAAGACAAATAATATCCAACATCATCTGGGCATGTGTATGCACATGTATGCTAGGCACTTGGCTAAGCGTTTGACACCTACCACCTTATTTACTACTCATTGTAATAGTGGTAGTTGGATAATATTATTACCTTCATTTTTCTGATGAGAAAATTGAATTAGAGAGATTATGTATTTTGCCTAAGGTCTAGAAGCTTTAAAAGGTATAATTTAAACTCAGATTCATCTATATCTAATGCCAAAGTTTATGTCCTTACCCTCTGTATATAATACTTCTCCTCAAAAGTGATTTCTTATAGACAATGACAAATTTATTGTATACTTCTGTGTGCCTAGCACTGCATTAAGCATGTAGTGGAAAGAGAGAAGTCAAACACAGGGTACACAGCCTCAAAGATTTTATGATCTAGTTAGAAAGAGAGAACTGGCATGTATGACATACTGGATGGAAATTTATGCTACTATGTGTAGTAATTCTATTAAAAAAGTAGTGCAAATGCAAAGAAAGGAAGTCAACATTAACTGAGCCTCCTCTCAGCCGAATTTAGTATGTAGTAAGGCAGCTTGTAATCACCTCAGGCATGATCATATCCCAGGCAGAATTCACATTTCATTGATACATCAAGGGCATTTCTTTTCTTTTTTCCTGTCACATTTACATTTTTCTTCTCATGTCTTGTGAAATAGAAAAACAGCATTCTGCAGAAAGAGATGGAATCCCCAATCTAACACCTACATCATCATTCAAAAAAGTAATATGTCTGTACATCATTTGGTAATTATTCACAGTTGTAGAAAATATGCAGTATTTGTACTCAGTTTGGAAGATTAAAACTGAAAAATAGAAAACTTGCAAAATCATCCAGCTAAGAAGTGACAGAAGCAGAATAGTAAGCCATGTCTCCTGATGGCATGTCTGGAAGTATTACTCCACACTCAGCTATCTTTGGGCAAATTTACTGCAATATTGCTTGATCATAAAAATGGACGAATCTATCTCGTAGTATTGCTACAAGACTTTGCTTCATTCGCAGTACACACTCTCTATTATAACAAATCTTTCTTCTCTAAACTGCCATCCGCTCCCTGTACAAGTAGCGAGCACCCAGGCATTCTGTGTCCACATGGAAGGTGACTCGTGCCTTTCATATGGAATGATTTCTCTAAGGCCTTCATTGCCAGCTGCTTCAATCCTTAACTGCTGTGGGAGTCCAGAAAAGCTGGAGCCCAGCTCTTGGAGCAAGTTACAGCCTGCACAGCAAGGATCCAGAGGCTTGCAAACTGTGCACGGAATCCTCCTCCTCTGAAATGACGCCTTGATCATCCAATCCCCACCAATTTTCTACAGCTGGAACATTTATGCTTTTACTTTGGGAAATTGTGCAGAGTATACCACATCATTATCAAAACCTCTGTAACAGTAGTACAGGTATCCTTGAAAAGACTTAAAAAAAATTTCCCTTTCAGAAAAATATTTGTTGTCTTCCTTTTAAACAGAACCAGTTAAAAGTTGTCATTGCCTTTATTTGACAGAGTCACAAAGTAAATTCTTCCTCAAGAGGGGCGCCTGGGTGGCTCAGTCGTTAAGCATCTCCCTTCGGCTCAGGGCGTGATCCCGGAGTTCTGGGATCGAGCCCCATGTCAGGCTCTTCCGCTGGGAGCCTGCTTCTTCCTCTCCCAGCCCCCTGCTTGTGTTCCCTCTCTCACTGGCTGTCTCTCTCTGTTAAATAAATAAATAAAATCTTTAAAAAAAAATTCTTCCTCAAGAAAGACTGTGAAAGAACAGTATTTCACAAGTCCTAATCTTTTTTTTTCCTTTTGTGAACTTAACCAAGCTCATCCATTGACAAGGGATATCCTTGCTCTGCTGAAAGTCCAAATTTGGTTATTTTTTTACACATTTCAAAGCAGAACACACACATATTCTTTGGGATTAGATAGAGGTAGGGTAAATCCAGGCCCTGGTACAGTCAGAAGTTGCTTAATTTCTTTAAGGCTGTTTCTTTATCTGAAGACTGGAGATAAACCACACACCTTGTGGTGTTATATGATGATTAGATGAGATAATGCACCTTATTCACTGAGTACCCTGCTTAACAAAGAACAGAACAGCTTAAAAAAGCATATGATAGCTCTTACTATTTTTCCTTTCTGTGTGAACCTGAGGGAGTTATTTAACATTGCCAACTTTGTAACTTCTTAAACTGTGTTGTACAAATTAAATGAGGTGTACAAGAAGTAATTTTTTTTGTAGTAGATTAATCTGAGTACATGTAATAAACAACTGTTATTCTTTCTTTATTGCTTTATACAAGTGGCTGTCAATATTTATTCCCCTCCCAGGATGAAATCCTGGACAAACTGCATAGATTTTCAGGTGTTAAAAAAAGATCCTCCTAAAGGTTCCATCTCTCAACCAGTTGAAAGCCTTTTCTGCTGTCCATACTCCTGCCAGCCTCAGGCTGGAGAACTGTGGAGATGTGAACTGAGTTGGTGATAGATGTCTTTACCTTCCCCTGGAATGGTCTGCTACTCTGCCTTCTCCTCCACTTGCAGTCAGGGCAAGAAGAGCAGTCACTTGAAGGTGGAGTTGTCATCTGGCTTCTGTGTCATTTTGGTTGTTATTGTTGTTCATACCCGCTTGCTTTCTCTTCACACCTGCCTTGCATGAGCGGTATTTGAGGGAAATCAAGAAAGAAAGCAATTTCTATTTGGGGGCTAGAATCAAGGTTCAACAGTTAGGTTTGAAGAAGTAGATGGAGTTCTTTAATACCTTCATAAACTACAAAAGTTCCCACCAAGCCACTTGCTCCGCCCTTATTCAAGTGAAAATAGTATACATGCTGTGAAACACGGCTTAAGGAAAATCTCTAGGGCCCCATTCCAGTCGGACTGTTGTGCATCAGCTTCTACAATATAGAAATTCTGGATCTGTCACTTGGATCAAACTAATTTTATTTAAGACTTATATTATTTCCTATGGTGGCTATAAACACATTACCACGAATTTGGTGGCTTAAAACAACGCACGTTTATTCTCTTACAATTCTGGAAGCCAGAAGTTCCCAGGTTTTTGTTTTTGTTTTATCAGCTAAAGCCAATGTGTTGGAGGTGCCTTGCTTTCTCTGGAGGCTTTAGGGAAGAATCCACTCCTTGCGTCTTCCAGTTTCTGGAGGCTGATGACATTCTTGGGCTTGTGGCTGAGTTCCTCTGAGCTCTGCCTTGATGATCACACTGCCTTCTCTTCTATAGGAAATCTCTCTCTGCCTCCCTCTTATAAGGATACCTGTGATCACATTTTGAGTCTGCCCAGATTATCCAGGATAACCTCCCCATCTCAAGATCTGTAAATCACATCTGCAAAGACCCTTTTTTCCATATAAGATAACATTGGCAGGTTCCAGGGATTAGGACTTAGATATCTTTGAGGGTCATATTTCATCCTCCCGTAAACATCAAAGATAAGGTGAATACAGCTTATAATCTAACTTTTTAACTCCTACTTCTGCTATGAACTTTTCTCCAAAATTAAATGTTACTTATGCTTCGGGGTCCAATTCAATATCAATTAGTTACAAAAATACCCTTGGTCAACTTGGTCCACACTGATTATGCCCTCCTGCATGATTCAGACCTCAGTTAAAATTCCAAACATTCACTATCTTTTCATGTTTAAGCAACTTACTGTATTTCCTCACCTGTGAAATAGGACAGTGTTATCATCCTCACTGGACTGCTTCAAGGATTAAAGGAGAAAACATAGACGGAGCCAAGAATTAAATCTAGAACATGATAAACACCTAATATATTTTAATTTTTCCCTTCTATTGATCAAATTATGTCTCTCATTTCATAACTTTATGAGAATCAGTCTTTTTCTAGAGAGAATTTTTTTCTTAATGCTATACTTTTTAATATGTACTTCTTTATTATCCCATTATGATGGCATACTATTGATATTAAAAATATTGAGAACTACCTGATAGATAGCAAAGCATTACCTCCCACAAAAGACCAATTCATAGTTTGTAAATAATGACCTAAATGGGAAATCCCACTTCGATTACAGTATTTTCTTACCTGCTTTGTTTTTAGCATGGACTCGCTAAGAAAAAAATATTCTAAGTTTTAAAATCTCAAATTGCATAGGATATTACTTGGTTTAATCAAGTACATCTCTGCACATCTTGATTGATTTATTTCATTTTGAATTATTACTTTAAAATCATGAAAATACAATAATTCTCATTGCAGTTTCTTGATATTTTATCAAATCCAATATCCGTCATCAGTCTGTGCAATATTTGATTTTTTTTATCATGATTTAGTTTTTCTTTTTTTAAGGACGCATTTATTCTATCATCACATCACATTGTCAGAGTGTCATAAGAAACGTTGAGAACTGACTGACCGAGTACTTCCTCTGGGATATTTAGTTATTCCATAGCAAGCTCCAGGCTTTAACACAAAATAGAGTTAATAATCATTTTAAGGCAATTTGTTTATTAAAGTATAACATAATTTAGATAAACGTGCATGTATCTAGATGTGTTGTTCAGAATTTTTTTATTATGTTATGTTAGTCACCATACAGTACACTGTTAGTTTTTGATGTAGTGTTCCATGATTCATTGTGTTGTTCAAAATTTTAAAAAACTGAGTACATATGTGTGTAGCCATCACCTAAACCAAAAAAAAAAAGGGGGGGGGATATTGCCAGCATCTCAAAATCCCCCCTTATGATCACCTCCAGTTACTGTTCCCCTCCCCAAGGATGATACCTACTGATTTCTAAAGCCATAACTGGGTTTTGTCTGTCTTAAGACTTTATTAAAATGAAATTGTATTTGCTTTGCTGTTTGTGTGTTTGACATTTAACTGTTTTTGGGTATAGTTGTAATTGGTTCGTTTTTACTGATACATAGAGTTTCCCTGGAATGTTGAATGTTCTAATACAGGACTTCAGGTATGCGTGTATATACATTTCCGTTGGATATATCCCTAAATGTTGAATTGCTGAGTCATAAGATATGCATATATTCAGCTTTAGGGGACACCGACAAACCCCTTTCCTGAGAGTTAGTACAACTTTGCACGTCATGCCAGCATTGTACACCACTTCAGCTTCCTACAGATTGTCTCCAGCACCTGCTATTGTCTGTCTGCCTTTTCATCTCAGCAATTCTGATGAGGTAGTAGAGATAGCGCACTAGGGTTTCAATTTGCATTTCATCAGTAAATAACAAATATGAGTACCTTTTCCTATATTTTTTTTTAGCCAGTTGGATATATTTTTATGTGAATTGCTTGTCTGAGTGTTTTGCTTGTTTTCCATTAGCTTTCCTGTTTTCCATGAGGGTGTTCTTTACATAGTCTAGGTATGATTTTTTTGTGGGGCAAAGGTTTTATCAATATTTTCCTTTTTATTCCGTTAATTTTGGCATTTGAGAAACAGAACTTATCCATTTATCTTAGGATTTTTTTTTTTTTTTTTAGTTTAAGGCTATATGTGTCTTGTTTAGGAAAACCTGGGCTACTTGAAGCTCATGAAGATGGCCACTCTCTTTTCATCTAAAGTTACTGGTTTACCTTTCTCACCTAAATCACAAGTTTGATTGATTTTTGTGACTTTGGTGAGTAAAGGTTAAAGGTTAAAGGTTTTCCCCCCCTCAAATGAATAATCAACTGATATAGCATCTTTTATTGACAAAACTATACCTTTCCCACCACGCAGTAGTGTTCCTTTTGTGATAAATATATATGTGTGTGTATGTGTCATACATATATATACATATGTATATATATATAAAAGTGTTTTAAAAACTATTTTTAGTGATTATCACATGTATACAAAATACATACAAAATTTTAAAAATTAATACAATAAATCCATATTACCCACCATCCAGCTTCAAAAATTATTAGCTCATGACCACTTTTCGTAATACACTAGCACCTACTTCCTCCCACAAATCTCAGTATATCATTTTATCCATCAGTTTCAGTATACTTTCTAAAAGATAAGGTCTCTTTTTATAACATACTATAATACTAGTATATTATTATCACATCTAAAAATAGTAATTTATTTATATTTATCAAATGTCCATTTAGTGTTCAATCTCTCTGATTGTCTCATAAGTGTTTAAGGAGGCTTTTGTTCAAATTAGAATTTAAACAAAGTTAATACACTGTAACTGGTTCATATGTCTCATCAGTCACTTCTAAGGCTCCCCCTCCCTTTGTATGTGTTTCCCTTATGAGGTATTTGTGGAAGAAGCTGGTTCATTTGTTCTGCAGATTTTAGATTTTGTCACTTTAAGCAATGGTTGTTTAGTATTGGAAACAAGATTCTTAAAATTTTTTCTCATTTTTAGGTAGTGAAACAAAGCAAGCTGCCTCTATATCACCCAAATAAAGAGTAATTTGAAATTTGTGCTAATAATACCTGATGCTTATGTACCAAATGTATCTATTTTTATAAACAATTTGTCTAAATAAGTATCCATAATGGATTACTGTATACCAGGATTTTTCCACCATGGCACTATGGACATTTTAGCAATGCCAGAAATGGACAAAACTTCTTTTGTACTTGCTAGGCTGGACATTTTAGGGGGACTGATTCTTTGTTGTGGGGAGCTGTTCTGTGCTGTGTAGGATGATTGGCTATATCCCTGGCCTCCTTGCATCAGATGCCAGTAGCAACCTGTGAACGTACGAAACATTTACTGTTGTTCATCTACTGCCATTGCTTATTATCTTCTTATTCCTGTTCCTGTTCCTCTTTGTATTCTCTCCCCTTGATTTGTTTTCAGCCCCTCAAGAGTAGGGAATGTCTTCATTTATGAATTAAGGTTAGTGATAATTAGCCTGCCTTCTTTATAGGGTCATTTTTGGACCAAATGAAATAATCCTAAAAAAAAAAATTCCCTTTGATGACGTTGTAAAGTCCTGGTAGAAATGTTAGATATTTTTAGATTTTATGTTTATTGGTATTGCCACAATGTATCCAGCAATGTCTTGTTCAGTACATTGCTTTTGACTCTCATTTCAAACCTAGCATTTTTGTGTAGCCTTCAATATTTTCCCATGAATTCCTCCTTCCCTCCTCATGCAAAATAACCAACTTTTCCTCTTGACTTAATTCCCACAGTTTCAAGTTACAGCCTTCCCAACATTATCTCTCAGCTTCACACACACTGCTCTTTCTATATTTCCCACATTCAACCTCCCTTTTTCAACTCCATTTACCTCCACTCCTACCCTTCTCCCTAAACACACTTCATCTCTCTTAATTTATATCTTCCCCTTTCTTGCTATTCTAATAAAATTTAATCTGATAATCTCTGAAAGTCTCTTGATATTTTTCTCTCTGCATCGTTGAAGCTCCTGAAATCATTTTCCACCATATTATTTTTGAGAAAAATTACTGAGTGTCTAAGCATAACAAATACTTTTTAAAAAGATAAATAAGGCATAGGTCCTGCCCCAGAGAAGAGACAGTTGACCAAATAATTTCTGTGCCAGCATGTCAGGTTATAATGGTGCCTCTACATAGAGACTAACAGAGGAAACAAAAGTCTACTTTGGATTTGGTAAATGACATCAAAGAAGTAAGTGGTGCCTCCATTTTGTCTTAGACAGGATTTCTCACGTGGAGAAGAAGAATGGAAGAGGATTGTAGGCCCAGAAAAGATCATAATTCTTTCCTGGTGTGGAGAGTATGACTTAAGATGGGTGCATAGAATCTATGGAGTTGAGTGCCTAGAATTTTGTCCCTCTGTGTATGCTACTTGGTGGGTGTTATTTTTAAGAAATCGTGAATCTTATGTATTCTTCTGATTGGACTGAAATTTCCAAGAGTGGTTGGACTATATTTGCCAACTGATGTCAGACTACTCCATCACTGATATTCTGACTGAGCATGGCACTGGCAACATACCCACAGTCCAAAAAGCCATACATGGTAGCACACATCTTTCCAGTGTTTCTAGAAAGAGCAAAGCCCAGGCCACTTTCCTTGCCCAAAAATAATCAGATTGCTGTCTTGAGCAATTTAATTTAATTAAAATAAGGAAAAGTACTATGTGGAATTCTCTTTCATACTGGGACATTTTCAGTGGAAAATCTCAATTCATTGAGAGATTTAAGGTGGTTTAATTGACTTCCCCCTTTGGTTGTCCTCAGAAGAGAAAATGTCCCAACTTTGTTTATGTCTTCCTATTCTTTACCCTTCTCTTGTCACACCTATTTTTCTTCCACTCTATTTCTCCTTCCCCTTCCTTTCTTCCTTTTCCTTTTTAATCAGAGATCCTATCCAGATGACAACTGAGATCGTCCAGATGAGGTTTTTTCCTGTGCTGCCCACCATGGTGTGGGCGGTGGTGCTGAGAAATTGTACTTGAGTCTGTTTGAAGGGACTGAAAATGCCCTGAAGTCTTCGAATTTTTTCCAGTCATTTTATAATAAACAGTAGACAGCCTTTTATCTGTAGGTTTATGAGCAATGCAGTCACTTCAAAAGGAGGTGCAGCTTACTTTCATCCATTTGTTCTTCTCTGTGCAGTTAGTGGTGCTGGGATGCCTGTGACTACTGCTGAGACATCTGATCCGAGGGCCCAAGCAGCCCGACAGATCCTCAGGAGTTTCAGTGGCTCTCTTATTCTTAACCATGAACAAACTTATATTGTTAGTTAATCTGAGAAATATGCATCATATTTAAGGGCAAAATGAAACTTTCTCTTTAGTCAGGTTACAAAAAGAGCAAATCCATACTAGCCATACTGCTTTTTAGGGAAGCAATGCAAGACACGTGTTATTTTTTCTTATTATCTGTTATTGTCAGTTGCAAAAAGTGAATCTTTTGAGTGAAATGTCACCAGGAAGATCCTTCCCACACTTTGCATATTTTTTCCTTGTCTTCTCTAACTTCTTTCACCCCTTTTTATTCCCACTTCTCACCTTCATCTTGGTGTTAAAGTTTTCTAACCCATCTCTCTCTGATTTAGTGATGAGATCAGTTGCTGACAGAGGATCATTAGTCCCCATCACAGATTTTTTACTCATCACCATATAACCTGAAAAACAAAACAAAACACTGATGAACTACTTACAAATTTGTAATTGTCTGTCAGATATTCACAATAAAAAGATAACTTAAATATTTAATAAGAGGCTGGAAGATTATTTTATATGCTTTCACCAGCTTATTGAGAGACAAAAGTTATCAAAAAAAAAAAAGTTTTCAAAGAGGGAAATTCTCAGTCTTGCCGAAGATTTCTCTGTAGATAATAAATCTTTTCTTAAGTCAGAATAAAGCAGTCTGTCCTTCATGACAAACTCTAAGTTGAAATTACAAATTCATTTTGTGTGTGGTTTGACCTTCCTTGTTTATGACAAGACAGGTATCTATTGAATGAAATGGATAGCTTGAAAAGTTCCGGATCAACATCAGGCAAACAAAAGGAGGAACAGGCTTTTTGTAAGGGCTTGAGGGAGAGACCATCACTGTCTAGCCCTTCCCTTCTGTCCCCAGCAGGTCTAATCACATAGTCTAAATTCATGACTACACAGTCTAAGTACGTGACCCGGTAGAAACATATCTGTGTAACAGTCTGTGGTCATGGGGACAGATGGCAATCCTTCCAGTTGCATCAGCCGCCTCCCCTGTGTCCCAGGAAAAGCCCCAACTTTCTTGTAAAACAATGTGCTATCCTCCTGCTGGGCAGAAGCTGCTGGACTGCTGGAAATCACTTTTCCTAGATGTCAAAGGATCCTGAGGGTAGAAAAGTTAGACTGGCTCCACCCTTCTATGCATATAATTAACATTCCACAAGAATGAAAGTTTGAAAATTTGGCAGAGCCTAAAAATGTCTTAAGTTGCTTTTCAATGATACTTCTTTTTTCTATGTCTGAAGCAAAAAGAAAATGGCTAGAAATAAAATATTGCCTTAATTTATAACAAAAAAATACGTAAGCCTTAGTAAATTAATATAGTCTACTCATATAGACATTGTTTCTTAAATGAAATGAGTGTTAGTTAAAATGTGTGCTGAATAATCTTCAAAATATTTGTACTTATATTGTTTTCACATAGCTACTAAACCAAAAGAATTTAAAATGAATTTATTTAGTCCAATCTAAGATGATGTATTCAGAGATAGTGCTTGAAGCAATGTCAAGGTTAGAAGGCATAGTACAGATGCATGCCATCACTTACAAAACCAAAGCCAAAATTATCTTGAAAATTACAAATTTGGTGGGTTATTTTTAGTGTCAGCCAAGAGGAAAACCCAGGGTTTGTACCATAACAGCAGTGCTTAGTTTTCATGAGTCTGGAATGTAGTCATCAACCCAGCTGAAAATAGGCAACAGCATCAGTGTGTACTAGAACAGAGACTGCATTGCAGTCAGTGTGTGTGGACAAAAGACTAATTCTTAGTATTGTTGGAAAGAGTGACCGCCACATCACAAACTGCTACTGTTCAAACTTCTCAGAAGCTTCATGCAAAATAAAATAAATAAAACAACCATCCAGCAAAAACTTTATACAATACCACTTCATTTTCAGTGGGTCCCATCATTCAACCAGTATAAATAGGTTTCATGCTCTACAAGCATCCATATTTTTGGATTCAATCTATGAAACCAAGTATTCTTGAACTAATGGGAAGAGATGGTGCCTTTTTAGAGAAAAAAAAAATACTTGAGATTTTATTCTTACTCGAAAGGAGCTTTAGAAACTATGGGACTAAACACATGAACACATTGGTTTGCTTCTTTCTTATGAAAACAAAAGCAAAGGCAACTGCCCAACAGTGTGGCTGATACAAATTTTGATCTATTATGGAACTAAGATGTGGTCACATTTTTCTCCCCAAGCAGCTGAAATCAGTGACTTAGTAGCTAGGAACTACTGCTGAGGCAGGAGGAGGTAATCTTGAACTAGCAATTTAGCAAAAATCAGGATTATGAAGGACCTATATGCCAGGTATAAGCAGTGGAGACTGAAATTTCCTTGGACTATGATACCACATGTACACTAGACACGGCCTCACTCCCTCCCTTCCCCTGGGAAGTAGGGAGGTCAGTAACACCCAGCTCTACCAAAGGCCTTTTGAAACAGATGGAGCCAAGGCTGCAGCCACTGACCAACCCTGGGTATGACCAAGCCTATTTTAAATACACTGGTCTCCTGGAATTCCTAGTTGTTGGAGGTAAAATAAATAAGGCCACAGGCATATAAAGAAATATGAGAAATATAAAACAGAAACCCCAAGTACAACCTGGCTGATTTGGTTCCATTTTGCACCAATGAGAAATGTCAATTTAAATTATATATTGTAAAAAAAAAAAAAAAGAATAACCTAATTAATAAAAAATAAAAGAAAGTAGGAAAGGAGACACTGAGAAAATATTGCTTGGCTTGCAAGACACATATCCATGAGTGCTTTTTTTTAGTGTATTATCTCACTTAACTTCATAATCTTCATCAAATCTTGTAATTTAGACATATATTTAGGGTTTTTTAGTAATGGGAAAAAAAACTCAAAAAGAGTAAATAACTTGCCCGAAGTCACAGATATATAGATAAATCTAAGAAATATACAACAGGAGCTTTGAGTGTAAAAAATGAAAGGGGAAAGTTGTGTTCGATTATAGGAAAGGAAGTAATATTGGAATTATTGTGAAGATTATCAAAGATATCTCCAAAACACAGAGTGAGGAAAGAGTGCTGATGAGAATTTACAAGTGTTTGAGTTTGAAATTGGAAATGGTTGGCAGAATGTCGAAAGGAAGAGAGAATTCAAGGTATGGGATTGTAAACCAGGCCCTTTGGAAAACTTTAACTACTCATATAATCCTCAGGAAAGCACCGCTGCCTTCTTCTCCCAGAATATAGATGCTACATATGTGTCCTTGAAAATGTGAGGTAAACTCTAAAACTGGTGGGTATCTCACAATAAAAGCCTCCAGTGCTTTTATTGGAGACTTTGTCTAAAATCTTATACATTTAGCAAAATTGCTGTTATTATCTGTTAATACTTGTTTGTAAATGGAAATTGGAACATTTAGTCTTGAGTTTTGTTGAGTAAAATGTGGTGAAACTGGGACCCTAATTACTTGTAAACATTTTAAAAATAGTTTGGGAATGGATTTGAAATTGTTAGGTATGACTTGCTGAGTCCCTTCTGGTTATTCCTCCTACTAATTTGGTGTTTCTAATTGGCATGGGCTTCTATTATAGAAATGTGGCCGGTGAAAAAGGTCATGAGTTTTGTCCACATTTTGCCTCTGAGAGGGTAGACATTGTGAATCTCAGTAGATTATAAAGAGCAGTTTTTGTCATGGCTGCTCCTTAGCCGTAATAAACTTATTTCTCATGACTGGTCTACACAATATGGGTAGATTTTGTTTTTGAAGAAGAAAATACTCAAGTCCTGAATCAATTTTACATTTTCAAGGGTTTTAGTAAAGTTGGTGAAAAAAAGTATGGTAAGAATTTGGCAGCCAAAATCTTTCACTGGTCTGTACACTCGTTTTACTGTTATCAGATTTTCCTTTAGTTCCTGGCTATTTTATTTGTACATATCTTATTTTCTCACTAGTCTGGCACCATTCAAAATTCTTTGTAGGATGCATGGTGCTTCACACAGAAGTAGTTTCTCAAATTTTTTCTACTAAAAGAACTGTAGACGTTAATGAGATATTGAGAATAATTTATTCCCTTATCTATTTAAAAGGGAATGTGGTCTATTTCAGTATGATGTTGTGCAAAATAATAAACTGTTTCAAAAGTCAGATTATAAAACTTGAAGATTGTAAAGGGAAGTGCTATGAAGTTTGAATCCATGAATGTCTAAATGATGAAAAATAATTTATTCCGGGAGATATCCTAGGAAAGCACTACTGAAAATAAGGTCAAAGTAACTGTATGAAAAAAGGAAGAAAAAAAAAACAATACAATGTAGTAGCTGGAGAAAAACAACACCACCATTGCTTTTAGGAGTGCTGGTTTCATTTCCTTTTTACATACCTTAATGCCAGTCTGAGAGAAGAAAGAAGAGAACCACGTGCAAAGACTCACTCTAGCATGCAAAAGGCAAAAATTTCATTGACTTTATTTTTTTTAATCTAAATTCAATTAGCCAACACATAGTACATCATTAATTTCAGATGTAGAGTTCAATAATTCATCAATTGCATATAACACTCCATTCTCTTTACATCACATGCCCTCTATAATGCCACTCACCCAGTTACCTCATCTACCCCACCAACCTCCCCTCTAGCAACACTCATTCTGTTTCCTGTAGTAAAGAACCTCTCATGGTTTTTCTCCCTCTCTGATGACTTCCTATTCAGTTTTTCCCTCCCTTCCCCTATGGGCCTCTGTGCTGTCTCTTATATTCCATATATGAGTGAAACCGTGTGATAATTGTCTTTCTCTGATTATTTCACTCAGCTTAATACCCTCCAGTTCCATCCACATCAATGTAAGTGGAAAGTATTCATCCTTTCTGATGGTTGAGTAATATTCCATTGTGTATATCACATCTTCTTTATCCATTCCTCTGTTGATGGGCATATCGGCTCTTTCCATGGTTTGGCTATTGTGGATATTGCTGCTATAAACATTGGGATACAGGTGTCCCTCCAGATCAATACATTTGTATCTTTAGGGTAACTACCTAGTAGTGCAATTGCTGGTCATAGGGTAGCTCTATTTTTAACTTTTTGAGGAACCTCCATACTGTTTTCCAGACTGGCTGTACCAGCTTGCATTCCTACCAACAGTGTTAAGAGGGATCTGCTTTCTCCGCATCCTCACCTATATCTGTTGTTTCCTGTCTTGTTTAATTTTAGCCATTCTGACTGGTGTGAGGTAGTATCTCATTGTGGTTTTGATTTGTGTTTCCCTGATGCCAAGTGACGTGGAGCATTTTTTCATGTGTCTGTTGGCCATTTTTATGTCTTCTTTGGAGAAATGTCTGTTCATGTCTTCTGCCCAATTCTTTTTTTTTTTTAAGATTTTATTTATTTATTTGACAGAGAGAGAGACAGCCGGTGAGAGAGGGAACCCAGGCAGGGGGGGAGGGAGAGGAAGAAGCAGGCTCCCAGAGGAAGAGCCTGATGTGGGGCTTGATCTCAGAACTCCGGGATCATGCCCTGAGCCGAATTCTGCCCAATTCTTGACTGGATTATTTGTTTTATGGGTGTTGAGTTTGATAAGTTCTTTATAGATCTTGGATACTAGCCCCTTATCTGATATGTCATTTGCAAATATCTTCTCCCATTCCGTGTGTGGGCTGCCTTTTAGTTTTGTTGGCTGTTTCCTTTGCTGTGCAGAAACTTTTTATCTTGATGAATTTCCAATAGTTCATTTTTGCTTCTATTTCCCTTGCTTTTAGAGGTGTGTCTAACAAGAAGTTCCTGCGGCTGAGGTCGAAGGTTGCTGCCTGTGTTCTCCTCTAGGATTTTGATGGACTCCTGTCTCACATTTAGGTATTTCATCCATTTTTTAAATCTTTGTGCGTGGTGTAAGAAAATGTTCCAGTTTCATTCTTCTACATGTGGCTGTCCAAATTTCCCAATACCATTTGTTGAAGAGACTGTCTTTTTTCCACTGGAAATTCTTTCCTGCTTTGTAAAAGATTAGTTGACCATAGAGTTGAGGGTCCGTTTCTGGTTTCTCTATTGTGATCTATGTGTCTGTTTTTGTGCGAGTACCATACTGTCTTGATGATTACAGCTTTGTAATAGAACTTGAAGTCCAGAAATGTGATGCCACCAGCTTTGATCTTATTTTTCAACATTCCTTTAGCTATCTGGGGTCTTATCTGGTTCCATACAAATGTTAGGATTATTTATTCCAACTCTGTGAAAAAAGTTGATGGTATTTTGATAGGGATTGCATTGAATGTATAGATTGCTCTAAGTAGCATAGACATTTTAACAATATTTGTTCTTCCAATCTATGAGCATGGAACGTTTTTCCATTTCTTTGTGTCTTGCACAATTTCTTTCATGAGTGTTCTGTAGTTTTTTTTAATTAATTTATTTTTTAATAATATTTTTTTATTATATTATGTTAGTCACCATACAGTACATCCCTAGTTTTTGATGTAAAGTTCCATGATTCATTAGTTGCGTATAACACCCAGTGCACCATGCAATATGTGCCCTCCTTACTACCCATCACCAGCCTATCCCATTCCCCCACCCCCCTCCCCTCTGACGCCCTCAGTTTGTTTCCCAGAGTCTGGAGTTTTTAAAGTACAGATCCTTTACCTCTTTGGTTAGGTTTATTCCTAGGTATCTTATGGTTTTTGGTGCAATTGTAAATGGGATCAATTCCTTAATTTCTCTTTCTCCTGTCTTATTGTTAGTGTGTAGAAATGCAGCTGATTTCTATGCATTTATTTTATATCCTGCCACATCACTGAATTTCTTTATGAGTTCTAGCAATTTTGGGGTGGAGTCTTTTGGGTTTTCCACATAAAGTATCATGTCATTTGCAAAGAGTGAGATTTTGACTTCTTTGCCAATTTGAATGCCTTTTATTTCTTTTTGTCTGATTGCTGAGGTCAGGACTTCTAGTACTATGTTGGACAACAGTGGTGAGAGTGGGCATCCCTGTTGTGTTCCTGACCTTAGGGGAAAAGCTCTGAGTTTTCCCGCATTGAAAATGACTTTTGCTGTGGGTTTTTCATAGATGGCTTTTATGATATTGAGGTACAGTCCCTCTATTCTACACTGTGGAGAGTTTTAATCAAGAAAAGATGCTGTATTTTGTCAAATGCCTTTTTTGCATCAATTGAGAGGATGGTATGGTTCTTGTCCTTTCTTTTATTAATGTGATGTATCATGTTGATTGACTTGTGAATGTTGAACCACCCTTGTAGCCCAGGAATAAATCCCACTTGGTTGTGGTGAATAATCCTTTTAATATATTGTAAGATCCTATTGGCTAGTATCTTTGTGAGAATTTTGGCATCCGTGTTCATTAGGTATATTGGTTTGTAATTCTCCTTTTTGGTAGGGTCTTTGTCTAGTTTTGGGGTCAAGGTAATGCTGGCCTCATAGAACAAGTTTGGAAGTTTTCCTTCCATTTCTATTTTTTGAACAGCTTCAGAAGAATAGGTATTAGTTCTTCTTTACAGTGTTTAATAGAATTCCCCTGGGAAGTCATCCGGCCCTAGACTCTTGTTTGTTGGGAGATTTTTGCTTACTGCTTCAATTTCCTTGCTGATTATGGGTCTGTTCAGGTTTTCTATTCAGGTTCACTTTAGAGACCACTGTGTACTGAGCAATGGGGGTGATAAAGAAGTACGAGGGGAAATTGGGTGGCAATCCAAATGAATGGGCTACAGAGGCTCTACAAGGAAACAGTTTTAATTCTGAGGAGCGAGATGTCACCAAAATTAGTTGTATTGGCAAGGTCACAATCAGTTAACATTAACTATCCACATACAGAATTTCCAGAGGAAGAGTCCAAATCCAACAATTCTGGAGGAAAGAAAGAATGAATATCATAGAGAGACAGGAAAATACTGGGTTTTTGCCATTGGGTAAAGAATGGCTTAACCAAGTGCAGGAATCCTGTTTAATTAAACACCTATTTTCTGTGTTGAATATTCCAATTTTGTTTAAATCTTCATGAAGGAGTGTCTGATATTAATGCTAGTAAGGTGTGTATGTGGAACTTCTCTTTTGCAGTAAAGTGAGGGTGCACAAGGTAAGAGTCAGTTACTATAAATTTTTAAAATGTTAATAAAAATTATTTGTAAGAAATGTTGATGTGGGGATTTAACCATAGACTGAATATTCAAATCAAGGAGGCAATTGATCTGAAAACTCAGCAACATTGATATCTTATTGTTGTATTTCTGCAATGTAATAGAGAAAAGGTATAAATGTTACAGAATATGAAGTCTTTGAATGTATAAATGACTGAAAAGAGCTGAAGAGTCTTGTTGTATGAAAAAAAAATGGTAATTTGATAGCTAAACACTAATGAAAATCTTATTTGCATGAAGACAGTGTGTTTGAGTTTTGCTGGTTTGGTAAGTGAGAAAGGTTAAGTAAGGATACATTTCATTTCAGAACTACCTAATCCAGATAGTGATAATTTTACAAAATCACAATGGTCAGCATTCCATATACAAAATGCAGCCCTAGATCACTGGGAATATATATTTAAAAAATAGATTGGAGGCACCTGGGTGGCTCAGTCGGTTAAGCGTCTGCCTTTGGCTCAAGTCATGATCTTAGGGTTCTGGGATGGAGTCCCACACTGGGCTCTCTGCTCAGCAGGAAGTCCGCTTCTCCCACTCCCTCTGCTCCGCCCCCCTGCTCATTCTCTCTCTCAAAAAAATAAATAAATCTTAAAAAAAAATAGAGTGAGTTCAACCCAGTATCACCATCAAAAAGTTAATAAAGTTAGAATTGTTTTTACATTTAAAATGGGCATAAATGAGTGGAGAGTTGGATGAAAGTGAATAAGATATAGTTTTGAAGTACTATGAAATTGGATGATTGGGAAATATTTCAAAGATGGTGAGACCTAAAGCTGAAATTTATATGAAAGAACTAAGCCATTACCTCATTATTAAATACATATATATACACATATATATGTAATATTACATATAATCTTAAATCTTAAATTTTAAAAATCCAAATTTTGAATTTAAAAAACATATTTAAAAAAACCACAATATTTATAAAGGTGTTGAAGATTAGAACTCCAAAGACAAAGCCATAGTTTTGTATGTCACAATTTTCAATATTAGTAATAATGTTAGCATATGACACTTTTGACAGCATGGATAACTCCTCTTCTGAAAAATCTAGGAAAAGCAGTTTTCTGAACACTTTTTCAGGATTTCGCATTTCTAATTTTAGTAACAAATTTAGACAAAGTAGAGTAGTGATGCTGATATGGTCACAGGTATTGACCCAATTTGTAGCAGTGGAATTGTGAACTTTTTGAATATATAAAATAATTTTAAAAGTCAAGTTTATTGAGGTATAATTTATATACAATAAAAGTCATCTTTCAAAAATGTACAGTTCAATGAATTTTGACAAACATTTACTCCCATTAAAATTCTACTACCCCAGCATTTCAATCCTTACAGTTAATACTCTGTTCCCTTATCTTATCCAGCTCCTTGATCTGTTTTATGTTTGTAGAGTTTTCTACTGGACTTTTCCAGAATGTCATATAAATGGAACCATATTGTATGTAGCCTTTTATGCTTGGCTTCTTTCAATTAGTATAATGCTTTTGAAACCCATTCATGTTGTTGGATGTATCAGTAGTTTTCATCATATTGCTGAGTATTAGTCCGTTGTGTGGATGGGCCACAGTTTGTTTATCTATTCACCAATCGATGGACATTTGTGTTTCCAGTTTTGGGTTATTATGAATGAAGTTGCTCTGAAAATTTGCTTATAGATTCTTGTGTGGATGTCTATTTTTATTCTCCTTGGTAAATATCTAAAAATGGAATTGCTGTGTTATAAGGTAAGTGAATGTTTTAATTTGTAAAAAAAAAAGTCGAAATGTTTCCAAAATGGTAATTCCATCTTGCTTTTCTACTAAATGTGTGAGAGTTCCAGTTGCTCTGTGTTCTTCCTAGCAGTTTTCTTTTTCATTTTTGTCATTTTAGCCCACTTCACATGTAAGAATTTTATAAGTTTGTTTCCATTCCTTTCTTCTTGTCCTTTGTACTATTTTTGTCATTCATTTTACTACTATACATATTATCAACTCTTCAACACATTGTTCCTAGTTTTGCTTTAAACAGTTATTACTTAATATTATTACAAATAATGAGAAGAAATCTCTTTAATATTACCTACATTTTTATAATTTCCAGTGCTCTTAATTCCTTTATTGAAATCTGCATTTTCAATTGATATCATATTCTTTTTGTCTGAAAGATATCTTTTAATATTTATTATAATTTTTGTCTGCTAGCAGTGAATTTTCTCGTTTTTGTTTTTGTTATGTTGTGGTTTTCTTATTTATGAAAATGTTTTTATTTGGTCCTCATTTTGAAAGATTGTTTGCTGGAAATAAATTTCCATGTTGACAAAACTGCAGAGAATCACATAGGATAAGATGAACAGAGAAGTCAACCAGTAACTAATGCTGCAGAGAAAAAGAAAGAGTGAAGAAAGAGAATAAGATTTGCTAATTAAAATATCACTTGTGCTCCTCAGGACATTGACTCTGTATTTCTCAGAATTAAGGAGAAAATACTGATAGTGGTTGCAACTTATTTTTGCAAGAAGCTTGGTAATAAAATTAGGACACAATAATAGACTGATAGAATAGGATACCAAAATGATTTTTACTGGTTTTATTAGTTTGTTTTCAATATATCAAAATATAAGTTGCAGGGAAATGAAAAAGAAGTTCGTGGAGAGGGAAATAGGGTTTAAACATGCAAACAACACAGAGATAGCTGATAAATCAAACTTTAGAATAAAGTAGAGAGAATAGAATTTTATGGGACTAGTTTTCTACTGATATACAAAAAAATTATCATGAACTTAGCAATTCAAAACAATGCTCATGTATTAGCTCACAGTTCTGTAGGCCAGACGTGTGCCACGATGGGACTGGGCTATTTGTTTTCTGCCTGGAATTTCTACTTTATCATGACCCCAAAGATACCCTTTACTTTCCCTCTGTACTTCCTGCATCCCATGCCTCCATCTTCACTGATGCATACCATTGTTTTAATGAAGCACATAGCAGCTTCTTGAGAAGGAGTACAAGACAGATTATCCTGGAGACATTGCATATCTCTACCGTCACCCTTGATTTATGGTTTGGCTGGGTATCAAGCCCTGGGTTTGAAATAATTTCCCCAGAGAATCTTGTAGACATTGTTCCATTGTCTGGCTTCCAGAGTTGTTCTTAAGCAGCCTGAAGGCTTCCTAATACAGGATCTTTTTCATGTGACCCATTTACTTATATATTTTTTTACCTCCTTGGAAGCTTGAAGAATCTTATCTTTGCCCTCAGTATTCTAAAATGCCCTGTTAATCTGTCTTGATATGGGTAAACTTTTATCTATTTTGCTAAGCTCACAGTGGGCTGTTTTCATTCTGGTAACTAATGCCCTTCAGTTATGAGAAAAATTCATGAATTATTTAATTGATGGGTTTCTCCTTTCAGTTTTTATTATGCTCTTTTTCTGGCACTTCTATTATTTGAATGTTGTACCTCCTTGACTGTTCCTCTCATTTTCTTATCTTTTTCTTCTTAATTCTCCATCTCTTTTTATTGTTCTTATTTTAGTTTTTCTGCTTTGTGGGAGATCTCCTCAACATTATCTTTAAAAATTTCTATGGAATTTTTCAGTTTTGCTAAAACGTTTTTATAGTACCTTTGTTCTTTTCTCATGAAAAATATCTTATTTCTTAAAAAATTAAAAAATAATAAAAATTTTTAAAAATTAAAAAATCCTATATCTCTGATAGCAATAAAATGTTTCAATCCTTTTCATGCATAGTCTTTATTTTCAAAAATTTCTGTCTTGAGGTGCCTGGGTGGCTCAGCCAGTTAAGCATCTGCCTTCAGCTCAGGTCATGATCCCATGGTCCTGGAAGCGAGCCCTGAACCAGGCTTCCTGCTCAGTGGGAGCCTGTTTCTCTCTCTCCCTCCGCCCCTCCCCATGCTCATTCTTTCTCTTTCGCTTGTTTTCTCAAATAAGTAGAATAAAATGTTTTTTGAAAATTCTCTTTTCTTTGTTTATTTTGAGCTCTATCTTTTAAGTTGGATGCATTTTACAGATGGCTAGTGATTTTTGTGTGTCTGCTAATATTAAAAGCTGATTGGAAATATAGAGTCCCTAGATAAGGCTTGTTACAGTGACCTTCATTATAAGTTATGTCATTTCCTTGTGTGTGTGTGGGTGGGATATACGTATATTCATTTATTGTTTCTTTTGGCTCAGGAAAAATAGTATATTCTTTTTTTTTAATATTTTATTTATTTATTTGACAGAGATAGAGACAGCCAGCAAGAGAGGGAACACAAGCAGGGGGAGTGGGAGAGGAAGAAGCAGGCTCATAGCGGAGGAGCCTGATGTGGGGCTCGATCCCAGAATGCTGGGATCACGCCCTGAGCCGAAGGCAGACGCTTAACCACTGTGCCACCCAGGCGCCCCGGGGTAAACAGTATATTCTTAATCCAGTATGTTATTCCTTCTGGCTGAGAAGGTTCCCCCTATATAGATCTTCTAATATGCTGCCTAAAAAATATAGTCCTGGCTGCTGTCATTCTGGAAGCTAAAATAGGAAAAAGCTAGGGGATTAGTATTCAGCATCATAAATGTTTGCTTAATCATTCTATTTTCAAAAGTGTACCCCACCCTCAAATGTACCTGGCATCCCCTAGTCCAGAGACCTTCAGTCTTTTGCTAACACAAAAGAAAACAAGTCCTTTGGCAACATGCAATGATTGAGATCTGAGGTTCTGTTTCTTTGTTCTTTTTAAAATTACTTTTTACTTATGGATTTTATTGAAGAATAATGGGCATATGAGAAACTACACCTATCTAAAGTGTATAATACAATGAGTTTTGACGGTTGCATTCATTCATGATCACACCAGCACAATCACAATGCATGATATATTTGTCATTTATGAAAGATTCCTCACAGCACTCTGCGGTCAATCCCTCTTCAGTTCTTACCCCAGACAACTACTTTAGATGATTTTGCAATTTATATGAAAGAGATAAAATTTGTAGCCTTTTGTCTCTTGCTTTTTTTTTTTTTCAGCATAGTGATTTTGAGATTCACCAATGTTCTTACATTTACAGTAGGGTTTTTTTTCTTTTAGTACTAAGTAACATTCCATAATATAAATGTACGTCCTTTAGGGATATTTGCAAATGACATATCTGATAAAGGGTTAGTATCCAAAGTCTATAAAGAGCTTACCAAACTCAATACCCAAAAGACAAATAATCCAGTTAAGAAATGGGCAGAAGACAAGAATAGACAATTTTCCAAAGAAGATATCCAGATGGCTAACAGACACATGAAAAGATACTCAATATCACTCAACATCAGGGAAATACAGATCAAAACCACGATGAGATACCACCTCACATCTGTGAGAATGGCTAAAAGTAACAACATAAGAAACAACAGGTGTTGGTAAGGATGCAGACAAAGGGTAATCCTGCAAACTGGTGCAGCCACTCTGAGGAATAGTATGGAGTTTCCTCAGAAAGTTGAAAATAGAACTGCCCTATGATGCAGCAATGCACTACTAGGTACCTACCCAAAGGATACAAAAATTCAGATTCACAGGGGTACATACATTCCGATGTTTATAGCAGCATTATCAACAATAGCCAGACTATGGAGAGAGCCCAAATGCCCATTGACAGATAAATGGATAAAGATGATGTGATGTATACATATGATGGAATATTACTCGGCAACCAAAAAGAATGACGTTCTGCCATTTGCAACAACATGGATGGAGTTAGAGTATATTATGCTAAGTGAAATAAGTCAGAGAAAGACAAATACCATATGATTCCACACATGTGTGGAATTTAAGAAATAAAACAGATGAACATATGGGAGGGGGAAGAAAAAGAAGAAAGAGAGAGGAAAGCAAAGCATAACAGACTCTTAAAGACAGGTAACAAATTGAGAGGTGATAGAGGGAGGTGGGTGGAGGATGGGCTAGATGGGTGATGGATATTAAGGAGGGCACTTGATATGATGAGCACTGGGTGTTGTATGTAAGTGATGAATCACTGAATTCTACTCCTGATCCAGTATTGCACTGTATTTTAACAAACTAGAAGTTAAATAAAAATTAGAAAAAAATGTACTTCCTTTAGTTTGTCCATTCTCCTAGTGATGGACACTTGAGCTATTTCTGGTTTTGGGCACTATGAATAAAGCTCTGTGAATACTCATGTACAAGTCTTTGTATGGACATATGCTTTCATTTCTCTTGGATAAATACCTAAGTGTATGCTTGCATTTCCAAGATACTGTCAGTTTTCCAAAGTGGTTATACCATGTTATATATGCCCTACACCCATGCCAACATTTAGTGTTATCTGTATTTATAATTTTAGCTATTCAAACGGCTATGTAGTTTCAACTCTTTCTGGAAGTTTTTGACTAATCATCCTCATTTTAGTCTACCTTATCCTTCTACAGAAGACTGTTACCACAAATTCATGATTTTTGAGGGGTATTCTGTAATATAGACTGTTTCTTGGCTTTTCCACCAGAGATCTAGGATTCAATTTTCCCAAATTGCTCTGTTCATTATCATCTGTCCATATGTCTTCCAAAATGTAGTTGTGGTTGTCTCTAATCCCATTATCTTTGTTCTTGTATGTTCCCACATTAAAATTCCCTTTATTTTTGTTTTAGCGAGATTTTTAAAAAGATTTTATTTATTTATTTATTTATTTATTTATTTATTTATTTATTTATTTATTTATTTAAGAGAGTAAGCACAGGAGGAGGGGCAAAGGGAGAGGGAGAGAGAGAATCCCAAGCAGTCTCCACACTGAGCATGGAGCCTGAAGTGGGGCTCGATCTCTCAACCCTGAGATCATGACCTGAGCTGAAATCAAGAGCCAGACGCTTAACTGACTGAGCCACCAAGGCAACCCTTAGTGAGATTTTTGAAGGGAAAATAAAACAGATTGTTTGTAATTCATCCTCATTACCCCTCAGCTAGGTGTTTCATATGTATGTTTAACATCCAAAATCAGTGTCAGAGGATAGACATAGTAGAAGGTAAAATAACCTTGAGATAAAAACAATCATATAAGTTTGAAAATGTAGATTCAGAAAAATTACATTTGAAGAAGGGAGTCCCCTCTCTCCCTTTTCTTATTACACTGGAATGATAGTTTGAAAGGAGCCACGAGGGGCAATGGGGTGTTAACACATACTATTTTCAGGGAATTAGAGGAAGTAGTAGGGAGATAAATTTCTTGTGGAGAAGTACAAAAAATATACAGAAACTACCACACTAAAATTGCGAGGACCACATACACCATTTATATTTCATTTAAAACGTTGAGTGCATTATTTTATTTTTTTAAAACTTACTTAAATTCCATTAGTTAACATATAATGTATCATTAGTTTCAGATGTAGAGTTCAGTTACTCACCTGTTGCGTATAACACCCTGTGCTCATTATATCACATGCCCTCCTTAATGCCCATCACCCAGTTACCCCATCCCTCCACCCACTTCCCCTCCAGCAACCCTGTTTGTTTCCTATAATTAAGAGTCTCTTATGGTTTGTCTCCCTTTCTGATTTCATTTTATTTTATTTTCCCTCCCTTCCCCTATAATCCTTTTTTGTTTCTTAAATTCCATTAATGAGTGAAACCATATGATAATGGTCTTTCTCTGATTGACTTATTCCACTTAGCATATTACCCTCCAGTTCCATCCATGTCATTGTAAATGGTAAGATCTCATCCTTTTTGATGGCTGAGCCATATTCCATCGTATATATGTACCACATCTTCTTTATCCATTCAATAACCCAGTCAAGAAATGGGCAGAAGACATGAACAGACATTTCTCTGAAGAAGACATACAAATGGACAACAGACACATGAAAAAGTGCTCCATATCACTCGACATCAGGGAAATACAAGTCAAAACCACAATGAGATACCACCTCACACCAGTCAGAATGGCTACAATTAGCATGTCAGGAAAGAACAAATGTTGGCAAGGATGTGGAGAAAGGGAACCCCTTACACTGTTGGTGGGAATGCAGGCTGGTACAGCTACTTGGGAAAACAGTAAGGAGGTTCCTCAAAAAGTTAAAAATAGAGCTACCCTATAATCCAGAAATTGCACTAGTAGGTATTTACCCATTGTACCCAAAGAATACAAACATTGTGATCCAAGTACATTGTTTTTAATAACAGCTTCTTGGGGTGTCCCATTTAATAGGAAACATGCATTCAGACATTTATTGGGATCTCATTTGATTCTTAATGGATAGAAAAATAAACTTTAAATAATTTGGATGATCTTGTTCACCATTCCACACTTTCAATGTATTCCCTTAAGTAAGTGACATGAGAGATATATGCCTGCGAGGACATCAAAGAATGTGAATGTCTTGCCACACTGAGATTTCAGTGTTTTAGGAGCATTGTTTTTTCATACAATAGGGACATTAATGAAAAAATTCAACTACTTCAACAATATGGTCAATTAAAGAAGAGCTTTATTCCAATATTATATTCATCTACAATATGATCTCCTCTAAAGGATTTTGAAATATAATTTGAACTATCATTTTTCTAGAGAAGGGTGACTAGAATGTTATGGAGGAAAGTGTAAAGAATCAGGGTTGTTCAACACTAGATAAATATTTGGGATAGGTATAATAACTACTACTGATTATTCCCCAAATTCCTTATGTGAAAGCTGAGATCAATGTATTGAGCATATGTACAAAGAAAATAGATAATCTTCCTTACAGGACAAGATATTCTGAATTAGGAGGGAGGCTGATGATTGGAGTCCTTTCTAACTCTCCAAGAAGCTATTGGTTAGGCTTATAACATTATGGTCATATTTGGAACAAAAGACCAAGTCTACACCTTTAGTAATGCAGCATAAATGATTGGTTTTGTAAAGTTAATTTATCTACATTTGAGAATGTCTATTCAAAGTGATGTATTAACAAATCAATGAAGTAGAAATATAAAAATCATGTGTTGCAATTTCCCCCTATAGTTAATATTGCTAATTATAAATATTTTATTCTTCCATATATTTTTACGTATCTGTGATTAGAAATTAAACTAGCTGCACCTGGATGGCTCAGTCAGGTAAGCAAATGACCGGAGGGTCATGATCTCAGGGTCATGAGATGGAGCCCCATATCAGGTTCCCTGCTCAGCATGGAGTCTGCTTGAGATTCTCTCTCTCTCTCTCTGCCCTTCCCCCCACTGGTGCTAAATAAATAAATAAAATCTAAAAAAAAAGAATTTAAACTAGACAAGCTTAAATTGCTCATTACATTTCACATTTGATATATAGGAAAGCCTAACAAATTTTGAATGAAAATTACATGGAAAAGGTAAAAATTTTAAACTATTTATATAAAATGTTAATTCCTACCATGTATTACTAATGTGAAGATAGGATAGTATAATGACTTAATCTCACATTTAGTTACACAGTATCACAAATTACAAAGAATAAAGTACATTGAGTAGCCACTTCTGGTAATGGTCTCCAAGGGAATTACAGTAGATAAACCAAACCAAGATTAGAAACAGGCACACTTGATAAGCATTGGTATTCACATTATCTAACTTTATCAGTCACTGTTAAAAAAAATAAAGACTGGTTTATGATTTTAATTAATGTCCAAATGCAACTGATGAAAATGGCAGGAAAGTATTAAAGTTTATTTTTCAGCCTTGTGCAAAAAGATTAGTGTGGTAAGATGTGGTCTGTATATCCACCTAAGGATTATTAGGTACCGTTAAATAATGTCGTTTTGCATGGCTTTAAATATATGCTTCCAGTACCTAAGCAATAAACTCATAATTAAAATGATAATGTTGTTCATGCTTAAGGTCTAGATAATAAAAGTAATCAGGAGTTTTGGAAATACAATAAATCAAGCCATCAAATTGATGTGGTATATGTGGAAAAGTTGGGTAGGACAATACAAAATCTTTGAGTAAAACTCAAAGGCAGGTAAGAAGTGTGGTCTTACATAAAACATAAAAGACAGGTCAAATAAACTGATTATGATCAGCAGTAGACCAGCATTAGAGTTTCCTGTTTTTCTTTCGAACCGTTGATTGTTCAAAATGCATCTACAGATGCATTGTTTGTTATTATGCATGTTTGTTATGCATAGCTTGTTATTACTCCATTCACACTTTGTCCATCGAACTTAATACATTAAAATTTCTCAGTTATGAATAAACCTGAAAACCCCAACATTTTATTTCAAAAAGTGATTTAGAGCTTTATACATATATTTCTCTGCTGA
Organism: Ursus americanus; assembly: GCF_024610735.1. Lineage (NCBI taxonomy): Eukaryota > Metazoa > Chordata > Mammalia > Carnivora > Ursidae > Ursus > Ursus americanus. Next base: position 71,064,227 of record NC_142128.1, read on the forward strand.
TTCTGCCCTTAGACCATGTAGCTATCAGATTTATGTTACTTCCATAATGGAGACCACTCTGTATCCCAGAGATCATTTGCTTAATAAAATTCTCATAACTGCTCACTGAATACTAAAACTATATAAGCATGCACCAAGCCACCCAGCAACGAGATGAATTCAATCTATGTTACGCCATTATTAAAGATTAAATCACAGCTTTGTTAGTGGTCTATGAAATTCTACATCTAAGAGCATTGCTGACATACTGAAGCAAGACTTGAAATATTCATATACTAAAGCGTTTATTTCATAGAACAAAATGATTTACATGTTACATGGAAATAAAGAGGTAGAGATGGAAATTTATAACACAGACAGTGCCTACAGATTTATTCTTTTTTAGACCAAATTAAGCTATGAGCACCCATATGAGAATTCTTTTCTTGATTCATAGTAACACCAAAACTATGTTTGATTTAATTCAAGGCTACTTTTTCATAGCCAGCAGTAAATCCATTAAAGTGCCATTTTGAGTCACATCTAGACTTGTCATCAATGTCCTGCAACATAGCAACTCAATGTAAACATATTTTCCAAGTGCAATACAGGTGCACGAATATCATTCATCTAATCACAGTTGGAGTGGGATCATTGTGTGATAATTCTGCTGCAGAAATAGCCAAAGGCATATCTGAGAACACAAATAGCCTACTGCTCCTATAAAATTTTAGGAAGAAAATGGAAGTTGGAACTGTTAATTGCAATGAAAATTTCAAGCATACAGGGGCGCCTGGGTGGCTTAGTCAGTTAGCGTCTGACTCTTGGTTTCAGCTCAGGTCATGATCTTGGGGTTGTGGGCCAGAGCCCTGAGTCCAGCTCCACACTCAATGGGGAGTCTGCTTGAGATTCTTTCCCTCTGCCTTTCCTCTCTCCCTCACTCTTTCTCTCTCTCTCTCAAATAAATAATCTTTTTTTAAAAAAAGAAAATTTCAAGCTTATATATATGCATGTGTGTGTTTGAAATAATGATAATTTTACTTACTAAATAGTTTATGTATCTACAATGAAATGACTTTCATTTTGTTTAAAATGTTTTTGTTCCACTTAACAAATTTTCAGGGATTGTTTTTCAGGTGATGAAACATCCTTTTTGGAAATTAATTTTTAACCATTCCCTTTCTATTAACCAATTTTATGATCTTGAATAAATAATTTCACCTGTCAGAACCTTAGTTTTCTTATCCATCAAGTGAGGAGATTGAGCAGGTGACTTATGTCTTTCCAAGTACTATATAGACTTGGATACACAAAGTGCCTACTATATTTTGTAAAAACAGCAGAAGTTGCTAGGAAAAATTACAAACTGAATGATGATTAAATTTCATTTTTACTGACAGAAAAAAATCATCACTTTTTCAAATGTGGAATATCAAAAAAATACTCCCTGAGGACGGAACTTGAATATCTAGACATAAACTGAAAACAGTAGCGTAGGGAACAGAGGGTAATATTCTTCTATCCCAGAACAATTGATTATTTACAGAAAAGAAACCAATGCATTGTTAAGAATAAATTTATAAATAATTTGGCATTCTAAATAGAATGGATTATATTCGCAAATGTTCATAAATAGAGCTATTACTCATTATAAGGAAACAAACTGAAGAAAATTAAAATTTAGAAATTGCTAAAGAAAGGAACTAGTTTATTTTAAATTATGTGAGATCTTGAAATTAAGAGCTTTACATTATGTGCCAGTATACAGTAACCCTTAGAGAGAGAGAAACAGACAGAGAACTAAAGATCAAGGAATGTCTAATGGTAGAAGACATCTCTGTAATCCCAGGGATGGGAAAAGAGATATATGAAATATCAATATTAGGAGAGATAATGCATATTTTAAAAAGTGTTTTTTTTAAGTGTGACAAATTTAGCAAAGAATAAATTGAATTATTATTATAGGACCTACACATAATAGGGTGATAATTACTATTACAAATTTAATTCTTTTTTATTAGAGTTACTCAATTTAGTCATTGAAATTTTGAAATATGTTTGAGTTCATAATCTTCCCCACAAAAATAATTATACCTTTAACAGTTTCATTGAACTAACACAAACACAACTGAAGTCAAATTTCTCTTGGAAATAAATTGGTCATTGCCATGTGGAGAATTCCTGGGAGCTGTGTGGCAAATAGTAAACTGATTCTGTGATTTTGGTCGAAAGACCTTTAGTGTAATTCATATTCAAGGTCTTCTCATAAGAATTCAATATTCACAATTTCATTAGAACCATGAATCCAGCTCAATTTTCACCACCACCTCGCCGAACCCCAGCCAGCAGTAAATATGATGAAATCAAGATAAGTGACACAAACAATTTGAAATCAGGCACAAGTGTTTCAGTGCGACCTAACTAAAGCCTTTCTATTGACAAGCTACTTTGTATTAGGGATAAGTGACTTGTGATATATATGTCCCAATAATTAACCTTTAGGGGAAACCCTTCTGTTTGTACAGATTTACCTATTTAACTACTTATATATCTCCTTACTAAATTAGCTTTTGAATTATTGTCTCCAAAATATTACAAAAGCACTTGGAGAAGCTCCCCACCTCCAATCAGTTTTTAGTTTAGCCTTCATTTCTAGGCCGACCTGGCTTTACGTAATAAAATAACTTCAAGCACACTTGTGTCTTAAAAAGCCATTCTGCCTGAAGCTGCATTATGATGATCAACAGAAATTGCTTTGCCAGGAAAGACAGTTTTTATCATTGTATTTTGAATTATTCTGTTAAAGGGAAAATTGCATTGGGCAAAAATTCTACTGGAATTATATGTTTTATACTGTTATAACAAGAACTTAAAATGTTTTGCACAAAATGTTAGTGAAGTGTTTCAAAATACAAGATATGTCATTGGCTATTTTTCTCACTTCCAGTTTTATATAGATGATTTTCAATGTAGTTTTAATATTTAAGCTATGATGTTTACGTAGATGGCCACTCAAATATTCACGAAGTACCTACTTGTTCTTTGGGGAAAAAAAAACAGGTAGGAGAGATTTTATTTTCTTTATTTTAAATAGTAAGGATAAATACAGTCCCAACAGCAAGTCTGGAAATATCTAAAATAGCTTTAGGATTTATGTCCTTTCCAGGAACATTAATCATTTACAAATGATCTATGTATTCAGTTAAAAATATATTCTGAATGCCTTCTATATATCAGGGATTATGTTTTCTTATTTCAATTTCAAGTTTTCCATTTTAATATTTATGCCTATTTTACCAGAATTTAAAATTGTATTATCTTAAAAATTTTAGTGAGCATATGTAACAAACATACTGTCCTTTATAAGCTAAATGTATAATCAGAAGAATCAGTTGCTAAAATTTAATAATGTTTTCACCTTGTTCTAATATCTGTTATCCTGAAAGATTTTACCCTTGTTCTAAAATCCTCACTAGATATAATTTTTATTTTCATTGTAAGAAAAAATTGTTTTCTCTGCAACTGTTAACTGTTCAAATGATTCTGATCTGGCTTTTCCTTTGAAACTGCTCTTAAGGTCAGCAGCCACCATCTTGCCAAATCCTAAGAACACTTTTCCATCTTTGACTTCACAGCAACCTTTAACAAAACAAACTCAGTTTCCTTTTTGAGATACTTTTTTCTCCTGTCTTCCATGACATCAGTATCTCCTGTTTTTTCCTTATCTCACTGGCTACTCCTCCCTATCACCTTTGCTGGTCCTCTTCTACCTAAAATCTATGTGTTACCATGTCTTAGAGCAGTGTCCCAGGCCCTCTTCTCTTTCTGGCTATGTCATTTCCTGGATGATCTTATCTAGTAAATCAATTAACATAACATTTGTATCAGTGGATCTCATTCCTACTGGGCCTAATGCTTTCTATATGAGATAGTATTATATAACATTGACTTCTGTACTATCCCCCCCATAAAATTTATAGGTAATAAAAATGACTCACAGACATGATTAGAAAAAAAATTGATATACCGACTAACTCAAAGATACAGGAAAACTAAAAGGAAATAAAAGGAAAACAATTTAAAATTAAATAATTCACCTTAACAAGTAAATGTTTAAGAATGTCTTTAGTAGAAGACATAATATAGGTAATGCTCATGCCTATTTATAATAAATATATTTGGATTTAGGAGAACTGATAAGATCGGAATCCATACCATAAAAGAAGCAGAAGATAATGAAAGTACAGAGAGGTAGAAGTGGGCATGAGAGTAAAAACTAGTTTAGAGTAAGTTACAATAAACACAGTTCATGTAGAATAAGTTATAATAAACACAATTCATATGATAAGAAGAAGAGGGAAATAAGCCCAACGGAAGTAAGAGAACTGGCCAAGATAAATTTCAGACTGTTGAAGCAAAAGCAATAAGATAGTTTGATGTTCTGTAAAGGATCTGTGCCTTTTTTCTAAATATAGTATCAGAATAATTCCTATGTTATTGCATGAGATGAGGTAGTGATAAAGTATCTCAAGATCTCAAATATATTTTCTATCTTGAAATTCCAACACAAATGGAGGCATACATCTGTCTCTAGTACCAAAAAAACAAAAAACAAAAAACAAACCCAAGCTCTACTTCAATAGGCAACAGGGACTAGAGGAAAGATTGGAAAAAGAAGCAGTAATATAAGAGGCAATAGAGAACTTGTATGTTAGACCTCTGGGGACAGAACCATAGCAAAGCTAGAAAACAATAGACAACCAGAAACAAGTATAACACGTCCACGTGTAATTTTTGCTATAGGAGATTTCTTATCTTGTCAGTGATATGAATTATCTTAAAAAAAACTTGTATTAACTAAATACCTTAATACAGCTGCACTCAAATAATATTCAATCATCTGTTACATAGATGAAATTGGTCTCATTGATTTTAAATTGCTGCGCTGTGGCACCGAAACCCTTTACCATCAGATGTATGCCTGAAAATAAAATAATGCATTGAGTAGACAGATGAACAGAGTGAATAAACTTATTCTGTGATTTTCAAATACTGTATTTATTTAAACTTCCCTCTCTCTAACAAGCTTCTCATACATTACTGTAACTTCTTGTAAAAAAAATTAGGATTATCATGTGCTTAATTACTACCAATTTATCTTTTTAGGGGGTTTAGTTGAGGGGAACATTGAAAAGTTGTGCAGGCAATGGGATAATAATTTGTTTTGCCAAACTGTCAGACCCACTGCAGATCATCTAGCATTCCCAGCCATTGCCCAGCAAATATCAGAAGCACCTCCCATTCATTGTGACATCCCAAGACATGCTCCCGTAAAATTTCCAAACACTCTAGGATGCCATATAATGCTTGCTGGGAACCACAGATCTATATGCTGATGCTCTAGTGCCACAGCCAGACTTATATCCAACTGCTTACTTAACAGCTACTGAACTATTTTATATTTGATATTTCCTTTTCTTGTACCCTTTACATGTAATCTGCAAAAACTCCTATTCACTCTACTGCCAACAAATTTTTCAAATATATTCTTTATTTCCACTGTCTCGACTTATTCCAAGCCTTAATTAGTTTTTCCTTTTGACCAGTGCAGTAGCTTCTTCTTTTTTTTTTGGGGGGGGGGGAAAGTATTATTTTTATTTTTTTAAATTTTTTAATTTTTTTTAAAGATTTTATATATTTATTAGACAGAGATAGAGACAGCCAGCGAGAGAGGGAACACAAGCAGGGGGAGTGGGAGAGGAAGAAGCAGGCTCATAGTGGAGGAGCCTGATGTGGGGCTCGATCCCAGAACGCCGGGATCACGCCCTGAGCCGAAGGCAGAGGCTTAACCGCTGTGCCACCCAGGTGCCCCAGTGCAGTAGCTTCTTAATTGTTTTCTAGTATATCCTTGTTCTCATTTTATACACAGCAGCCAGCATGAACTTTTTTAAAGACTTTATTTTTCAGAGCATTGTTAGTTTCAAAGCAAAACTGACAGAACGGTATAGAGATTTTCCCCTAGACCCCCTATCGTCAAACATGCATAGACCCCCCCACCCCGTAATCAATATCCCCCACCAGAGTGGTATATTGGTTGCAATTTATGAACCTACACTGACACATTATAATCACCCAAAGTGCATACTTTACACTAGGGTTCACTCTTGGTGTAAAGTCTATGGAATTGGACAAATGTGTAATGACATACACTCATCATGAGAGGATCACGCAGAGTATTTTCACTGCTCTAAAAATCCTCTGTGTTTAACCTATTCATTGCTACCCACAACACCCTCCCTACCTCTAGCATTTCCTGATCTTTTACTGTCTCTATAGTTTTGCCTTTCCAGAAAATCATATATGCGGAATCATACTGTATGTAGTCTTTTCACATTGGCTTCTTTCACTTAGTAATGTGCATCGAAGGTTCCTCATGTCTTTTCATGGCTTCATAAATCATTTTTTAGTGCTGAATAATACTCCATTGCCTGCATGTACCACAGTTTATTTATCCACTCACTTACTGAAGGACATCATGGTTGCTTCCAAGTTGGACAATTATGAATAAAACTGCTGTAAAATTTCAGAGCAGATTTCAGTGTGGACCTACATTTTCAGCTCCTTTGAGTAAACATCAAGGAGCATGATTGCTGGATTTTATGGTAAAAGGTATATTTAGTTTTGTAAGAAACAATCAAACTCTCTTCCAAAGTGGCTATACCATTTTGCATTCTCACCACCAATGAATGAGAGAGTCCCTGTTGCTTCACATCCTTGCCAGCATTTGGCATTATCAGTAATCCAGATTTTGACCATTCTAAGAGGTGTGTAGTGGTATCTCATTGTCGTTTTAATATATAGTGCCTTACTGACATATGATGTGGAGTATCTTTTAATAAAACTACTTGCCATCTGTTTATCTTTTTTCATGAGATGTCTGCTCAGATCTTTTCCCCATTTTAAAATTGTTTGTATTGAAATTGAAACAGTTGAAAAAATTGTTTGTATATATTGAATAAGAGTACTTTATTAGGGAAAAAATGTCAGTATTTCTTTTGAATATGTCTTTGCAAATAATTTCTCACTCTTTGTGGCTTTTCTTCTCATTCTTGACAGTGTCTTTTCCAGAACAGAAGCTTTAAATTTTAATGAAGTCTAGGTTACCAATTATTTCTTTGATGGCTCATGCCTTTGGTGTTGTATCTAAAAAGTCATTATCATATCCAAGGTCATCTAGGTTTTCTCCTATGTTATCTCCTAGGAGTTTTATACTTGAGATTTTACATTTAGATATATGATTGATCGTGAGTTGATTTTTATGAAGGGTGTAATCTCCATTTCTACACTCATTTTTTTTTGCATATGCATGTCCTATTGTTCCAACACCATTTGTTGAAAAGACTGTTTTTGCACCATTGTATTACTGTGCTCCTTTGTTGAAGTTCATCAGTTGACCATATTTATGTGGAAATATGTCTCTCTATTCTCTTCCTTTGGTTTACTTGTCTATTCTTTCACCAGTACCTCACCATTGTGATGACTGTGGCTTTAAAATAAGTCTGGAAGTCGGGTGTTAGTCTTCCAACTTTGCTACTTTCCTTCGATATTGTGTTCAGTGTTGTGGATTTTTTGCCTTTCCATATAAATTTTAGAAACCAATACTCCATTTTTTTTAACCACACCTTTGAATGTAGTGACATTGAGTCTATGGATGTGAAAATATACTTACATGTGTATACAATAGATATCCTCACAACATCACTATGAAGTTTTATTAATACAGAATACATTTTAAGCATCAAGGTGAAGGACTTCAGAGAGGTAAGCTCTCAGTAATTATTAGCCTGTCATCATCACCATCATCATCATTATCATCAACAGCAAAAACCTTTTTCACAGAGGTAGAAACTGGTTAAATGACTTGCCCAGTACTATGACTGGTAAGTGTAGGAGAACTCAAATTCAGGCCACCTGATTTTAAGCTTATTTTTCTTTCCACTAGTGGTACTATGGATATTGAAACAGTAAATGAACTCTAAAACTATTTTTCTCATCTTTTTTTTCACCTAATGAAACTTTTATGATACCATGTGGAATACAGTAGAAGACAGATTTTGCAATTAACTTAAACCCAACTCCCAGGGGTGGTATTATTTAGCTCTACCCTTTCTCAAATCCATAAAACTTCTTATTGTTTAGGCAAATGAAAGAAGAAAGTATGACTTAAATAACATTGTCTAGCTAGAAGATTACATATATGAAATGTTCTAGAAATTTTGTGTTTTTAATAGAAAGCCTACATTATGTGCTTGAGAAAAGAATCATAGATTTTGGTACCAGAAGTTTTTTTAAAGGAATTCACTTGTTTTTTTCTGAGACTCAATAAGATATGGTATGTGAAAATTCTTAGAATCCTATAAAATACAACTGTGCTGCATGGTAATTATCAACATATCATTTTCTAAATTATCACTGTATAATACTTGGAACATAATAGGCTATCAATATTATATGTGATGAATAAGTAAATGTGGTAAATTTATAATACTTCTTTTAATAGTTATTATATTTAATATTATGTAAATAGATATGTCATTCAAACTATAAAAAATAAAAGGTGAGAAAGTTGTTCCTATAGGGAATTTAATAACTAACCTATAATTATTCTATATTAAATAAACTATAAATTTAGTTTTTATTAGATCATGTAATAGGAGGCTATTTTCATTTCATTGAGTATATTTGTAAATGTTGTTTTCAGTATTTATGATATATTTAAGTGTGAATTTTGCATAAAATTTTATAGTAAAATAATTTCAGATAAATAGGATAATAATGAAAAGCTTTGAAGTAGAAGAGATGTTTAGGTTTTACTAGAGTATCTAGTATTAATAGCTTTTCTTGACTTCAACCATATGAAAACACACCTAATGAATAAACACATTTTAGCATAGTCCTTTTATCCCACATTGAATTTTGCTAGAGTTAAACATTAAAATTTGGTATAATGGAAAGAAGAAAAAGAAAGCAAGCACACTGCAAACTAATTAAAAATGTTATTTGAATAATTTTTTAAATTAGATATCTTATTGTTCACAAGTTAAGTTATAATAAATCTAGACATAATAAGTCCAGAAATCTATAGGGGAAAAAATAAAAGTTAAAAATAAATTATAAGGTGAAATTTCTGCAATTGAACTATCATACAATTTTAGAATAAAACCATGCAACGTATAAGAGAACCTTTATATATATAAAGGTTCTCATATATATATGTATATATAGTGTGTATATATATATATATATATATATATATATATATGCTGAGAAATGTTGAGTTGATTTATTTGCAGATGACATTCTACCTAATTTTGTGTTAGCTGTCCAGATGCCTAGGAAACTTTTACTCTAACCTGCATTTCTTAAACTCTTACTATCACCATGGCCTGCCCAAAGCAAGGATGAGATCACTGAACCATAAGCAACAAAACCTCCCTATTGACTTTGCTTGCCTTTGAGATTTCAAAGTCCTATAGAAAGCAATCTGAGAAATTCTGGCTGTTACTCTAACCCCTGTGAAATGCCTCCAGGGGACACATTTTTCCCTTCCATCGTAAAAAGGGAAAATAATTCAAAGAGAAATGTTAGACTTTGGGGGAGATCTTGCACCACGATGGAAGGGAATAAAGAATGTTTTGAGTGAGAGTTGATACTCTCACTCTAACTGCTGATTCCTAATCTAGAAAATACCCATTGCACCTTTACTTCTTAAGACAAGAAGTATGCAACTCTTGGGAGGAAGTATATGGATGTGTGGATTCATATAGAGATTGATGTATAAATATATAGAATCACACAAATATACCATATATATGAATAATTATAAATCTTTACATATTGCAAATTACTTTAGGTCATTTTCCCATAGCTATAAACCTATGGAGAACTTCTGTGAGCAGTCTAATTTCTATCCTTTTCCCAAAGACATAAGACCATTGCTTGTTTTGTTGAAGAGAAAAAGAGCTATGATTTGCCAATATCATTTTTCTTCTTAGTCTTTCCTCTCCTTTCTTTTTTATGCTTAGTAGTGACAAATATTTTTTGAAGATTTTATTTATTTATTTGAGAGAGAGAGAGAGAGAGAGTGAGCACAAGTTGGGGAGAGGGGTAGAGGGAGACACAAACTCCCTACCCAGCTGGGAGCCCAGTGTGGGGCTCTGGAATCATGACCTGAGCCAAAGACAGATGCTTAACCAACTGAACCACTCAGGTGACCCAGTAGTGACAAATATTATTAAAATAAGCTCCTGGGGCGCCTGGGTGGCACAGCGGTTAAGCGTCTGCCTTCGGCTCAGGGCGTGATCCCGGCGCTATGGGATCGAGCCCCACATCAGGCTCCTCCACTATGAGCCTGCTTCTTCCTCTCCCACTCCCCTGCTGTGTTCCCTCTCTCGCTGGCTGTTTTTATCTCTGTCAAATAAATAAATAAAATCTTTAAAAATAAATAAATAAAAATAAACTCCTAAACACCATGAAGGTTTGGCACGTATCCTACATGTACAGGTCCACATTATAATGTTGCCAATAGTAGCAGAGCATTTTAGCGCTCACCAGTAGCCATGTTTTTCCTTGTCTTCCTGGGCACACAGCAGGACATATCTCAAGAGCCTTTGCAGGTATGTGGGGCCTATTGCCCAATAGAGTGAGTGAAGCTGACGTATCCCATTTCCAGATCTGACCCCTAAACACTTTCATGCTTTGTCCCATGTTTGTTCTCTTTGCTTGTTACCCAGCTAGGTGGAAAGGATTAGTAAGAACATGAAAAACTTTAGTGGAGAAATATGTAGAAGAAGTCTGGGTCCTGAATAGCAGTATGCAGAGAGACTTCCACCCCAAAGACCCCCACTGGACCATTAGAGGATCAAGAAATAAATCTTTGTTGTGTTAAACTAGGATTCCTAACTAGTACTGAAATTCAGAAAGAACAAATGATTGTTATGGTCCTTGCAGCATGGTCTCTGTCGCAACTCAGAAAAAGAAAATTCTTTTTTTTTTCAATTTTTATTTATTTATTTATTTATTTATTTATTTATTTATTTGAGAGAGAGAGAGAGAGAGGGCATGCAAAATGGAAGGAGGGGGAGAGGAGAAGCAGAGAATCTCAAACAGACTCCACACTGAGCAGAGAGCCTGATGCTGGGCTTGATCTCACAACCCTGAGATTGTGACCTGAGCTGACACCAGGAGTCCAGTGCTTAACTGACTAAGCCACCCAGGCGCTCCCAAAAAGAAAATTCTGTTAAATGAGGAACAGAGACTTATATACAAAGCACAGCCTCTCTCCCAGTGCCATCCAGATGTGGAATCAGAGGTACATGCAGCTATGCACAGTTCTCTTGAAGTCCAAAGTCATTTATTACTATCAGTTGAGCAGCAATCATTTTCCAAATCTGAAAACCAGGACATATAATTAGGTAACTCAGAATTTAGAGAGCATGTCTGTTCATTCTGTCTCATTTCTTGTTTCATCTCTTATTTGTTTATATCTTTTTCAATAACATTGTTTTTTTGAGTTCTATGTGCTAGGTACTAAGTACAAAGGGATACAATGGGGATATAAGCTCTACCATCTAGCATGGTATTCATGGTATTGTTTAGACAGTAGGTGCTCAACAAACAATTTAGTGGTGTGAAACACACAAATTTACAGGAAATTCATTCAGTATGATATGGGAAACAGAGGGTGGTGCTTCCCATCCCCCTTGGCATAGAAAGGGCACCCAGGCATAAGAAAAGCAGAAAAGGCTTCCTATAAACAGTGCTCTGGGCAGATTTAATGATTCTATTACTGTGTAGATGCTTTCCCATATGAAACATGTTCTGTTGATTAAATGATAAGAGCGACAACCAACTAGCCAATGTATTAACTGACCTGTTCTTTCCATTTCTGATTAGCCACTTAAGATACACACACACACACACACACACACACGTGCGTATATAATTGACTCTAAATCAATAATCAGTTCATCAAAACTGTTAATCAGTGAACTCTTACAAGTTCTTCTTGGTTTGTAAGAAATATTTTTTAAAAGGTCTGAAAATTATGAATTTATTAGATTCTAATTTTAATTATTACAAAATATGTTTTTTAGCAATTTAGGAGACTAAAATTCTCTAACATTGTTTCTATTTTCAGACGATGAGACATCTAAACAATGTTTCATTGTATTTAAATGCCTAAGAGGCAACAATTACCAAGCTTTCGAGAAGGGGGGAGAATGCGTTCTAAGCAAAGCTCAGCAATAAGAAAGTGCTACTGCACTTTTTTACAGGATAATTTCAATTCCTAATTTTCATTCTCTAAAAAAGGAAATGATTCTTTGGATAAACATTTTACACAATATAACTTCAGAATGTTATTAAGATATATCTTTGGACGTTTTCTTTTGACATATATATGTCTATATGCATATATATTTACTGATGTAAATATCACAGGAAAACTGCAGTATGAAATTTGAATGTGAAGTAATACAAAATATAGAATTTATAATTTATTTGTATGTGTTTTTTCAATATCCCCAAATATTTGAAACACATCCTACCACATAACAAATATATACTATGTAATAATTTTTTTGTATGGATAAAGATGACTATAGTAAATATTAACTTAGGAATATATATACAGAGGCCATCCTAACTTTCTCACATTATCTCATCTGTCCTCAAATACGCAAACGCTCAACCATATTATAAATATGTAACTATAAGTTACTGCCATGAAGCATTTTTGTATATGTAAGAGTGCCTTTAGGTCTTTAACTGTAGGAAGTCTTTGATTGCCAAAAGTAGTTTCATCAACAGTGGAAATTAAAAGTAACCTTCAAGAACCTTTTAGACATGAGTAGGCTTTCTGGGGGCAGCTCTGTAGGAAAATTAACTGAGAAAGAGGGACTATTCACCAGATACTGAACTGAATAATTTAAGTGTGGTGAGTTCAATCTCCTTTTATACTGCTTTCCTCCTTGCACATTGATTAAAATGTCATTAAAAATAATGAATGGCTAAATATATGAGTGTTACCCAAATTATTTCAATCTTTATTATCCTAAAAGATCAAATGATTTTCATAGAGGATGCCATTGTGAGAGACTCAGTTTCTTTTGTTGCCTGTTCGTGCTATTCCTGTTGTGATAACTCAAGGCACACTCATTAGCCTCCATGTGAACTGGCTGGAGTGACAGTTGGTGAATCAGCAGTTGGCCAAATGATGAACTAGAGCGTAGTCTGTCATTCACATGTTTCTCTACTGAATCCTGCTATTATCCCAGAAGTGATGTAAACTTTTCTAATGTTATTATCAAGTGTTGAATTGATGATTCAGGAAATGCCCCGTGCATTATAATTTGGCATTCTGAAAATTAGGTTCCAGTCTTTGTGTAATTTATCTTTAAATATTTTGGCAATGAACAAAATATATTTTTCAAATTCTCTCCCTCTCCAGAAAACCGTTAATCACACTTTCCAAACCAGAAATCCTGGGATGATTTGGCTCACCTATGCTGTTTCAGTGCTTCTCTCTACAGTGACATATTCAAATGATCTCAGCAGATTCACAGGACTTTCCATTAGTGTCCACCTCAACCATGTGGATGATCCATCAATTCTATTTTCTAATGACGTATATGCAATGGCACTCATTTCTATGGTAAGTGTCACCAAGTGTAGAATTTCTTCCATCTAGTTCAGTACTGTCATCCTGTGTTACCAAAATTTTTAATTTGAAGGGCTTTGGCTGACAAATGAAAATTGAGTTCAGCAGAGCCATCTCTTTAAAGAAAAGGAATCATATATTTATTCTTGGCCATGTAATTTAAAAACCTGGAATCATCATCATCATCATCATCATCATCAGAAACAGCAACAATAGCATAACCACAATTTACACAAAAATACATAATTAGATTCATATTTTATATTGGACCTAAGTCAGTTAGAATCCTACTTATTGATATCTTGGAGATCTACTTACAGTGTATTGGTTTGTATATTCTGAGATGTGATAGACTCAAAAACAGTTACTATAATCTCAAACCATGGGGTGTACTTCCTCTCAAAGGCACATTGACATTTCCTATCTCTACCAGTAGATGAAAATTCATTCATATCTCATTGAGAACTAATTGGTTAATTATAGTAATTAGAAACATGAACAAATAGTAGTCTACCTTTTGAAATAAAAAGAATCTTTTTGAAAATGCTATTTTTATTAAACATAGCTTATTTATTTATTTATTTTTAAAGATTTTATTTATTTGACAGAGGAGAGATACAGTGAGAGAGGGAACACAAGCAGGTGAAGTGGGAGAGGGAGAAGCAGGCTTCCTGCTGAGCAGGGAGCCCAATGTGGGGCTCGATCCCAGGACCCTGGGATCATGACCTGAGCCGAAGGCAGATGCTTAATGACTGAGCCACCAAGGCGCCCCTATTAAACATAGATTTTTAAAATAAATATTGAAAGTTTGTGTAATTAATATAGTAAAATCATATGAACACTTGGCACTATTTGAAAGGTAAGCCCATCCCATAAGTAGCATGCAAACCTGAACTAAATGTAAAAAGGAGACAGATTCAGGATTTTAAGAACATAACATTTTAAAATAAAACAGTTTTTAGTAAATTTTCATAATTTCAAGACAAGTGGGAATGGAAAAACAAATGTAGAGGTTTTTACTTAGAGTAGCTATTATTTATCTTTTATGATTGCTAGATGACTTGCATATATAATCTTGTTTAGTTGGCCGAAATACTTCAAATTTGTTATTATAACTTCCCTTTCAAAACTAATAGACAGGTGCTCAGTGATGTTCACAAACTGCCTCAAATTCTGAGATATAATAAGTGACCGAATATGGATATCAACTACAGTCTTCTGATGAGTAGGGTCTGTGCTTTTTCTACTAATCATGATCTACTCTATAACTTAAAATTGGACATGATTTAATGTAGTGGGTTTTTTCTTTAAACTCGAACACTTTAAAAATCACCGTAGAGGGGAAAAAAAGTACAGATCAAAAATTTTTTGAATGTGAGCAAGTCTTGTTGAGATGTGTACACTTGATAGCCCATCTGTAAATTAATTTCTGAAATCATATCATATTAAATAAAAATTAGAAATTAAAACCGAGGCATAACAAATTTCACAATTTTTTAGAATTTCTTTTATTATGTTATGTTAGTCACCATACAGTACATCATTAGTTTTTGATGTAGTGTTCCATGATTCATTGTTTGTGTATAACACCCAGTGCTCCATGCAATACATGCCCTCCTTAATATCCATCACCAGACCAGCCCCTACCCCCACCCCCTTCTCCTCTAAAACCCTCAGTTTGTTTCCTGGAGTCCACAGTCTTAGACCAGTGGATGAGTTTAGAGATTATTTAGTAAATTCCTTATTTTAGAAATGAGGTCCATTATGAGTTAAAGTGACTGCTTTAGAAAATCTCCTCCTCTTCTCTCCCCACCTTTCTTTCTTTTTCCCACAATCATCATCATCATCATCATCATCATCATCATCATCATCATCATCACCGTTATTCGGATCGTGAAAAAAGAGCCAGCTGGCCAAAGAAATGGAAACTAAAAATTAATTTAGATAGTTTAAACATCTGAAGTATTAAACTAAATGCTAAAAATTCTTTTCCATTCACAGACAAGAAGGTGTTTTGTGAGGCAAAACTGGGATTTTAAAAAACAATTTGATGTGTTTCCTTTGATAAATATTCTAGGTATTTTTTGATGAGTATTCTAGGCATTTTTTAAAGTGATCTTTATTTAATCCTAACAGATATTACAAAGGAGTCAAAAATTCTGCACTTTTAAAGATGTCTGAAATGTTAACATGATTGGGATTAATGAATGACACTATGCAATAAGTTGACAACAGTAATGCAACATAAGTGTTTTGCAAAAGTGGAAGTGAAGAAAAGATGTAGAATTCAATTATTTTGATTGATACAATAATACCACATTCAGTTTATAGGAAACAATTTGTGTTTAATAAATGACCAAAAGTAAAAGAAATAGCAATGGCAATGATGATTATTTCTCATTTCTTTGTACAATAGTATTTCAGACTTGTGGGGTTTTTTTTCTCTTGCATTATAGATATTAGGGTATACATAGAGATAATTTATTTTGTACTGCCAAAGTAGTTAATCTGCTTAACTTATCCTTTTTCCAATATTTTTACATTTTGCCCAACAGACTTGCACTTATTTATATTTTCATTTTCTTTTTATTCATATTTAGTCCTTTCTCAACTTACTCCTCTTACATTTTTTAACACATTTCAAGTTCTTTCCTAAATTCTAAAATTTTATTTTAAAAATTCAATAAAATTCTTTCTCTTTGCGCTGTGCCAATCAGATGTACTCTCTCCATAAGAGCTACTGATCAAACTCATTTCCATCACATTTTAGCTTTTATGCTCCAATGTCCCTGGTCTCAGCAGTGGTACCTATAAAACCAGTGAACAATAGCAAATTTAGGATAGCTTTCCAGAATTTGTACAGACTCCAAGAAGGTATGCCTAAAAAGGTATAGTACAAAGATTATTATTTGTGTATATGAATGAGTTTCAAATACAGTCAGCAACCATAAGTGTGTGTGTGTGTGTGTGTGTGTGTGTGTATTTGAGTGTGTCCTATTTTAATTTTACAAGGACTTAATTAAAATTGCCAGGAGGAGGCTAGCTATTTGTTCAGACTGGATTGAGATAAATAATATATACAGTGAAAAACAAAACATCTACATATGATATGGTAATGTAGAGAAAGAACATGCAAATATAAGTATCAAAATGAACTGTCTTTACAAACACAGCCCAGATCCCTCTGCTTATGATTTTTGAGTTTCATCCTGCTGAATGAAAGGCACAGAAACAACTGTAGAGCAAGAGCTAGAGAGCAGACCATATGGAAGATTCAAAGACTGCAAACTATTATTACCTTTTGAACAAAGTAAAGACATTTGGTTGAAGGAATTTAACCTAGAGAAGATTAAAGATGCATAAAAAAATCTGAAATATATGACTAAAGGCTCTTTGCCAGCTCTCAATCTAGACCAAAGAATTACATTTTCAAGTGTACCATGAGAAATGTTTCTGATGAAAAAACTTAAATGCTGTTACAGAAGTCAAGTGTAAGTCCTCAAAGTCACTAATCCTAGATCTTGCATTTACTCATTCACGGCTGTGTGTGCTCAGTCCTAGTAACTTAGGTTGATTCCATTTTAGTGATTTCATGTGGTTCACTCTAAAAGAAATTGCCTTAAGGGTACAATTGGACCAAAAGAGTATGATCACCAAATGCTACTCAAGACTCACTCCTTCAAAACCTGAAAGTGTGTGGATCAGGTGCCATGAGGACATCCAAATGTTCCATCTCAGGCCTGACTGAATATCCTAATAGCATCATATTTTTTCCTCTAAAATAGGAATGTTCGGGCATTTAAAAGGTATCCAGATTGTTTTGAACATTTATTTTTAATCTGGCCAGAACCATTGGCTCAATGCCTTATGGGCTGAAACCAATTGGTAGTAATTATACTAAACTAAGTGGACAGCATTGGGAATCAGGACATAACTGGATCCTTGATCCAATTGTCAGTGCACATAAAGGGCTGAATCTCACTCTCCTCAACTGTAAAATGAGAGAATTGGACTAGATTACTACAGATGGTCCCCCTCATTTAAATGCTTTAATTTCAAGAATCTGTTGTATTTCAAAATCTAAAAGAGCTGTGTTAAAAAAATAATAATAACAATGTGACTATGGACCCTGCAAAGAGTTTTAGATAAGGCTTAAATGCTTACAAGTATAGCCATTTTCCAGCATCAAAGGTTGTGTCTCAGAGGGCGATTTATAATCATTCTTTGGCCTGTCTTGGTTATCAGGATAGCCCTGAACAAGCCTAGCTAAGCATCACCGGTGAATTGTAAACACTTGTAAAACACACAAATACGTGTTATGAGAAACTAGTCATTAAGCAAAATAGAAAATCAGTGCCATAGGCTTGTAATTACATTTTAGGCTAATGTAAGTTCAATTAGAGTATGATACAGAAATATATCGTGACATTGGGAAAAGTACTAAAGAAGCCTTCCACATACTTGAAAAAAGGAGAGAGAGATTGGCTTTTCATATTTTCAATGAGTAATCTGAAGAGGGGTGGAAATTGGAAGAGCACTTAGAAATGGGATAAACTAGGCAATATGTAAGTGAAACATAGAGTTATGGATAAAACAAAACAATTGTACAGATCAAGTCTCACTTTCCTGAAGCACTTAAATCAGGGAAAAGAAGAAAGAGGATAGTGTGCAGTATTTTTGCTTAGATCTTAGATGTAAGGTGAAAAGGCAACTGGAGGTAGTTTTCTTACTAGACTAGAGCACCTGTGAAAAGGAGATTCATGAAATAGGCAAGAAAATAGAATATGCACAGCAGCTCTTTGTATGTGCAGATGGTCTCAAATTAGAGATTACTATGCCAGGGTGTTTGTCTTTGAGATTCCCCCCAGATAATAGTACTCAAGTTGGAGCGCCTGGGTGGCGCAGTCCTTAAGCGTCTGCCTTCGGCTCAGGGCGTGATCCCGACATTCTGGGATCAAGCCCCACATCAGGCTTCTCTGCTAGGAGCCTGCTTCTTCCTCTCCCACTCCCCCTGCTAGTGTTCCCTCTCTCTCTGGCTGTCTCTCTCTGTCAAATAAATAAATAAAATCTTTAAAAAAAAAAAGTACTCGAGTTGCTTAAACAAATCACCAACATATATGAACTATTATAAATTCACTGGATGAATAGAACATTATGAAAGACCACTGCATCAAGCTGTTAAAGAGTTTAATTTCTAGGTCATTTTCTGCTTTATGCTTCTTTTCTCCACATATATTTCATAGCAAAAACACATAATTATTTACATGTGAGTGAGAATTTGAGTTACAGCCACAGTATTATTGTCGAAGCATGTTTAATTTCAAAGTGTTTAAAATGAAATAACTCTAGTAATATGTCAAAATATTGGGGAAGAATAATAATTAAAAAAACAGAGTAAT
Organism: Ursus americanus; assembly: GCF_024610735.1. Classification (NCBI taxonomy): domain Eukaryota; kingdom Metazoa; phylum Chordata; class Mammalia; order Carnivora; family Ursidae; genus Ursus; species Ursus americanus. The sequence continues at coordinate 71,083,325 of NC_142128.1, forward strand.
GAACAAAAATAGCAGCCATAAAGACAGACTTCCTGAGAAAACATTTCTAAAGTTTTCTCTAAGGATAAAACATGCGGATATATATGGAGCTATATGAAATGCTGGGAGAAAAAGATAACTGAAAATAGAAGAGAGAACTAAACAAAAATGGAAAGTAATTATTTTGATTATGGTTCAAAATAGTCTGGGGAGATAGTACAGCATGTTTTAATAAGCTACGAGCTACGGAGTTCAACACGCCGATGTTCAAAGTCTGCATCCTGTGATCTTGGTCAAGAGCCTCAACCACTCAGGGTCTCAATTTACTCATCTGTAATACGCAGAAAGTGGTTCCAAGCTCATACACTTTGCAGAACGATTAAGTGAAATCACAACAACAAAGCAGTTCCTAAGCAGTGAGCAAAAAATGGCAACCTTTGTTGTTATTGTCATTTTCAATACTTATTAGAAATATCTATTTATTGTATGTTCAACATCTATAAACAGAAAATATAAATATTCCAATTTCAAGGCATTCAAGAATAGTTAAACTATAAAATGGCTATTTGAATTTTTGCTTTATAAACTTTTTGTTTGTTTTAACCTCTATTGAAACTCATCTAAATTTTTTTCAATAGGAAGACATGTAGGTTTTTATTTTGAACATCTTTAATGGGAAGATACGTAGCTATGTGATTTGTAAAATGCACCGTGAATAGCTCTTGCAACTTTAAAACATTTTCGTTCCACTCTCCTCCTGCAGCCCTTCTCCTCCCCCTTCCTTGGTCACCAGTAGAGTACGTACAAGCTCTCTGGCTTTAAAATGTTATCTATGTAAATTCTTCTGCCACAGCTGGACAAGATGCTTTCAAGAGTTTTTCTGTTTCCTGTGTGGTGAAGCAGCTTTCCCCTAACGACTATTTCCCATCAGTACCCACAAAGACCTACCTTCTTAACCACTGTTTCAACGGTTTCTTACCACTTCCACCTTTCTATAGAACATATCATTTGGAAGGAGGTTCACAAATATTTGTTCACTGGGCTGTTCAGACTGATAACATCTCTTGGGACTTGAACTTTGATGCACAACTCTCATCTGGAAAAAAAAAAAAAAGCAACTGTCACACATCAGCAGATAATACCAAAAACGAAAACAAATTCTTTTCTGTCTCAAAGTCACAACGTGATAGTTATTTGTTTCTCTGTTTTGGAAAATATAAGTCTACATTTTTCTAAAAATCAAAATGAAGACATTTCATTACTTATCTGTTAGCTTTTGTAAAATGTCAATATAATTGGATTCTAAATCATTCACTCTTTTAGTAACAACTATAGACCTAAGAATAGAAAATAAAATTAGATTAACAAGCATGAAGACATAGATTTATATGTTTTATAAGAAACGAGAAAATTCTGATATCTTTATTCTAGTAGAATAAGTCATCTGAAAGCATCTTTTACATGCCTATAAATTCTCATCTAAAACTAAAATTACCCCATATTAATTATTAACTGAAAAAACAAAAATTAGCATCATGTTCATATTCTTTATAGAAAGTATTTTAATACAGTGCTTAGGATCCATAATTATTTTACTTCCTCTTGCTGATTTTTAAAATCCTAAATTTATTTGAATTCTTTTTCATGAGTCCAGTAATTATAAAAGTTTGCTCTTTATATAAAGTTTTTGTTTGTTTTATAGTCTTTGCTCTTATGGTTTTCACTCTGGGTTTCCAAGATATTTTCAAGTAGATGATTTTCAATGAAGCTAGAGTAGAAAATCTTCTATTTCAGAATATTTGATGATTCAGAAATCTGTATGGCTCAAAATTACCTCCTCTCCCCAATATGTACACTGATAAACAATAATATCTGTAAAATAAAAATGAGAAACAAATATGGCTTTGTCACAACAAAAGTCAGAACTGTGAATTAGTATTCCTTACTGCTATAAGAATTAGAAAGTGTGTACTAAGGAATACTTAGGTTTTTTAGAATATTATAGAGGCTTCACACACAATTGCTGAAATAAAGTTAAGCAGAGCTTCTGGTAGCCTTTAATATGTTAACACCATGAACATTCCAGATCAGAATATAGTTCAGACCCCTTGAAACTCCACCTAAAACTATGAAGCATGCTTTGTGCTCTATTGAAATGTAAAGCAACTACAACAAATTTGTGAATTAAGGGTCTCCTTATATTTATATATGCATGCATTTAAACAACCTCAAATTGCATTTTTCTTTTACAATTTGCCCCTTCCTTTCCTTTCTTAATGTTACAACCCTAATTTGGACTTTTATCTTTCTCTGCTCACCTCTAGTTTTTCATGTTGCATCCTATGAATTTCATCATATTTGTCTTTCCGGTGCACCTCTAAATAAAGTTGCCTCTTTTTTTTGAATATTTGCCATGGGGTTCCTTTACCACCAGTAAAGTGTTTTTAAATGTAATCTGATATGCAATACAATCCTAATCAATTTTCCAATATTCTTCCAAATGATTATTTCCCAGCCAATCTATTTGAGGAATTGAGCCAATCACCAAACATGCCAGAGATTTCTTTTCTCTGAACTTGTCCTCACATTAGCTCCCCTGTCTGGAACATATTCAACTAGTCTATTTCTTCTCAAATCCAGTATATTCCCTAGTTTTAATATAAATAAAATCTCTGGCATGAAACTTCCAGATCCTTCCATCAATATATAACTATCCCTCACCTAAACAGCCGTAGAAGTTCCTTGCAAACCTTTTGAGGCACATGTCATGTTCATGTGTGGTTGCCTCAGCTACTTGACTAAAATATTTTAGGATGAGGACTGTAGCATTGAGGAGAGGTTTCTTCCAGGAAGCTCACAGATTGGCTTCAGGCAGTCATCAAATATATGTGAAATGGGTGAAGGGGTGTTTATCCAGTAAGAAAGTTCATTACTATGATGAAATCCTCAGTGACCACAACACCAAAAATTTAGAATCACTGCTTTAGGGGAAGAATCATAACGTGCTCACATATTTTCTTCAGCAGAGCAGCTTGTATCATTTTAATCTTTTATATTTTCTTGCAATATGCCAAATTTTACAGTGTGTATCTTCAGATATTTTATATATCTTTATATTTGCTCTTTTTAAATTTTTTAGTGGAAAATAGGGGAGGAAATCCTATGCCCTAAAGGAGTACATATTCCTTTTTTTTCTTTCATTAGTGCTAACTCATCGTAGCCCCGTATGTACCTTAATCTTAAAGACAACTTCTGAGAGACCTCTTGAGTGTTTTACATCTAGAAATCTCTAATTATGACCATTAGCTATTACTGTGATTTTAAAAAAAGATTTATTTATTTGAGAGAGAAAGAGCACAATGGGGAGGGGCAGAGGAAGAGGGAGAAAAAGAAGCTGAGAATCTCAAGCAGACTCCCTGCTGACTGGGGAGCCTGAGTTGGGGCAATCTCAGGACACTGAGATCATGACCTGAGCTGAAGTCAAGAGTGGGATGCTTAACTGACCGAGCCACCCAGGTGCCCTGATATTATTGTGATTTAAAATTTTCCCCATGACAATGTTAACTCAAGCAAACTATGGGGCCCTACTAGTTTACTTAGAGGTAAACTAGTCTACACTAGTTTATCTCTAAGATCATTTGGTCATTAGAGTGCGGGAGGGGAATCCACAAACACAAATCAAGATTTCCAACACATTATACTTATTCTGTGGACCAAATCTTCAAAACAATCCATATTCTATTCAAAAGAAAAGTAGAGACATAGATATACCAGGAACATCCCCAAATTATTCTTGAGGAACCTTCAGAAAATGCATTACACTAGGTTCCCAACAGTTAAAATCCTCTGTTGGAATGAATAATGGAAAACAAAGACTCACTTTTTAATATACCTCTCAGACTTTACCTTAGGTTAATAATAGACATGATTTTAATGGAATGAATGTGTTCATGTCCAAGGTTTTTCCTTCTCTCCTTAGTTCAAAGCAATTATGATAAAAGTAAAGATGAGTTAGCTATATGGATTTTGGCTCATATTAGAAGATTGGCTTCAGAGCTATAGATTACAGCTATTAAGATTTTATTACTCCTGATCCCGTTCTACTCTCCTGATATAATTGGCAGGTGGTAGGTTAATGTATATACAGCATATGTATATATTTGATGTACCTCCTGCTAATGTGCATGCAGATTATTTAGACATCTGGAATCAATTTAACAACCTTTTGAACTTTACATAAATAGCCATTATCTGACTTAATGATTTTAGTGGTTTCGGATGCCGAGATTGTCAATGTTCCTCGCATAGGAAATTTGGATTGAGAAGATTACTTCCCTATGGGCTATTTCTCTAGGGAGAACAATTTGAATCAAAGAGAAGTGTACCTGGTCAAACTCATTATCAAAACTGGATAATGGTAAATGGCAGTCTGTGGGAAATCTAAGGAGAATTTACTTTATTTCTCTAATGAAGGGGCCTGTGTTATTGTTTAAAATCAGTCCTTTCTTACTTGTGCCTTGTCTTGAGGCAAATGTTTTAGAATGGATTATAAGTGATTTCTTTGCTTTTAAGCTTACTCTGTCTTTCACTACTACTGCTCTAAGTAATTTGGACATTATAACAATTAAAAGGTAAAATCTAGAATGAGATGGTTAAGGTAGGCTCTAATTTAATAAAATTTTTTAAAAAAATGTTTAGCACACTGTCCAAACGGTGCAAAGAGAAATATTGCCTCTCTGTCTTTTACAGCCTTAACAGATTACAGGATGGTGGCAAGCAAGCTTGACTATTCCATTTTTGGATAATTAAATGTCTTTTAATATGTATGTTTTATAAAGAGAGCCAGGAACAAAAAGAATAGTGATAAAATAAGTGAGTTAAAATTTCAAATGGGTTTTTGATTAAAAAAATGAATAAGCATTAATTTCATTTTTAAAAAAATTTAAGCTTTGATTTTAAAATTTAGAAAATGCAAATAATTAGAGGATAAAAGACAACAATGGGTCTCAAAAATGGTGTTTCAGCCATCAGAGATAATAATAACTGCAAAATTTGTAAATACCACCAGGCTTCTGTAAGAATAATTATGGGAGCATAAATCTGTTGATTATTGAATAACTTATTCCATGTGGAACCTGTGAAAAATCCGCATTGTGGAATATAAGTGTATTTTGTTTGTTTGTTGTTTGGGGGGGGTGATCCTGTTACACCATCCTACTATAATACAACTAATCACTTAAGAATAAAAGTAACACTGATAAAAGACCTCTAGCTGCCAAAATTATTTAGATGCTGTCATTGAATGAATTTCTCTTTTTATGCCAAATTATTTACTTAATTAAAATGTTAGATAATCTCTTATAATGAACTCTTATCTATTCCATCTTCCAAAATCGAAATCCAAATGATAGCCTTCTTTTGCTATCCCTCAAATACTGTCTTTTGTTTTTCAAAAGAAATTGCTGCCCAGGATTCTTAATCTAGCACCTTATGAGAGAAATGGATAATTTTTTTTGTAGAAATAAACTATTGAAATCTAAGAAAAGGAATAAGAAATGAATGAATATGTCCTTTGAAAGTCTTTATTAATCTCTCACTAATACATAATTCCATAGTTAGGATCTGCCTTTGATTTAAGCTAATCTTTTAATTTTAGGTTCCAGGTCATTAATATTTCTTCAAGTCATATGTCACAATGTACTGCCAAAATCAGAGTGAATAAGAACAATTCAGAATGAACACACTTCATTTTAAATAGTATAAATTAATATATTACTCTGGAACTTACTTTTTTTCTTCTAATTTATTTGATATACCAATTAGATTAGATAAAATGGACTAAAGAATATAAACTTGCCTATATACTAACACAGTTCATTTTCAGTTTTTAGAAAGTGGCCTTAAGAAGATGATACATTTGTTGCATAATTAATATTTTAAAACAGGGAGGGATTCTTTGCCACTTAAGTTGACAAGCACTTCATAATTAGTACATAAAAAATGTACACAGCTTTGTTCAAAATCAGCCTTCCGACATACAAGATAATAATAACCAATATTCCTGAATAGCACCTGTGTAGTGGTCAATAATGAAGATATTATATATGCAATATAATATAATATAACATATTTTCATTGCTTTACATACTTGGTAATCTCATATGCTGGATACATTGCTTTAAATATGTGGTAGTTTAACATTTAGAGGAAACAGAATCAAGGAAGTTAGATAGCTTGAATAAAGGTCAGATTTTTACGTTAGACCCACCCCCTCCTGCTCTGTGAAATTGCACGGCAAGTTGGAGGGGGCTGTTCTTAGATGGAGGTGATAGCCAAGGGATCCCCTGCCACCCTCAGCACTAAGGGGATCAATGCCTGGAACTTATGGGCCCATTCACAGTGAACCAGTGTGCTATAGGACATGGCTTACCATTCCGTTAATCTCTATTCTTCCAACACAGCAGTCACATTTTAGATATTTGTCAGAGTTCAACCGTAAAATGACTCAAGCTATCTAATATTTCAAAGATGCAATGTAAAAATGAACCTATTTCTCATTTTGAAATTATGAAAGGTTTAGTCCTGTTTTAAGATAGAGTTGTAAGTCATTTGATTTATTTCCAGGCCCACTATGAACCACAGTGCTGAACCTAAGAATGCTTTCAATCTAGATATGGGATGCACATTCCTCCAAACATCCAACCAGTATTTATTGAGCACCTGCTGTGTGTCCAGCACTTCTCTAGAGTTATACAAGTAAAGAAAATTAAGTCCCTGCCCTTAAAGAACTCCATTGTTGTGAGAGACATCAGGCTTTCTCTCCACATAGGCACCTGGCTTTCTTTAGTAAATCAGTAAGCACTATAGTGAACGTATAACAAACAATATTATGAAGTATAATGCGACCTATCCACCCTCCCCGTTCACACATGCATTTTCTTTCAGTGCGGTGATGCCTCTCCCCTCTCTCCTGTGATGGGGCTTGACACTTCCATTCCTCAAGAGAGAGGTATCATAATAGAACCAGAAAATAATAGTGGCAGAAAACTAGGCTTTATGGGAAAAAAAATGGTCAAGGTTTAGGAGAGAAAGAACTGGAAAAATACTTAGGCATTTCCTTTGCTACAAATGGAGAAGAGATTAAAGTAAAATTTTCAAATCTTTGAAGACTTAGGGAAATAAAGAATGGGAGGAAGAAGAAGAGAGTCAGACCCTGGTGAGGATCTCTTCAATGAGCTACACAACCAGCCCCTCGGATTAAATGGTAGAATGCCATGAGAGAGCTAGGGAAATCAAAGAAGAAGACTTTGCCATTTTCTGGGTGGGGCCAGGTATGTGGGAAAAGTTCTAGACAGAACTGTAGCAACAGTTGATCTGAAATGTCAGCATGCTGAACCTAGTTAGATAGGATCTGATCCAGCTCCCTGGACTTTCGTTTTCAGAGTGCTAAGGAAGAACACCACAAATTTCCTCTGCTTCTGAGAAGAATAAGAAATGGTAGGGACAAAGAAATTAGACCAAGGAGGAGAGAGAATGTGTGGAATAACAGCTTGGCTAACTCAGTGGGTACAGGAAGGGAAGGGATACTGAGGACCAGCCAAGAACACACCAATCCCATGGACACCAAACACCAGCAGATGTTTGGTGACTCAGGCAGGACCTAATTTCTTTTACTCATTTCTCAACAATAACCCTAAGGCCTTAGGACTCAATCTCCCTGGATTAGTTGTATCGAAGGGAAAAGGAGGGTTTAAGGAAAACCTGAAATGACTGGGTTTAAACTTTACTAAATTTACTCAAAATCGACAATTATTACATTTTCTGATATAAAATAGGGTCTTCAAAGAGTGGTATGGCTGAATTGTGTAAAAATAAAGAAATTTCCTTTTTTTTTTTTTTTAAGATTTTATGTATTTGTCAGAGAGGGAGAGAGAGAGCATAAGCAGGGGAGCAGCAGGTAGAGGGAGAAGCAGGCTTCCCCCTGAGCAAGGGGGGATTCGATCCCAGGATCCCAGGACCCTGGGATCATGACCTGAGCCAAAGGCACACATTTAACCGACTGAGCCACCCAGGCGTCCCACGAAGTTTACATTTTTTATACCTAAATTCTTCATTGAGTGTATTGTCCATGTTACAAATATAAAGCACTTGGATGCAATTCGCACGCATAGTATTATTGTTATTAAAGTTCAGATAGCAGAGTCAAAGGCCACCAGTGTTTATGCTGTGTTTTATGTTTTAAAATTAACTCTTTTAACTATCTTCTCTTATTTCACTGACAAAAATCAGTGTGAGTTATTATATTTTTTATTCCAGTCTTAAGTTGTACCAGAGAAATTTGCTTTCTAGATGGTTCCTAAAAACACTTTAAATTTCCCACTTATGGAAAGGTTGATCAAAGCCTTCTTTATAGCAAATCATATAGTCTTTGAATGTTTTAATGAATAAAATATTTTCAACTCATATTTTTCTAAAATGGAAAATGCACACTTTACTTTCAATGTGTTTTCGAGCTACCTCCTAACACCGTGTGGAAATAAGATATTACTTATCAATTAAATAAATTATGCTTTGAAATAAAATCCTTTCACAGATTTAAAACAAGCCTGTGAGTACAATGGGGCAACTCATAAATCTATAGACTTTCAGGCTGGGTTAACTGAGAGAAATATTCAAATAAAATTTCTACTGCAGATTGCTTATACTGCCTAACAGCCAGAGGAATAAAAGTGCTCTGGGGTTTATATCTTTTGGCTCAGTGGGTAACATATTCAGGTGCTAAACAAAGAAATGTAACTCTTCGTGGTTTCTAAAAAAAAAGAGAGAGAGAAGAAAAGAAAAAAGAAAAAAAGGCATTGGATCATTTTAGATTAATAAAAGCAAAGAGGATTAATGGTATTTTTAATCAGAAAATTCAGCCTTACCAAAGTCTCTTTACTACAGAAAATTTGGATCATTTTAGAACTGAACATGATTGAAAGAAATCACTCAGTCGTTTTATGGCTATTTCTAAATGTCTTCTTATACTAAGCAAACAAACAGATGCATAATTAAAATGTCCATTTCCCCTAGGTGAAATATCTTATTGTTCGTTTTAACAAATATTCAGTTTCTGTCATGATTTCCAGATCCTCTCCCCACAAATGGCCCTGTGATGAATGTTCTCTATTTTGTTAAGGTGCAGCCCAACACTGGATAGCATGTTATAGAAGTGATCTGATCATTGCAGAGCAGAGTGCAAGAAAAAGCCACTCTCAGTCTGAATGCTTCATGTCTACTGATGCAGTCTAGGACTGAGTTAGCTTTTTATGAAGTCAAATAACAATTTAGAGACTTACTGTGGTAAAGAAAAAAAAATCATGTCTTTTTCACATCTGCTTTGTCTCTCTGATACTAATGTAAGCAATTTTTGTTTGTTTTGGACAAAGGCATAGTTTCTGATATCTATTTGGAATTCAGCAAATTGAAAATCAGTTTTTGAGGATAATGTTGAGAATATCTAAGAATAATATTAAGTGAGAAAAGTCAAAGCATAGTGCAGTTAGCACTAGGAAAACCATTCAGAGTTTAAGCCTGACTCTGTTACAAACAAGCTGAGTGACTTTGGGTAAATCACTTCCCTGCTCTAGGTGTCAGTTTCCTTATCAAAAAACCAGCGGTTTGAACTGCATGGTCTTTTAGCCGCATTATAATTCTAACACGGTGTACTTCTCCAAATTCCATCTTATTCATTTTGTACCATAATTTAAATCTATTTTTAAATCTTAATATTTTTTTCATCTGCCTCTGCTTTGATAAGTGTACCTTTATTTTTATTCCAAGTCATTGATTAAAATGTTGAAGAAGGCAGTACCCAGTGCCTGTCACAAGAGACCTAACTCCAGGCTGACAGTGATTCAGAGCTCAATAAACTTTGGGAAAGGTTACTGAAAACCACTATGCTAAGTTTACTATCATTCATCCAGCATTCACGCATTTTATCTGTAAGAATATAATGAGAAACCTATTAAATGCCTTTGTGAAATCAATATATATTCTGACAGCTAAGTTTACTGTGCAGTATCAGATCTCTGAAAGTTAACCTTGAGGGAAGCCCAGAGAGTTATGTTTTATTTGTCTCAGGCCTAGATTTATAATGAACTGGGGAGCCAGAAGGTGCTGTAAAGAAGGAAAAAAGATATTTGGGAGAGGTTTTTCCACCACAACCTCTCCTGTCCCACCCAAAACACACACACCCACGACATACATAATGCACATGCGTACACATTATTCTTACTCCTGGTGTGGTTATAGTCACAACCTGTATCAATGAGCCAGTTTGTTGAGAGATGAAATAATTGAAAGCAAGTGGTATGGTGTCTTACGCAGTGGAATCTGAAACTGGACAGAACCCAGCAAAGTAGAAACATGCCACATTAGAAAGGAATCTGAGAGAGGAGAGACTCCCAGGCCAATGCCAGAGCAAGTCTCTAGAAGAGGCCACAGTGGTTACAACTAGTGCAAGCTCTCTGATGTTCTTACTTCCTGGTGGGAAAGGTGAATTTTTATGGCTCAGACACAGGACAGCTAGCTAAGTCTTAACCACTCAACAGATAAGGACACTGATGAGGTCACATATTTCCAAATTTTTAAATCATACCTATGATCGTCACCTGATATACAGCCTGACTCAATCTATACAAGCCACAAAATTCAGGGTGGAATAATCAGGAATATAAGGGCACCTGCCTCAGTGAAGAGTCACAGTTTCTTGCCTACTGTGAGACTTGAGGCAGTTTTCAGGCCTGGAATTCGCTGACTAAATGAGAAGCCAGGTCCTCTGAAGGAAGTACCCTGCTCTATCATGGCAAGTGGATAGGTAACGATTCCCCAGTCCTTCCCCAAAAAGTCTGTGACCATTTTCTCAAGTAATCTTTTAATTGGAAGAAAGGGAACATCCAAATATTTCAAGGACTGGTGGACACAGGACCTGATTTGACCTAGATAAATAGGAACTGAAAGCAATATCATGGCCCTTCTGTTAGAATGGAAGGCCAATGAAGACTGAGTACTAAATGTAGGTTTAGGCACAGGTCTTAGCTCACAGTATGTACTAGGCTCAGAGACTCACTTTGTGACATTACCTTGGTCTTGAATACATTAGAGTAGACCTAAGAACATATAAAAGGTAGTCCCATGACCTCTTCATTTTTTGCCAACCTGTAAAAGTCAGGTGGATCTTTGAGCATGACAATTGACTACTACAACTTAGTGAGTTTATGACTCAACTGCAGACAATGTGCTATATATAATATCTTTGCTAGAGCAGATTGCCAAGGCCTCATGCACACAGCATATGCAGTCATTGATTTGACAAGTGCAATATTTTTCATCTCTATGGTTTGCATTCACCTGGGAGAGAAAACAGTATACATTTATTTTGACCCAGGGCTATACCAATTGCTGTGCCCCACTGTCATAGCATAGTCCAAAGTTACATCTCAGAACCTGAGCCATCTTGTTTATCTACCATATTAATGGCATCATGTTAATGTGACAAGTTGCACATGAAGAAGCAGATGCGCTAGAAGAATTTCTCAGGTATATATATGATATTCAGAAGGTGGAGACAAAACCTACAAAGATGGAGGAGGTTTCCACATCAGTGAAGTTTTTAGGGATCCAATAGCCTAAAGCATCTCAGGACATTTTCTCTAAGATAAAGGAAGATTATTACATGTAGCACCTTCCATCCAACTACTAAGAAGGACGTATATTCCACACTTGGAAGTGTTACTCAATCCATACACCTCTGAATGACACTAAAGGCTTTGAGTAGGGCTCACAGTAAATGATTCTATAGCAGGTCCAGTCTGCAGTGCAATCGACTTTGCTACTAGAGCCATTAGACCTGGTAGACCCTATTATTTTGGAAGAAACTGCTCTATAAAAATATATCGTGGAGGAATTATGGCAATCTCTAACTGCAGAATCATATTTTAAATTCCTGCAGTTCTGGAGCAAAAAACCAAAAAGTAACAACAATAACAACAACGACAAAAAACCACACTACGTTTTGAGAGATAGCTCTAGGCATGCTCCTGAACATAGAACATCAAATGACCATGGCAGAGATGCCCACCATGAGCTGGTTTCTGACAGACCTACAAATTCATAAAGTCTGGCAAAGCCCACAGCAATATATCTTAAGATAGAAGTGGTACATTTGGGAGAAGAGTCACTAAAAAACAAAATAGAATGACTCAGCCCCTTGACTTCAGCCAGCCTTCGTCATCAGCCACCTTGGTGCTAACACATAGGCTCATAAATAGAATATCTGTGTTGACAGTGAGGAAGGCTATTCATTGGCCCAAGAGCATTGATTCTCATTCACTAAGGATGATCTAGCAACTGCTGCTGCCCAGTGTTCAGCCTGGCAGCAGCAGACCCAATGCAGAGCTCTGATACAACATCACCCTTAAAGGAAACCAGTTACTTGGTAGCAGATGGATTGCATTGGACCTCTTCCACCCTGGAAGGGACAGCATATTTTCTTGGCTGAAACTGATATATAATCTGGGTATGGGTTGCCTTTCCTGCCTGCAGGGCCTCAGCCAGCACTACTAAGAGCTTATAGACTGATTCATCAACATAAGATCCCATATAACCCTACATTATAGAAAAGGAAGTCTGCCAAAAAGTGCATGCCATGAAATTCACTGTTCCTATAATATGCTGCACCACTCAGAAGCTGCTGGCCTGATGAAGAGTTGGAACAACATACTAAAGATGCATCTGAGACAGCAGCCAAATAATTGACTTCTCTAATTTCTGCAGTTATTTTATCCAGTATTTCCTTTGACTTCATCAGCGGATTTCAAGTCTCTTGAGGACAAGAATTTTATATTACTCATATCTTTATCTCTCAAGTAACAGCACCATAATGTTTCCATAATTAGCTGCAATTTGTTGAACTGAATGGGAATATAATTAACTTGATTTAAAAAAAAAAGCTCTCACAAGCCTCCTAAACATTTTTTTTATTTAGCATTATTTAGCATATATTTAGCATTATTAAAATGTGACACACTTTATCCACTATTAATGGTGTTTGTGCTCTACTTTTATGTCAGGAAGATGATCCATTATGTAATAATCTTTTTACTTTTTAATTAAATCTATTACAGATTTATGAAACACAACCAGAATTCCTACCTTAAAAGGTACTAACTGATTATTCTTAAGTCTTTCATCCTCTTGGAACAAGTGGTGAATTTGAAGTCTGGGATTTTTAGGTTTATATACAGAGTACATACACCTTTCAATAACTATATCTCAACTGAAAGCTTTCAAGAACTGTGGCCCTGAGATATCATTCTGAGTTGACCAATAGTAATACTACTTTAGCTACTCTTTTAATTACCTCCTGGACTAAACTTTTCTTGGGTTATAAATTCCAAAATTACCAAAGTTTGGACCACACTTTCCTACGGGATGCTGTATTCTGGTACAAGATGATAATTTGCAAAATAAATTATTTTTTTTTCTTTTCAAAATGTCTTTAGGGAATTTGTCAAGCTAAATAAAGGTAAGGGAGAAAGTGAAGTGGACTGAGACATGGCCTAAATTTTAGGTGTTTCTTTTATGAAGTACTATCTAGGATAACTTCAGTGTGAAATTTAAATTCACAGCATGACACACTGTTAATATAGTGAGGAGGAGGAAAGAAGGCAGATGTAAGGGATGAGAAAGGAATGATTAATGGAGAAGAGACCCGTATTCTACTTTTTTGGGGAATAAGGTAGAATTTGTTGGTGTCAAAAAATGGTAGAAAAAATGGTAGAATCTAAGGTAGACATAATAGCAACCACAACATTAATTATGTAAATTCTACTTCTGTTTGTTAGGAAATAATGTCTGGTTGAGTCATATGAATTTTTTTTGTAGATGAATATAGTCAAATATCAATAATTTCATAATACCCAACAAAACTTAAATATATATAAATATTTGATGAGGATAGAAGATGAAGATTTAAAAACATGTACTTAAATGATGGCAAACTTCCAAAACTGAGAGTAAATTTAAGATACTTTAACAGTACTTCTGGTGCTTAAATTCCCTCTATAATCAGAAACCCAGACCACACAGGGATCATAAATTATGTCATTCAGTTACTGACTGAAATGCTCTGAGTGACAGGAAATTCACTATGTTCTGAGGCTCTCCTATGCAATTTTTGGATACTTTCTATGGTTAAACGTACTGGCACTGGTTCTTGCCTTCCTAGGATACTGAATAAGTCTGATTTCTCCTCTATTTGACAGATTCCATGCAAGCCATTGATTGAATTGGCTAAATTATGCCAGGTATGGCAAGCATTTCTCATTTGACTTGGATTTGAGTTTGAAAACCTAAGGATATGCTTCTTTAAAGTGAGAACTGCCATCATCTCTCAATGTAGGTATTTGCCTTTACCTTGCAGCCTAACAATGAATTAGGGTACTTTGTTGGCTTGCTTGTCTGACAGCCAGTGACATAATTGCTTCATTTTGAAATTCTATATCTTCAAACTAATTCCCACCAACAACCCAACTCCACAAAGATTTTTGCCTCAAAGACACACCTAAAAGTAGCCTTACGAATCATATATCAAGCCATTGTTGAAAAAATTGAACTGAACTGAGGTGAAAAAAGTTATATGGTATTATGTTTGTAATCTTGTTGTGTATTATCAAAGATGTCTTTCCAACTCCATAATAACTTGAAACCATAAAGTGTTTGAATGCTCTATCTTCAGTGAAATAGAGATTATAAATTTGGTCACAACAGCTCTGTATTTATTAGTGACATACCAGGTTACTAACAAGTTAAAACAAATTGTCATGTCATAATTCACTGATTCTTAATATATTGTGGTGGATAAAGGACAGAACTCCAATTTGAAAGATATATTCCATATCACAATTTTATATTTTGAAAGAAAATTAAAAGGAAACTTCCACCAAGTTCAAGAAAAAAATTTGCAGGGATAAATTTTCAGTAGGTAGTATACTGAAAGCTATATTTATAAAGTTGAATATAAAATGTTTATTTTTGTGGTGTGGAGGTTAAAAATGTTCAGAAACACGGGAACAAGCTAGTTCTGCTTTGCCCATGAGTGACCGCATTGTAGAAACACGTTCTTATTGTTCTGGACTGTGTTATAATTGTTTTCTCTTTCATTAGTGTAGATGTCTAGCATCTCCAGCTCACTGGCTTCACTATAAATCTCTGCATACAAGACAAATGCATTTACAACAATTATAGGGCAGCTCCACTACTTGCTACTCCACCACTCAACACTCAAAAAAGTACCTCTTACGGTGTGAACAAAATTTAGATCCTCATACCCATCTTCCCTGAACATTCATGTTAGTTGAGGGAAAAAATTCAGTGGCATGGTTTCCTGGTATCATAGCAGACAGTCAAAAGTTTCCTGAATGAGTTAACGTGGTATTTGACCAACTCATTATATATGTTATAGAAAATGGGTGCCACGAGCAGGAATTCTGGCAGCAAGGCTACCTGCTCTTTCCTATCAACTCCCCTTCCAAGCTATTTGACTTTTATCAAAAAGATTTTGGAATACATGGACAACTGGCATAACTGGTATCTGGCATCTGTTAGGATCACAGCAAGAAGAACTGGGGCAGGGTAAGTTACTGGAGAAAATGATTATTGCCTAGGGGAAAGGAGCATGAGAAGTAGGTCCTAGGATGACCCTAGCTTTCAGATATCTGTGGACTCACAGAAGGTTGACAACCTTATAACTTTTGGACTTATCCTACAATTTAGTAATTTTTCCCCTCAAGATCGGTATCTTTTTATATTTTTGGAACCCATAAGGAGAAGGTTGACATCATTCCAAGTGAATATGTAAGGTGTCCCGGACCCCTAGAAGACTGAGATGAAAATGAATAGGTCCTCCTGTTCCTGGAGGCCAAAAGACTTTCGTGAAACTACAGAGTGAAGAAGCTTCTTCCAGGTGCTTTGTCAAGGAACTGATAACCTGTGCCTCTAGACTGGGTGCCAGAAATCTGCTTTTCTTACCAGTGGGATTCTAACCACTTGGGAAACCCCAACCTCCAGTCCTGAGATCCATGAGATACCAAGAAACAAATAACAACTTATCTAACATTTCCCAGCAGCTGGAGAGAAGATGATCAAGCAGAAAAATCAGGACCATTTACAGCAAGTTAGAACTGCTGGTGGGAACAGATGAAAATTTGAAATGATAAAATAATATTCAGAATACTTGATATTAAAAAGTTTTACTGCTAAAACAATAACAAAAGAAAAACAAAGCAAAAATCATCATCAGAGTAAGCAGTAGATGAGCTGAACTGAAAAATAGGATGGCCAGTATAGAAATCGGACTAAGTGGTCTACAAGATCGAGTACAATTAAAATTTCAAATAACAAAGCAAAAATGTAGAGAGAGGCAATCATGAGGGAAAGGATAAAGAATTTAAGGCTAGAGTCAGAAGATATAATATAAATAATAGAATTTCCAGAGGGAGAAAAACAACAGGAAGAGGAGAGGCAACAATTAAATAATTTATATTAGAGAATTCTTTTGACATGAAGAATCAAGTCTGTAGAATAAAAGATCTGTCATGGTTCTAAACCAAATTGATGAATAAAGAAACACATCTAACATGGACAGAAGAATACACCATCCTCCAAGCAAAATAAAGTTACCTACAAAGAGAGGGGCAGTATGTTTGGCATCAAATTTATTAGTAATAGTTGAAGCAGCTAGAAAAGAGAAAAAAGGGGCTAGAACTCAAGAATCTTATAATCAGCTGTGATGTTATTTACTTAGAAATACACAAGAATTTTAAAAAAACATATTACCCAAATGCCCTGTATAAAGAAGATACTTGAAAAAAGATTCTAACCAGTCAAAAGAGAATTCAATAGGAAGATGACGAGGTGGTAATCTATATACTTCTCCATTGATCCATCAATCTGTTTATGTATCTCTTTATCAATATATCTTAATAGATAACAGTCTAGTAGTGGGTGATTTAATGCTAAATAAGAACTGTTGAAATTAAAATGACATATTTTCAGGAAGTGGAAAGACCTAGTATAACTTCTAAAATTTTAATATTTTTGTTGTTGTGAAGAATGCAGGAGAGTTCAGAGAAAACTGTTGTATTGGTAAGGCAATGCGTCTTGACCGGGAGAATAGTTGGTTGTCTTTTTCAAATAATAGTACGGTCATAGATATCTAAAGAGAAGATCAGGGGGAAAAATGAATAAACATTATTACTAGAATGAGAAAATATTTAAATATAAACTGATAAGTAGGAATTTGGCAAAATTTAAAAAATAAGAGAGAGTGAAAAGAGGAAAGAATAACTTAAAATAAGTAATAAACATGAAATATACTGATTTTCCTCTAAATGTGGATGGAAGGAATTTGTCCACTAAAAGCAAATTACCACATTGAGTAAAAATGTAATACCAGAGTACATGTTTATGAACGATACAGTTAAAATAATTGATATAATAAGTTTGAGTACAGTAAAAGAGTGAACAAAAAAAAGACTAAATGCAAACTAAAGAAGACAGGAGACTCAATGTTAATATTGGAAAAGGTGTCATTTAGACTGAAAGAAAGATGGGGTTCAAGGAGGGAAATTATATAATGATAAAAGCTACTATATGCTAAAAAGTTTTAATGGTGATCAGAAATAGTGGGCACCAGATTCTGGAACATCATGAACACAGAAGTAATAGCTGATGATGAATAGCTGATGTAATAGCTGATGATGATGATGAAGCCAAGAGCAGGTCTTGGGCATAAGCAGAGCAAACTCCCTGTCTTGATGGAATAGAAGCTCCAGCTGACTTGATGACATGTTTAAGGCAGCGAAGTAAGTTACTTTAACTAGTCTGCTCAGTGGCTGCACACAACCATGGAATAAAAACATGTCTTAGGAAAATCCTATTTATGCATGTCTGGTTGAAGCATGCCCAAAGAAAATGTGTCATAAAAATCTAAGAAGGAAGACCATTCACTCATGTTAAGGGCCAGCAAAATAGGGCTGGTAATTTTTTTTTCTGTCACTTCTGCCTTCTTTAGTTCAGTACTTCTACCCTCCACTCAGATGCCCAGTAAACCACCATCTCAAAAGGTCAGTCCAGAACTTTCTGAATGCCATTCTGAAAATAATATTGTCTTCATTCCATTTATTAGAAACCTTGGAGAGAATGGCACTAATCTGGTTAACTAAGCCATAGTTTATAGTGCTAATTTATCCTAATTCTTATGAGTAATTAGGTAATATAATATAATTGCAATTGTCTTTTTACCTAAACATAGAGCCAACCTATTCAGACTGAAGAGGAAATACCAATTCTCTTTTCTTCTTTAGACTTAAACTCTCTAAAACAAAATCAACTTCATCCATTTAGTTAATTGCTTGATGTAAGTGATGATTACTAATTAATTTTATTCTTTTTTTTTTTTTTTTTTTTTTTTATTTATGTGACAGAGAGACAGCCAGCGAGAGAGGGAACACAGCAGGGGAGAGGGAGAGGAAGAAGCAGGCTCCCAGCCCAGGAGCCTGATGTGGGACTCGATCCCTGAACGCCAGGATCACGCCCTGAGCCGAAGGCAGACGCTTAACGACTGCGCTACCCAGGCGCCCCTAATTTTATTCTTAAGGGAGAAAACCATGAGGATTAAAAATGGAAAAGAAGGGGCGCCTGGGTGGCACAGCGGTTAAGCGTCTGCCTTCGGCTCAGGGCGTGATCCCGGCGTTATGGGATCGAGCCCCACATCAGGCTCCTCTGCTGTGAGCCTGCTTCTTCCTCTCCCACTCCCCCTGCTTGTGTTCCCTCTCTCACTGGCTGTCTCTGTATCTGTCAAATAAATAAATAAAATCTTTAAAAAAAAAATGGAAAAGAAAACCAAAATGATTTATTTGGAACATACGACTGACTGGTGAGATGGGAGGTGGGGGGGAGAGAGAGAGAGACAGAGAAAGAAAGAAAGAAAGAAAGAAAGAAAGAAAGAAAGAAAGAAAGAAAGAAAGAAAGAAAGAAAGAAAGAAAGAAAGAAAGAGAGGATGGATGGGTAGATGATAGAACAATTTCTATTATGGCTAATTTATGAGATAGTGTGTTTATGTAAAATGGATATATTTATCTTTATGGTAATTATTAAACATCATATTTAAAGTATATCCAGTTGCCAGGTACCTGAGGGGAGAGATGGGAAGAAAGTAGTACTTGCTGTATTACTCACATGATTTTATTAACGAATTTTATTTAAAAAATCTGAAGTGGCATAAAAATACAACATGACAGTAGTGCCACTGAATAACTGTGTGTTTCTGAGATACTTATTATCTGCTATAACTTTTACATGAAAGCAAAAAAATGTAGTGGATTTTCAGGGGGGAGAAAGATGAATTCTTACAGTCAGAGTGTACAAGTAATTGGAAGCAAAAATTAATCCAGATTAGCATCATGGGCCCCTTCATTATAATTTTTCAAAGCTATCATTCTGAAGAAAAGAAAAAAAAAGTAAATGTCATTAACTTTTGACCCCATTATGCTGCTGCCCGGAGATATGCCCCTGCCGCCCCCTCCCTGTCCACTGGTCCTCAGAGGAAGGCCTAGGCCTGGCCTCCCAGCTCAGGGTGGCCCAGCAGCCCCCCACGACCCACCCTGCCACCTGCCCACTTGAGCAGGTCCCTGCCCCTGACCAGGAGGCTGGGCTGTGGGGATAGTGGGCGGCCTGCATGCCTCCCCTTCCCTTGCCCTCATCATCCTGCCCCTCCGCCATATCCCCAACAAGTATTTATTGAGCACCAAAAAAAAAAAAAAAAAAGTATGCCCTTTCATTAAAAGGAGAGGTCAAGCAGTTGAGGGCAAGGGTATTCTTCTGAGAGGCAAGACATGTAGATTTCATTCCCTCTTCTGCTGCCAACTTGCCAAGTGGCCTTGGACAAACAAATTCATCTAATTGAGCCTCAGTTTCTTCAACTGTTAAATAATAGGGTTGGACTGGGGAAAAACTATAGTTCTTTTTAGTCCTAAAATAATTATGGTCACAGTCCCATAGCTAAGTAGAGACATTGTATAGTCTTTAATTATCGGTAGTCTTACTACTACTCCAGCCATACAGAACTTCTTTAGTCTTGCCATATCCATAATAGAACAATAGCCTGTCATTTACAAGAAAAACTCCCCGAAATATTTCTTATACTTACCATTCAGAGTTGTTTCCAAAATGGGCCAAAAGCCAATTTCCATCATTTTATTACTAACAAGCAATACATTCCCGTCTTATGCAAATAAACAAATATAGAGAGTATTCTGTATATTTATTGTATAAGTTAATCTTTTAGCTATAACATTGATGGAATGCAAGTTTGAATGTGAAAAAATTCTATATTGAAGAACTTAGTTCTACTACACTCATTTAACTTGATACTTTTGAAATATCTCACTGTGATCCAAGTGTTATGAAGAGAACACTCTTCTTTAAACCTTGTGAGAAGAAACAGAATTATTAGAGATAATTGACAAAAATTACAACAAATTGGATTTGTTCTTCATTTTGATCTTTTCGATAAAACCTTTCATGTTTCATTTGGTGGGAGAGGAGAGAAGAATGCCAAAACCCATGTGGTTACCCCTTCAGTCTAACATATACTTTTCTAAAATAACAAATGTGACTAAGAACTTTTTTTTCTGAGTAGTATGAAAGAGTCAGTTAATTGGTATCAGTCTTTCTTTTTATAGTTGTCACTCTATATTTTTCCCAGTTTTATTGAGAAATAATTGACATGCATCACTACATTAGTTGAAGGCATATAGCATAACGGTTCGATTTACATGTATTGTGAAATGATTGCAACAATCGGTTAAGCTAACATCCATCTTCTACAGATACAATAAAAAAAAAAAGAGGAAAGGAAAAAACTTCTCTCCTTGTAATGAGAACTCTTAGGATTTGTTCTCTTAACTCTTTCTTTATCACACAGCAGTGGTCGCTACAGTCATCATATTGTACATTATATCCCTCTACTTGTGACTGGAAGTTTGTACCTTTTAACCACTTTCCTACAATTTGCCCTCACTCCATCCCTCGCCTCGGATAACTGCAGTTCCAACCTCTTTTTCTGCAAGTTTCGTTGCTGTTTTTTTAGACTCCACGTGTAAGTGAGATCATACGGTATTGGTCTTTCTCTGACTTATTCACTTAGCATATGCTCTCGGTGTCCATCCCTGTTGTCACAAATGATAGGAATTCCTTGTTTTTTATGGCTGAATAATATTTCATTGCATATATCTATTGTATGTGTCATATAGACGTCGCAGTTCTTTATCCATTCATCCATCGATGGACACTCAGGTTGTCTCCATTCCTTGACTATTGTAAATAACGCTGCCGTGAACACAAAGGTGCAGATATCTTTTCAAGTTGATGTTTTCACTACCTTTGGATATATTTCCAGAAGTGGAATTGCTGGATCATAATGATAGTTCTATTTTTAATTTTTTGAGACTCGTCTACATTGTTTTCCATAGTGACAGTACCAATTTATAATTCACCAACACTGTGCAAGGGTTCCCTTTTCTCCACACTCACACTAGCATTTGCTAGTTCTTTCTTTTGGTGGTGGCCATTCTAACAGGTGTGGAGTGATATCTTATTGTGGTTTTAGTTTGCATTTCCCTAATGACTAGTGATGTTGAACATTTTTTCACGTGCCCATAGGGCTTTTGTAAATGTTCTTTGCAGAAGTGTCTATTCAGATCCTTTGCCCATTATTTAATTGGGTTATTGAGTTATATGACACTTTATATGATAACTTATTAGATACGTGGTTTATAAATATATTTTCCCATTCCATAGGTTATCTGTTCACTGTATTGATGGCTTTGTTGTTGTTGTGCAAATATAGCTCCACTGGCTTATTTTTTATTTTGTTGCTTGTGCTTTAGGTGTCATATGAAAAAAAATCATTACCAAGGCCTATGTCAAGGAACTTTGTTCTTACGCTTTCTTCTAGGAGTTCATGGTTTCTGGTCTTACACTGAAGTCTTTCATCCATTTTGAGTTAATTTTTGTGAGTGATGAGATATGAGTCCAGGTTCATTCTTTTAAGTGTGAATATTCAATTATCCCAGCACCATTTACTGAAGAGACTCTTTTCCCCTTTGAATATTCTTGGCTCCCTTGTCAAATATTCGTTGATCATATATGCTTGGGTTTATTTCTGGACTCTCAGTTCTGTTCCATTGGTCTATTTTTCTGTTTTTATGCCAGTACCATATTTTTTTATGACAACAGCTTTAAAGTATAGGGCCGGTAGAACTCCTCATTTGAGGATTCAAATCAAGCAGACAGTTACCCTGCTAATTCCCTCATTAAACTGTGCTCCTGACTTTGTTCTGCAGATGAACAAAACCACTAGTTGGGTACTGCAGGTATTAATTTAGTCTACCAAGATCCATGTTGTAAATAACTCCCAGCTGTGACTGTCACAGTCAGATTCTCAAGGGATGGGCCCTACGGATTCCCCTTTAATCCCCATGGTGTGAGATCCTGGTAGGGGCCCCCACAATGTGACCCACAATTCTGGGGAAGGCTGGTTTCCCTCCCTGGGTTCTCTTTTTCCACTGGAGAAACCAGAGGCTCAGGGGGTACCTCTCCATGTGGTGCTCTGCTGTTCTGAAGAGGTGACATTTAAACTGAGATTTGCATGTCAAGGAGGAAATAAGCATAAGAAAATAAAGGGGGAGCAGCAGTGACCCTAATGCTGAGGTAAATCTTGGGATATTCAAGGACCAGATCATAGACTACTGTGACTATTGCACTCTGAACAGGGGAAAAATGATAGGCAATGAGATGAGTGGAGTCCAGTGAGGGACCAGTCATACAGGGTGTTGTTAAGCAGCCAAGCCATTTGGATTTATCCTCAGTGTTGTGGAAGATATTGGAATATTTTAAGTAGAAGAATGGGATAATCCGGGTTTCATTTTAAATGGATTCCTCTAGCTTCAGAAAAATGGATTGTAGGAGGGGAAAGCAGATAAAATATATATTCGTAAGGATTATGTGTGGCTATATATGTGTGTGTTTAGATTTGCAAACAATGATAAGCATATTGACTTTAAGACATTTATATTTTAAAGAATGTATTTGTTATAATGATAATCTTGAAATTATCACCTTGCAGAAAAGCACAAATTTAAAGTATATACTTTAAAAATTTCAATGAAAAACTTGAAAAAATAAAATAGAAGATACTTCGTAAGTGTTTTAGCAAACAGCATTATGAAAAGCGTATTTACAATAACGTAGGGTTTAATGTGTTCTTTTAAATAACACGTTATGACTTCTTTGACAATAGTATTTCACATGCTATAGGATGCATGCTTTAAAGTAATTTTCCAAAGTGACAACACAAATTCTAGCAAGTGAACATGCTTTTGATGTAGACTGATTTGATAGCAGTTACTGAATGCTAACCGTGCTTTTCATGCTAGAACGAAGCATATTAAGGACTAAGGCATCAATTTGTTGGGAGGCTTTTATTCATTTTATTTATTTTAGAGATTTTTGAGGTACAGAGTACCACTTTTAAATCTCTGATTGTAAAGGATCATTTCCATTCTATTGTTAGCAATTTAGAGTTGTATATAAAACAAATTTGCTGTGATACTGGTTCTTCCTGGTTCATATAGTGGAGATCTAAAAATGTTCTTTTGTTAAACCACAGTCCTGCAATTGAATAATTTTTAAATCAGTGAATATTTAGAAAAGTGTTCTGAATCTAAATTACATTTAAACAGTTTTTAGAACAATTTAGTATCTCTGAATATACTGGCACTTGCTACTGTTAGAGAATTAGCCAATTTGTATAGAATATAGATATAATAATCATGCATTTTCAATAAGCTATCACATGAGTTACATTCCCAGCAGAATACATTTCTGAATCCCCTTTTATTAAATAGCATTACCATATGTAATATTAAACATTATTACAATTTTCTTTAATGTTTAGCAATTCTTATGAAAGCATAAATCCCTTTCACATGTGATGTGGTTGTTTTACAAAGTATACACACTGCCCTAGACTATCTTCATGTTAAATAGATTATTCCTTTCATATTACCTTCTACTTTTATACATTTTGTTTTGCATAACTGAAAAAGGTTAAATTATCAATCTGTGTTCCTGTCTTTGCTAATCAGTCACCCTACCAATACAGACAATAGTTTTCCTTAAAGCAGATAGAAAAGTTCATTATCATTAGAAAACTGAAAAATCATAGACCATGAGGAAATGAAGTTAAGCTTCTTTACTTAATAATTAGGACCTTGTGAAACTTTTAGGAAAACTGTCACCATTTATATAAAAGATAATTTCTAAATACTCTCATATGTTTTCTCTAATGCTGTACCTTTCTATCATTCTTTTAAAAGCTTCTTATGGGGGCGCCTGGGTGGCTCAGTCTTTAAGCATCTGCCTTCAGCTCAGGGCGTGATCCCGGTGTTCTGGGATCGAGCCCCACATCAGGCTTCTCCTCTGGGAGCCTGCTTCTTCCTCTCCTACTCCCCCTGCTTGTGTTCCCTCTCTCGCTGGCTGTCTCTCTGTCAAATAAATAAATAAAAATCTTAAAAAAAGTTTAAAAAAATAAAAAATAAATAAATAAAGGCTTCTTATGTTTCACAGTACAGTTAGAGCAGATCTAGAAAAAATAAGTAATTGGAAATTTGAGTCTATTTCTCTGAAATATTTTCTCGTCTAATCAGATGCCCACTTAGCTTTGTCACTTTTTTATGAAACAGAAAGTTAAGCACATATTTTAGTTTTCCCAGTACCTAAATATTTAGGCTCAAATATTTTGTAAAGTTTTATCAATTTATTAAAAATATTTATTGAGCTATTAACACATGCAAGGCAATGTGCTAGGTCCCTTGATACTAAAGATGAATCAAACACAAATTCTGCCTTTTAAGAGGTTATGGTCTAAAAGATTTACATCTACAATAAAAAGGTGGGGGGGGGGAATGTTCCTTAGAGTGGGTTTGATAAGCTGTTGTTGGAGTAGAGAAATGGGAAGGATTACTTTCTGAGACATGAGGAAATTTCTCAAGATAAGTGGCACTGAGATATATGATAGGGTGTAATTAAAATTCTTGGTCATATAGAGGAAGAGTTTTCAGGCATGAGGTAAAGTAAAGGATGTGTATTAGTTTTCTGTTGCTGTGTTAGAAACTACCACTGATTTGCAGCTTAAACAATACATATTATCTCACAGATCTATAGGCCTGGAATCCTGGAATAGCTTAGTTGAGTCCTCTGTTTAGGGTCTCAGAAGATTGCAACCCTGGGTTTGTTAAGGAATGCAGTCTCATCTGAGACTTGACTGAGGAAGGATCCATTTCACTTGGCAGAATTCAGTTCCCTGAAGGTGAAGAACTGAGTACTGCTGTTTGTTTTTGGTATTCAGCTTGGAGAGGCTACCCTCTGTTCCTTGCCATATGGGCTATCCAGTGTGAAGCCCACAACATGGAGTGCAGTTCTTTAAATCCACTCGGGGAAAGATAGACTTTAGCAAGATGGCCACACAATCTTCTCTATGCAACCACAGACACGTAATTACAGACCTCTTTGTCCCATTTGCTATATTGTGTTTGTTAGAAGTAGGTCATAGGCCATGCCCCTGCTCATGGGACAATACTGTGCAAGACATGAATACCAGCTGATAGGGGTTATGGGAAGCCACTCTAGAGTCTGTCCACCACAAGCTGGAAAGATGAAAGTTTTGATTTGGCTGTGAAGTGTGACACATGACAATCAGTACAATCAGCTTGGGAAAGATGTGTGGATTCAGATCATGGATGGAATTGAATTCCCTACTCTGGAACTGGATGTCATTTTATGTACAAAAGGAAACTATTATAATACTTTTGAACAAAGGAGAAAAATTAATGGAATGAGGCTTCAGAAAGTTTAATCTGGAAATGGCTTCTAAAATGGATAGGGATGGAAAATAATTGGTTTGGGGAAAAGTGAATAATTTATTAACTTGTTGAAAGAATGAATTAAATAATGAGTATTGTTATAGGAAAAATGACCAGATTCAGAATTTAAAACAAAACTCTTGTCTGTTAAGCTGCATTACAAAAAGTAAGGGTGATCAGTCACATGACAGTTCCTTAATAGATAAAAATTGCAGACTTCCTTTTATCCATGAATACAGTGTAAGATGTTTTTCGGAAATGCCTCTGCAAGAAGAAGGTGGGTCTATGAGACAGTCAAGTATGGAAGATCAGCCCTCCTGATACTCTAGAAGGGAAGGGAAGATGAACTTTGTACGTGTAAGTTAGCATCTTCAAAGGGGTATACATTTTAAAAGATTCACAGTAGTTTGTCTAAGAAAATATTAGATATGTATTATTCTTAACTTGTTCTCTAACTATTGACAAATAGCACTATCAATTGTTCATAGCATCATATGAGAGAAGTGGAGATCAGCATACAGAAGAATGACAGATGGAAACAGAACTTGACAATAAAGGGACGTCACAGAAAGATAAAAATGATAGGTATTTTGAATCCACGTTTTTAGGAGATTAGTGGTAACTACAAGGATAAGGAATGTTGATAAGGCACTAAGTTTTAAGGCTAGGAGAAAAAAATTAACTTGTACATACTGAGCTTGAAGGATTTCCAGAACTGTTAGTGAAGCTGCGTATATATGCACACTTTGAAAAGCATGGGTGGGTGTGCAGACTCTCCATAGTCACTAGGTAAGGGTGTCAATCAGTGTGTAAGATTGGGTGAGGGCGCCAAGGGAGCAGGTATGGTGAGAGAAGGTCTAGGAGCTCATCTTCATAAAGTATCTATTTCAATGATGGAATGAGGAAGCAGAATTGGAAGAACTTGAGGGAGCAGGAAGTAATAAAATGATAAAATAATTCAACAAACAAACAAAGAGTAATACCCAAATTGGAAATACATGTCAAGGGAGAACCTATTCTAAGTAGGAGTTGCATATTTCATTCCCTTGAAAAATCAGGCAAATATCATCGGAGCAAGCCAAGTATAAAGTAATAAGAAGGGGTGGGACAGAGGCAAATAAAATGTGTGTAGCCCATATTAAATTCATTATTATTATTATTGTCATTATTATTATTATTTTAAGTAGGCTCCACACCCATTGTGGGGCTTGAACTCACAACCCTGAGGTCAAGAGTCGCATGCTCTACCAACTAAGCTGACCAGGTGCCCCATAAAGTAATTTACATTAAAAGAAACAGATTTTTAAAAACAATGTCCGTATAGAAAAATATGCTTACAATCTTAATTTGGTCTGCAGTATGCCAGTTTGTGATCTCTGGTCTAGAATTTAAAAAAAAAAATGATTCAGAGAGGAGAATTATGGTTAAGTTGAAGAATACCCTTGATTTTGCAAAGAAGAGGTCCTTAGAGATATTTAGGTGGTGAAGGCAGAACCCAAAGTATAAAATTTGAGGAGAAAGTGGGTGATCAGGAAACAAAAACCTTGCCTTATTTTATGGGCAACCTAAAACTGGGGAAAACTGTCTCAGGTAGTGGTGAAGACAGCCAGAGAAGGTCATAGCTGGTCATTGACAACAAGTAAATAACAAGGCTAATTACCAAGTGTTCCAATTATAGATGACTAAGAGCTGCATGAGGCAAATACAATAATCAGTATCGGGAATTGGGAATTCAAATAGTGAATTGGCAGTAGTACCAAGGGAGCGGAAGTCCAGCCAAACCTAGAAGTCCAGCCTTGCTGGTTTGTTTCAAAATTTGTTATTCATCCCACCCTGCCAATCTGTCTGGAGGCTTCAAGTACACCCAGATTATCAGTGACTAAATTACATTTAGAAGATGAAGGGAAGTTGCCAGATGGGCAGTAGTTTGGTCAACTCTTTGGGTACTGGGAGTTTGAGTTTTTATTTGTAGGAGACATGAGTCATGTACAGTTGTGGGCTAAATGACAGTGGCCATAGGGAAGGAGCTGCATTCTAGAAACAAAAGGGATACTTGATAACAATTGTGCCCTGATAGAAGAAGTTGGAAGATGGAATCAGGGTAATGGGTGGCAAGGTTGGTTTTTGAGACAGCAAATAGCACTTTCTCTAACTCTGGAGGGAAAGAGGAGAGAATGCATGGGAATAAAGATACATTTGAAGGGGAGCAGAGATGTACTGAATAAAATCATACTGGAAAGCTCTGGTCTTTTAAGTACCAGGATAATCCCATAAAATATTAAGAAGGGCAGGATCACGGATTACCTGTGCATGCCCAAGTTAGGTTTTCAATTTTATCTGCCTGAAAATGTGTGGTTTTCATACTGCTAAAGAACGGTGATTCATGTTTCCTAGTTTGCATGGCTGATTGCATGCTCTTTGCCTGGATTCAGTCGTTCGATAAAGATTTTTGGAGGTCCTACAATGTGCCATGTGGCATAGTCGTTTTTTCAATCTTTATTGCTTATTTTTATGACTAGAAAAGTAATATTTGCTCTTTGTGAAAACATAATGAAAAATGAATAAAATATCATTCAATCAGTAAGTGTTCCTTGAGCCTGTACCATGTGTCTACTAGAATTTAGGTACAGGGACAAACAAATAGATATGACTCTTGCCCTATAAAATGTATAATTTAGTGGAAGAAACTAAATTCTCCCCATACATTCCCCTATTGCACTTCTCCCCAGGTAAACTCTTAATACTTTTGTGTCTATTCTTCCCATTGCTTTTTAGATTTAACATAATTTGGGTAGTTTTATCACATCCTGACAGTTACATTTTTCATCTTTGCTAAGTAGAGATTAGGGTTGCTTCTTGCCAAATTCAGAGACTAATGTTGACATTTTAGACAAAGAAGACCCAAAAAGGATGGCAGACAAGGAGATTGGAGCTAGGATGAATTGCAAATATGGTCCCTCTCTTTACAATCTCTCCTTAAAATCTTCTTACTCCAAGCTGTATAATCAAAAAGGTTAGTTTACACTAAGTAAAACACATTAATTTATTCCATCAAATTTTGAGTGCCTACTTTGAGGAAGAAGATGTTCTTTTTTTATTTTTTAAGATTTTATTTTATTTTTAGAGCAAGAGCACAAGCGGGGAGGGGCAGAAGGAGAGGGAGGGAGAGAGAATTCCAAGCAGGCT
The DNA here is from genome assembly GCF_024610735.1 of Ursus americanus. Classification (NCBI taxonomy): domain Eukaryota; kingdom Metazoa; phylum Chordata; class Mammalia; order Carnivora; family Ursidae; genus Ursus; species Ursus americanus. The sequence continues at coordinate 71,112,518 of NC_142128.1, forward strand.
ACCCACCGAGCACAGAGCCAGACTCCACTGGGAGCTTGATCTCACAACCCTGAGATCATGACCTGAGCCGAAATCAAGAGTCAGACTCTTAACCAACTGAGCCACTCAGGCACCCCTAGGAAGATAATATTCTAAATGCTGTTTATTCACCAAAGCAATTTTCCATGAAAACCTAATTTTTTAGAAATAAACAAAACCTGTAGAGGGGAGCTAATAATAAAGACTGTTGTGAAATCAGTATGTTCCAGGTTAAAAAAAGAAAATTAGGATTCAGAAAGGGAAGAGGAAAAGAAGAGGAAAGGTAATTTCAGCTAATTTGAAGGGTGGGTAGGCAACTTTCTGGATTTCCTTCTGGCTGCAGTCATATACTAACTTCTTAGCTTCATTCTTCTCTTAAATTGAGATTGTGACACTATCTGTCAGCTGTCTCTATGGATAAAAAGAGATTTGTGCATTGGAGCGCATAAAAAAGTAGATGCAAGATGATAAAGTTTAACAAATTTGCTTATTTTGGGTTGTTCTAATCCATGTACCCTTTATTCCCATTCAAACCACCTTTATGTTTTGTAAAGTCCCACCTGTAGGACACTGCACAGAGAATGTGACACGGGTGATTCTATTTACTCTGCTACAGAGGAATGTAAGAAAGAGCTACAATGCATGTCCCTATAATTTATGACACAGCAGTGACAATAATTTAAAGATACAGGATAGAACCCAACTTCTTACAGTTAAATAGAGGATGAACTAGGAGTTCATCATTTTGTTGATATTTCTATCTCCAATACTCGAAAAATTGTTGCTTCTGCAATTTTCTCCTTTTTTATTTTTTTATTTTTACTTCCTGGAAATGTCATGTATAATCCAGCATAAAATGGAGACAATTCATGCACTTCTCACTCAGGTTGTTACTACGAGTAGGATGTTCCGAGGTCATCAAAGTTAAGTGCTTAAATATTCCATGCATCTCAGCTCAACAAACATTTACTGAGTACCCAGTATTATGGCTTACACTTCAAGAAGTTCTGCTAAGTACTATAAGAGGGAGATTAAATCAAAAAGGCTGGAGAGATGACCTCTTTGCCGGGCAGGACTGGTTGATGTTGAACAATTTCTTGACAAAGGGCTAACAAATCTCTTTTCTCTCCTTCATCCTTATGAAGGAAAAATAACACTAAAAAAACTAAGACTAAAATAACAAATGAAAATGTAATTTAGGAAATTTTATATGTAAGGTTCACACTGCCATGAAACAGTAAACATAGCTAAGTGTTCTGTCTCATTTGCTGCCAATGAGAGGCTCATAAGTGGTGGGGATTTTTATCCCAAAGTGTTTTCAGAAGGGATCTCAGTGACATTTCAGTTGGATCCTCTTATTTCTCCAGGGACCACTCTGAGATTCCTTTTTTTTTTTTTTTTTTTTTTTTTGGTAAGATAGGCAGTAAGCACGGAGAAGAAAAACTGTTTCTCTATCCCACCTCTCAAGTTTTTGGTTATTCTTAAACTAAGGAAGAGTGAATCTGCCTCTAGGAGTATGCACACAAAATATCCTCTCACCCCTGTTTGTCTTTAAAGAATAAGATCTCAGGGACAGTGAGATGTGGCTCTCTATGCTCCAGCAATTCCTTCATCTATTCATTCCTTTATTCAACACTAGTGTTTTTTGAAATGTACTATATATGAGGCCTTTGGGAGAAGACAACAAGTTATATAGGGAAATATAATAGAGAATGTTAGGACTAGGACCTAAATTTAGAATGCCCAATCCAGACTTGAGCCAGCAAGGAAAGGCAAGGGATACTAAGACTGAAAATGCAAGAAATCGTGTGCACTGGGTGATTCAGTCGGTTACGCGTCTGCCTTGGGCTCAGGTCATGATCTCGGGGTGCTGGGATCCAGCCCAGCATTGGGCTCCCTGCTCAGTGGCGAGTCTGTTTCTCCCTCTGCCCCTCCCCCCACTTGTGTTCTTTCTCTCTTGCTCACTCTCTCTCTCAAATAAATAAATAAAATCTTTTTTAAAAAGAAAAGTAACAACTTAAAAAAAAGAAAATGCAAGGAATCACGTGAAGATGTGAAGTGTGTGTGTGTGTTCCCAGGGAGTACCAAGCAGGAGAACAGGACAGAAAAGTTTCTGAGACAGGCAGGGTCCGCTTGAAAACTTCCAGGGGTTTGCAACCTCTTTTTAAATTACATTTTAAATGTCAGGTGTGGTGGGATTTACATAAGCATGTGCACCTGAAGGATGAGTGTACAAGTTGGGAGAACAAACCTTGCTATATAAATACAGGCTGATTTGTTTGATGAGGACACACTGTGGGGGGATCTTGAATCCCCGAGCATTGTGGTTTTTAAACTGAGTCCAGCTCTCTGAGATACTGCACACTAATTACACAGTAGGGGTTAATAGGGAGGACTCTGGAGACAGATGGCTCTGGTTCTGATCCTGGCTTTACCACTTACTGGCTGTATGGCATTTAGAAAGTTAATTCACCACTCAGCCTCAGCCTCATGATTTGTGAATCCCGGATAATAGTGCGTATCTTGAGAGATGGTTATATTAGGGGTGCGTAGGTGGCTCTGTTGGTTGAGCGTCAGACTCTTGATTTCAGCCCAGGTCATGATCTCAGGGTCCTGAGATTGAGCCCCACTGAGGGCTCCACACTGAGTGTGGAGCCTGCTTAAGATTCTCTCTCTCCCTTTGCCCCTCCCTTCCAGCCCTCTAGCTCATGTGCCTGCTCTCTCTCTCACTCTCGCTTGCTCTCGCTCTCACTCTCGCTAAAAAAAAAAAGAAAAGAAAAAAATGGTTACATTAAATGAATGAATATATGTAAACCCTTTGGGACTTTGTCTGATGTACCGTCTATGTAAGTAAGTGTTATTTTTCATTAACATTACACATAGTTTGTAGCAAAAATATGACAAGAGAAAAATAAACCCCTCTGAGGAATGTACACCCTGATTATCTCATACTATGGAGAGGAGTTTATTGTTAAAGAAAAAAATAGTTCAACATTGTTCTTTTTAGTGAAACCAAACAAATGGCAACCTAATAGACAGATTTTGTTTTAACTCATGGAGCCAAGTGAAAGAAAGTACGTTTTAAAATAACTATGGGCCTCCTTCTTTCTTTTTTTTAAGAATACCATGCCCTAGACCCAAGGGCCCAATTCTTCTTGAGAACTGTATTAAAATATGGCCCATTTTTTAAAGTTTCATATTTTATTATTTATCCCCTTGGAGATCCCAACTTTCAAATAAAAGTGAATGTAATTCTTTTAAATAAGAGGAGGTCTGTGCTGTGCACACATCTAGATTCTGATAGCACCAAGGGAATTTTTTTCAAAGCAGCAGTTCAATTTCAGCCAGTGCCAAACGGAACTTAAAGCTCAAAGGGTTTGACTAAATTTAGAAACCACAATGTTCAAGTGGTTCTAAATTTGACAAAGCAAACTAGAAGCCAACCAAAATCCTATATAAAATGATCTTTCCATTATGACAACAGATAGAACAAGATATTATGATCCTGCATTTAGGAAAATCAGACCCACAACAAAATATGATTAAATTTAGGTTGAAAGAGAAAACAAATGTGTTGATAGTCCAGAATTCGGTATTCTCCTCATGAAAATTCTCAATGATTTCTGTAGTAAGTCATAAAGTTGACAATATTGAAAATACTAATCAAATTAAAGGGAGAAAAAGAAAACTATTCCTTCCAAGTCTCTACGGCAGTGCTTCAAATCTGAGTTTTGATATTGTCAAGAACAGCAGATGCTTGGAACACTTTATAACATAAAAATTGAGTTGTCCACCTGGCTCCCCATATCAGGGTTATATATTTCACATGCTATATTACACAGTGACACGTTATCAGAATTGATTTGGTCATTTGCTTTTTTTCATATTTTAATAATTCTGCCTGAAAATTTCAATTCTTAAGAGATAGCATTGTTTTTTATTCCCAGAACACATTCTTGCTATATTCATAATGCTGCCGTCAAGGACAGAGATGAAAGTCTACGAATATTCTTTCCCAGGGTTAAAATTCTAGACTAAATCAGGGAAGGGTCAGATTAACTGTTAATACTAGGGATGCACCTCTAATGATTGTGACACAATTACCTTTAGGAAATAGTGACCTATGCAAATGCAAATAAGGCAATTTTCAATTTAACCACAAAGGAAAATATAGAATATAGCATCCATTAAATTTTTCCAACAGATGGGGCTTTAAAGATCATAACAGTACTGAATTTTACTAATGCGGAAGCTATAAAGGCAAGTTAATTTAGAGTCAAGTCAAAGGTGAAAGTAATGTATTTTCTGAGAGGAGGAAAGTGGCCATTTTTAAAAACTACTTTATGGTCTGAACCAACCTTTAAAAGAACCTATTTAGCTCCCTGATGTCCCCTCACTCTTACACTAGCATGAAGTACAACTACCTAATCTTCCTAAGGGAATCTATTGAAGTAAGAGCTTTGTCAGTTCAGAATTCTTATGATCTTGTACAAAAACAAATATCATCAATTTTTAAACAATGGTCCTTCTCAAGATTAGATTATTTCTGATGAGTGCAACTTTTGATTTTTTATAACATGTCTACTAAAGTTCAAATGGAGATGTCAAAAGGCTTAAAACTCCCTGGCAACCTCCCTAGGAATGTATGACATTGAGTCCAGTGAAGTTTTAGACCAGAAAGATTTAGTTTTATTCCACATAATGGGAAAGCTGAAACCCCAACGTTTCTAATTGTGTGTCTACTTTACTTCTGAAAATAATTTGTTGCAATGTTCCTTGAACATTAATGTATCAGTAAATTAATTTGGTATCATGAATCTGTACTGGAAACAGGACCCAGTCTGCATTTTCTGGTGATTATTTATCTTTAAGTTTATCATGCAGTATTTGAACCTGGTGCAAAGAGCCTGCATTAAATCATACTGAATAAATTGGAGGTAATTGCAGATCATTATTTACTGCCTATAGGTGGGTAAAAACATTTTATTTTAGGATGAAGAAAAGTATGTTGAATATTTTTCTCATCACAAGCATAATTCATTTTCATTATAAGGACTTAGAATATGCAGATAAGCAAAATAACGGCAATATGTCCAGAGGCAACTCACATTAATATAATTGGGGGGATAATTTTATTCATGTTTATAATTTGATTTTTATTGGATCTAATCAAAAGAGGGAAATCATGCGGTGATTTAAACAGGAAATGTTTAAAATAAATAGATTTTAATTGTAACAGAGGATTGAAGGAATGAGAGATTTGCTAATAGGCAGTAAAAGAATTCTAAAGAATGCAGGAATAATAGATACAGGGGACAGTCAGTACCGCTGGGCCTGAGATAGAGCTGGGACAAGTGAACACACCATGACCACAGGCACCCTGCTCAGCCCAGGGGAGGGAGCAAGGGGAAACTGCTGGCTTCCATCCACTAGAGGATCCAGGTGCAGGAGAAGACCTGTGCTGAAGGATGAGGTTTGTTGAGTGACTAAATGAGTGAACGAATGGGTCTCATCTTACTTATCTGACATTTCTTATTAACCTCTATTAGATGCTCTTTCTTTCTCTTGGCATTGCCTTCAGACTCTTCTTTATCCCACCCTATACTCTCTCCCTGGGGATTTCTTTATCCCTCATAAGCAAAATAACACAGAGAATAATTGGGTGGATTGTCCAAGAATTTAAGAATACAGGTCTCTAATTTTCCCCATATCTAGGATAGTACATAGCATGCCGACAGCACTCAATGAATATTCTTTCAATAAACAAATGAAAATGTGTGCTGAAAAGCCAACATAATAGATTTAAAAAATTTAAGTACGTTATTGTGAAATTTGAGGATATTGAATATAAAAAGGAGATACTAAAAAAATTTCTAGGGAGGATAACCTCATATAATGGGAGCTAGAACATAACATCTAGACTTCTGAAGGGAAATTAATTTCAATCTTGAATTCTATGCTCTATTAAAAATAATTGGAGGAGAAAGATTAAATAATGCTAACTTCAGATATATGAGATCTCAGAATATGTGCTTGTGATACAATCTTCTGTGGGCAGATATATTCACCAAAATAATGGAGTGAATAAATAAAGATATAGAATAATAGAAGATTTCTGTTATCTTTTTCTCCAGTCTCCTTATTACTAAATAATATATATTATTTCTATCTATGACTTTCTATTATGTAACATACGATTAGTCCTTTCACACTGTGATACCAAATGCCCACCTCTCCTCTCTCCCTCCCCTCGGCAAAATTATATCACAGTTTTTATTTAAATCACACTTCAGTATTTCCTTTTATTTTAACCTCTGAGGACTGCTTTTTGTTACAATCTGAGTCATTGATTTTTTAAAACTCTTAACAAATACTAGTTTAATTTTTTTAAGAATTGAAAAAGGGTTTTTTGTTGTTGTTTCATTTTTAATGAAAGCAGTGGGGCTAAAAGGAGAGGGTTTTCTGTCTGAGAAGATAACATGAACAGACAAAGAAATGTTGAAGAACACAGTTGCTGGTTTCTGCAACTCCATCACTCAACCGAACTGTCTCAGTACGGTTTCTGTTGATTTCTCCATCACCCATCTTTCCTTTTAATCCCATCTTTCATGGAACTTCCAAAATTACCTCCAAATCACAGATCTGGTCATTCACTCCCTTGCTCAAAAGCCTGGAACAACTCCTGACTGACCACATTAAACTCCTCTGCGTGACATGTACGTCCCGCACCAGTCTAACCCCAGCCAAACCACCCACGTTTATTATTTCTTACTCGTCAATGTACTAAACCTCTGTTCTAGTTACAAGTGATTATTTTCTCGACTCCAAATAAGATAATCCTTTCCCATGTCTGTCAGTTTCCATGCTGATTCCCAGGCCTGGCATGCCCACCTTGCACTCACTCTCCCTCCTCAGCCTACCTCATTTCCCATTTTCCTAGACATGAAAATCCTGCAGGCTCAGGAAGTCGTCTCCGGTCATCTAAATAGACATATTACTGTTTTTCCTTCCGTGTTCCCACTGTGCACTGAACCTCCGTGATAGCACTTGGCGGCATTCTGTTTTGACGTACCATATGCCAAACTGATCCACAAGAAAGCACTTTTTTCCTTGAGGGGAGAAGCTGTGTCTTTTTCAGAGTTTGCCCTTCTGTGAATGTTTATCACAGGGCATGAGCAGAGCAGTTACCCAACAATCGTTGAGCTATACACAGAAGATTGAAAAAGTGTAAGAATGCACCTGGCCATTCAGTGTTAATACTCATGATGAATCTATCAAAGGTACGCAGTGTTTTAACTGTACAAGTTTTTTGTGTTTTCCCATTTGTTAGGAGAAATTCAAGATGCAGCAACTAATTATTTAAGGCTTCAAACTACTCGTGAAACTATTCCAAAGGTTCTAATAAAATTTATATTTGAGTAAATTATACCTAAATAGAATTTCTCAAATACATCAGAAGATGAAAAATTAAGTACATTATAAAAATGCAAGGTCTCATTGGCAATGTTGCTAGCTGCCTTTTTATTAGCAAGATAATCTGCTGGATCCAGTGAGGGATAAAACAGTGAGCAATCTTTCTAATTGTAAAATGGGGTCTTTTGATTTTAATGTTGAAATATTTTTGGTCTTAACTCTCATCCTTTATTATTATTAATTATTATTATTATTATTTTGTCTTTTTAACTCTGCTGAACTTTCTATATAGTTCAGAAAGGATAGTGACATTTTGCCACATTTTTTTTCCTTGTCCAATCATTGTCTTTGTTCTCCAATTTGAATTTACCAGTTAGCCAAATAAATCAACTTTCAGGTTTGAGTAAGAATATTTTTCAAAATAGTTCACTTGCCCTTTTAATGTAACACGTGTCAATAAGAGAAAAGCGAACATCTTTTGCAATGAGCTTTTAAAGCATTTCCCTACTTTAGCTGTGTCAAGTACAGTCAGGACAGATGGGACCAATGCATGCCGTGCTATTTTCTGAAGTCCTATCAGCAAATCGAAAATGTTTATTACAGGGGAGGAGAGAATTTTCTCCACTTATTTTATTTTTTCTCTCCACTTATTTAAAAATCTTCTCCTGAAAACTGAAGGAAGCCAAGCCAACTTTGATAGGTCAGTGTTGAAAGGACAAATCAAATGGGCTATAAGTGTTGTTTTTAAAAATAAGGAGCATCACAGATTATATGTAACTCAACATTTCCTGAAATGATTTTTACTACCCTGCTAAGGGTGAGTAAATTAGGGCAATACTTTCACATATACCAGATTGGGAACTATTTGAGATGTAAAAACATTTGAATTACAGAAATTAAGAAATCAGTAACAAGTAAATATCAATATAAATTATTTATCAATAGACATTTTAAATATTTCTGCAACAATTTCCTATTTTATAAACATCTATACTGCATACCATCTGCTGAGACTTATTTTAATTCATAAAAAGACTGTATTTAAATCAAAATGTAAGTGACAGAATCAGAACAAAAGAGAAAGGGCAGGAGAATAAACTGAATAAGTTCCAAATATGACTTCTAAAGGCAGACAATATAAAAGCTATAATCTTAGTTTAAGCCTTACACTCTTTAAACACAGTAATTATAGGACATCTGCTGGGAACACAGCTTTGCTATTGGATAACATTAATTGCCCTGTAATATTTCCTGACACTCCCCAAAATATGCCCCATCGCTAATAATTCATTCACATTTCAGTACCATTATTAGCTACTAATTCAAACAATCAAGACAAAGACAATGAATGGATGACCTTGAACAATTACCCACTCAGTGAGCAGAATTTATTTTGTGCTTTTCAAAGACGTAACTGCTTTGCTAAGACTGTGAATAGCACTCCCAAATCAGGCAAATGCAAACAAGGGGGAAAAAAAACTGTGGCATAAACCTGAGGTTCTTAGTTTTCTTAGAATTTTGATAAAATTCATCCATATAGGATGCTTTCTATAAGGAAAAATAAAAAAGAAGTATGAAGTTCAAGCGAAAAACAAATTCTTTTTATAATTGAGAGACAATTCAGTCACGGATAGTCAAATATACAAACGGTTATATATTTTTTATTTCAACCTGTGAGAACATTTAAGAATCACATAAATTTAGAGCCAGAAAAAACATTCACTTCTCACAGCAAAATGGTGGGAGTTTAATGGACAGCTCCTCAGGGGGCTCCTTGTGCAAAATATTTTAAACACAGTCTGCCAAGTTAACACTCCCTCCTCTTCACCACCTCCTTGTTTCTCAAGAAATTTGAATTTTTTAAGAAATGTTGTACTCTTGGCCTTTTCTAATATGGAATGCATTAAGAGAAAACCCATAAATAAATGCTTACATATGCTCGTGAGAAAGAAAGCAGACACCTCAAATTGATCTATTTGCCAACAAAGGGGAAAAGGAGCAGGCACAACTGAAAACTAAGGCAGAGGAAGTAATAAATGATATGAGCCAGCCGACATTCTCACTATATTTCCTTGATGTGTTGAGCATATTCTGGTTTGGTGTATCCCAGTTAGAAATGCAAGAAGAATAGGAAAAAATGGATTAGGCATGAAAAATTCCTGTTGAGAAAAGAGTGTTGGCACTTTTTCCACTGTCTGAAAATCCCAGCAGAGAAAGTGAAAATATACACTGATCTAATATAAAATCCCAAAAAGAAAAGGCAAAGTTTGAATTCCTTCACTGATAAGAGACCCTAGAAAACAATTCCTGTAACATTAAAAAAATGAGGAAAATATGCATCTGTCTAAAGAGCTTTTATATACTGGAGCCTCTGATTCTTTTTCCTTCTTCTTCTTGTCTTCTTTTAAAACTTTATTCTTCTTATGAAATTTATTATCAACAAAATTGATAATACGATCATGTTATTCAGTGTTTAGAGAAAAAGTCTTAGGAGATAATTGTTTCTAATTGTATCCTGTTCCCACCCACCCCCAGTGTAAGTTTTCTCTATTGTTTTATTTTTTCACATAGGAAAACCCAAAAATATAAATTACATAAGCACACCCTTGTATATCTTCCACTTGAGATTTAACTTTAGCTATTTCAGCTTACTAAAAATAAAATAGAATTCATCCATACAACCCTCACCTCACCATGTATTTTTTTTTTAATTCCTTTTTTCTTTGCAGATGTTTACTGCCTTCAGGGATATTTTGCACAGCATCAGAGAAGCTTATGTTAAAACACACGTTCTATCATAGAGGAAAAACCTTCATAAGATTACAAAAAGACAAAGCAAAAGAACTCTACTTAAATGATAAAGAAACAGAAGTGTTAGGAAACTGAGAGTGAGAGGTTGAGGAAGAACTTGAGAACATTCGCTCCCCAACACTTGATCAGAGGTACATAAAATTAAATAAATAAATAAATAAATAAATAAATAAATAAATAAATAAATAAATATTCTAAATCAGCTCCAAAAGAGCTAAGAGGATAACTTACCACTGTGAGATCTCCCTAAGTATTGAGATATTTTAAGACCACCCTGACTTTTCTTTACTAGCCTCCAAGTAGTTATTAATAGGGTTACTGTCTATTTGTTTGCAACATGTAAAATTCTCAGCTTGCTCTCCTTGAGGTTTCATCTTGATATTTTTGGAAAAGTCAGAGAAGGGTCTTCTCTGTTCTTTGCACAGTCCTCAGAAGTCCTTGAATTCCTGCCCTCCCTTCCTCCATGTTTCTTCACTGCCTAAATGCCCCGGTAGGGTGGAGTTTCCCTATGACCATCAGCATCTGCCCCCATAAGAAAATCAAATCCAGTGTCTATTCCAAGGGCATGATCTCCCACTATTTCCCAGGTTGCTCAGCTTTGAGGTTCCCAAGAGGTTCTGGCATTCCTATTGCTTTTCCTGTTCTAAAGCAATAAGGGAAACAACCTGTCCTTCCCTCTGTGTAACACATTACCTCATAGAAGACTATCCCCATTTTACAGATGAGAAACTTCGGTTAGCAAAGTTGAATGACTTGGCCCAAAACCACCCAGGTGATAAATATTTATTCATTGGTCTAAAATATTAAGCAAATTGCATATCACACTCTCAATGGACAGTCCTAAAATTGTCTGGATTCCAAGAAGAGCAAAATTCAGGATAATTGAGACATCTGCTACACATCCCAAAGTATGGAAAACAATGTAAAAGTCTGTACTGATAATAGGCACCCACAGAGCAAGATGTCAGTGGGAGGGAAAAGCAGCTCTAGAGGGATTCATGAGTCCTGAATTTATTGAATCCAAGCTACTTGTTTTCTCTGGAATTGCTATCCACTTTTAAGCATGACTCAGGTCAAATGATCATCTTCACATTGCTGAGTAAAATCCATGAGCCTTCCCATTGTACCGTCTTTACTGCAGAAGCAAATGTGGGCATCAATGTCCTAAACTACAAACTTGAGCCCACAGTGGCATAGCAAAATGACTAGAAGCACAGCTCCAGGAGATGGCTCTACCACTTAAGATCTATATGGCCATAAGCAAGATCTTAACGCCTCCTTATCTGTAAAAGGGTCATGTAATGGTACCTCCATCACATATTTGGTAGGAAAATACAGCAAGTTAGCATGATGTGTTTAGAGCAATATCTGGCCCATAGCAAAGGCTTACGTGTTATTAAAATTAATGTTATAGGAAAAACTACTCTGTGCATGATGCAGTGAGAATGGGGAGTGGGAATGACTTTCAAACCACAACTGTCTTTTATTTTCATACCTTTGGAACCCACAAAATCTCTACCGAACCCATGTATTCTTCTTACTTGGTTTCTATTGGCTCTTAGCAAAATAAATGCATTTTCACATATAAGGAAAAAGGTCCAGAATAGATAACTGGATATCAAGTATCCAACTCTTACAAAATAGCATTCTGATGAGAGGAAGATAAATTAATCAGACTCCTGGTGATTAAATCTCTTTGAAAATGCACTAAACAAAAACAAAAAGACAAAAACAAACAAAAACTGGGAAAAGTGAACCAGAACTTTGTAGAAACACATTTGCAGCCAATCCTAAACATCGGTCCACAAGCTCATGAAATGCCTTGAACCTGTTTAAATGGAAGCTTTGTTGAGCTATACAGTTCTTTATCACTTTAGGGACACTAAAATACATTTATATGTAATTTGCTTTTGCATGATTTTATTAAAAGAAGAAACCCTAAGTGAGTTTCCTTTCATATTTGTGTAATAAAAATATTAATATTTACTTAAAGGTCAATTCTAGATATGCATTTGCCTATTTTAAATATTTGTATGCCAAGCATTTAATATGCCTGATATGTTTTCTGATAGAACTGAAGCAGTTTCTCTACTAAATTACCCTGAACATGGCCCTTGTTTGGAAATAACCTGAAGTTCATTGTAGAGATTTTAGGATGTTACTATTTTAGGAAATATATGAATGTATTGGTCTATAGCCCACATTCCGTTTTGTCTAGAAAATTATATGCCACAGGCCAGGAGGTATATTTTTTCTTAATAAATAGTTGTGCAATGTCATGATTAACTGCATGGAAATAAAGACAAGGCGGTGTTTTCCTTCCAGAAGTAAAATTTCTGGAAAGGTACTTAATAATCTTTTCTATTCTTAATTTTTTTATTTAAAAAAATTTTTTATTCTTAACTTCCTTAAAGAACTGTTTAAAGTAAAATCGTTTAGATTAAATTACATCTGCTTACTTGCAGTTTTGATATTTCCTTCTCAGAAACCAAAACACTTTTCAGCTAAAGTTCAGGTCCTAGCTTAAGCGACATACTTCTGGTGTTCCCACATTTTATTTCAGATGTTGAGCCAAGCTCAAATTAGATTCATATTTTCTGTTCTTTTTTTTAAATCCCACAAACTCTATATGGTTATAGATTATGTCTGTTTAGAAAATCTTGTTGAGACTAGAAAGATAAGCCGTACAATATGAACTTCATAATTTAGCCTACAAAATTCTCTTTAAATCAGTGCCATTTTAAAAAAGTAAAAATTAAATGAATCAAGGCTAGTATGTGGATAAAGCAAATTTATTTAAATAAGAACGGACTTTAAAGAAAACATGACCTCAAGCAAAATTACCATTTTGTATCACAGACCTCACTATTGCTGAATATTCAGCATGTTTGACCAACATTCAGTAGCACTTAATGCAAAGAAAGGCTTGTGCAATTGTTTTATGAAATATTTATTTAGGAAATAAAAGCATAGTTCCATTTGCTAATTATATTCTTCAAGTAAGTCATTCGGAAATATTCAGATTTTATTATCTTATCCAACAAGTAATGCTGTTCTTTGATCTCACATCTTCAGCTATGCCCATATGAATTGCACAATGCTTTTGATACTACAGCCTCACTAGGCTTGTTCTCAAAGGATAATCTACATGGATCTTAGAGATATCAGATTCCTGTTTCTCATCTTGAACCAAAGGTTGCCAGATACCAAATGAGTAAGCTCACGCAATACTATTCACAGGAACTTGTTGCCAATAATGTAAGACAGTTGTAAACAGATCAAATGGGTCAGTGGAAAGAACAACCAGAAAAAAGAAGTCTATGAAGTCAGAAAGGTATGACCGAGTTTCAAGTCCCTACTGTAACACAGATTGCCTTTACCCGTATTATGGAGTATTAGGAATTTTGTCATTTTAAGACCATACTAAAGTAAAATTTGTTAAGAGGGACTCTACATGTGGAGTAAATCTATAAGTATCTGCATGAGGGAAGACAGGGCCAAATGAGGCTAGGTCTCATAATAGGACTTAGTAGCCATCGAGTCTGGATGCCATCAGAAAATGGGAAGTGAATGCAGGGATCCTGACCAAACAACATAATTGAGAGAATGGGGTTGATAGCAGGTGATGAGAAAGTAGCAAGTTTGTCTTGAAATTGAACTCAGTCAAGTTTTAACAGTCTACAAAGAAGACAGATGGATAAAAACTTCTTTATGAAGAAAATGTCTAAAAGCAATAATGAGTTATAACTTCTAAAACAATGTAAGAATCCTCACCTAATTAAAATGTTGGCAGGGACAAATCTTATAAGATATTATTGATGCATAAATAAAAAAGCAGTAGATTTTATCGTAGGATGAATTTGTTCCCTGTGTATTAGAGGCAAGGTATACTCATCCCAGAGTGTTAAAATTTGCAAAAAAAAAAGTGTATAATGTGTGTGCATATGGTTTTATTTTATTTTTCTAAAGTTACTTACAATTGTGTTAATGTTTCACATACTTGTTCACTATATATACTGTAATAAATATATATATTCAGTTGATACTCTACACCAAGCACCATATAAGTAATAAGGGTGAAAAAACATGTTAGCGTCTGCTCCTGAGGAGCTCATAATATGCTTAACAGAGAGAGATCATAAACACACATAAATTTACACTATGATTTACTAAGTACTCTAATAGATTTATAAACAACATACTATAGGAACACAAATGAGGAAATAATCCTGACTGGGCAAGAAGGGAAGGAATTTTAAAAAAATACACATAGATCTTCGGTGTGAACATCGAAGAATGGAGAGTATTCTATGCATTCTAGAATCATAAAATATTACTATTAAAAAGGTTTTATCAATTATTTAGTTCAAGTGCCTCATTTTAAAGATAGGGACTTGGAGCTGTTAAGTGATTTACTGAAAGACACCAAAAATAAAAGGCAAAGAGGAGTTAGAATCCAGGGGTCTTGGTTTCCAGGTTGCTGAACTTTCTATTTCATACAGGACTCTTTTTCCAAATCAGTGTCTTCTCGCAAATCCCACCCCTGTGTCCACATCAGGCCATTTAACATATGTTCGTTATTGAACAAAAAATACTTAAACTAAAATCTCTATTTAAAGGAGGCAATGATTAAGCAAAAATCTAGAAGTAATATTTTTGCTCATTGTTTCAAGATATTCCTATTTATTTACTTGCTAAGAAATATGATATTGTTTAGACACTATTTAGTTTGGAACAAAAAGAAGTATAATACTATTTACCTTATTATCGAATGCCAGAAATCCTTAAATGACAAGTATTATTTATTATTTAAAACATCCCTTGAAACCCATAACCATCTGATGCCCACTTGCTAGGTCTGGCAACTTTGAATTGGGCCTTTTGCCATTTTGACAGATGTTCAGAAATATAAGTAGCCAAAATACCATATATGTGCACTGATTGTGAAAGTTTTGGGTGTGATTCTAAGCTTAATCGCCCACATGGTTTTCAATGCTGATTTACACAATCATGATTAAAGAGAAGAGCATGGTAAAAATGTCTCTTCACTTGCTGGCTATATATAGATGTTCAAAATCTGCTGCTGCTTTGTAGTTCTCTTTCTGGATAATCCCATTCATTTTTAAAACTACAGAAAATTGCATCTTGAATATTTGTAGACTTCCATATATTTTAAGCATATGCTTCTATTTGGATGTACCTTAATCCCAGAGCAGCCAGACAACAAATTTGGCACTCAAGTATGGAATGTAGCCATGTTATGCTCTCAGATAGAATGAGCAGAACATTTACATCATTTAGATTTTATATTTTATTTTTCTTGCAAGAAATAGGTATTATTGCAAGCTTGAATTTGAAGTTTAAGATCCAGCTGATTGCATGATTGATCAAATTTATACATACGGTTTTAACAGATTAACAAAATGGAGGGATGGTTCCTCACATTATTTTGGCTACTTGAAAAAATGAAATTAGTTTGGCCATATGGTGACCAAATGGCAATTATTAGCTTCTCATTAATTAGCTGTTATAATAGCATAAATATAACCATATATGGGTCAATTTGGTTAAGCCGTTGAGACTGCTTCTTCATAATATCACCTATACAGTCTTTTTAAAGAAGCCAGCAATTGAACTCAATTTCATCCTCACTTCCGATATAACTAATATGAATATAGTCTATTAATTAAATGCCCATATAGTTATTGGTATCAGTGGATACACTTTAATGTATACTAATCATGTAATGAATACTAATATAATTTTAATACATGTAGAAATGTGTATTTGTATCATGAAAATTGTCAGTTTTATAAATCTTTTGTGTTCCATTAAGTATGATTTTATTTTTTTTCCTTTTCAACCATTAACGAAAAATGGTTTAACATTTCACAATTCTGACAGAGAGCACAACAAAATATTTTTTTCCTACTTAATTCTAGTGCATTGATTATGATTAAATGTTAAATTTTAATGTTAATGTTTGAAATGTTAGGGGGTCCAATGGGAAATAAAACAGTGTCTTTTATATTTTCTTATTAAACAAGAATTATGTAGTTTTATGATGAATAGTACTGTGGAATCTTCTGGGATAATATGTGGTACACATTTAAACATATGACATGAATCATTAATACTTTCTGTAAAATTACATACACCCAAGAAAATAACCATACTAATTGATCTTTCCCTTCAGGGAAATGAAGTAGAAAAGATGATTGGCATGGCTATTTCCTTGTCTTCCAAATGCAAGGACAATAATAATCACTCAACTCCTGCATTCTTTCCCTAGTTTGAAAAATAGTATGTGGGGAAAGATCTGGCACATCATGTGGAATATAAATTATATTTAGTAATCTTTCTCCCCACCCACCTGCCCTTCAAAATGAGACATTTCTTGATTGGTTATTTGACTATAGAGGCAATTCAAATGCAAATAGAGACCCTCTTTTGCACTTGAACTCACAGTGACCCACCTCAGAGCTTTTAATAAATAGATCATAATGTAAATTCTTTAGAACCAGACAAAGAAAAGCATAGACAATCTAGATTTTCGTACACAGCTCAAGTCTTTACAAGTATGTAACAATTCAGCCTCCCACTAGTTAGGTGGGAAACAGGATTAGAGAAAGACTATTGCATTTTTCAATCTTTTTGCCTTTGGTTCAGTAAAGGCTACGTTGAAAGGAACACTGGAAGAAAGCAATTCTTACATTTGTTTTCCTACTGGTGTGTTTTTCTTAACCCACCACCCTACATCTACTATGGATTATAACATGGCATATACTAAGAGTTTCAAAGATTGACTGGGTTCTCTTGAGAGGAAGGAAATGATTTCTTACAAGAGATATGTATAATACTAACATATATATTAATATTTATAATATACACATATCATATCAATTTATAAGTATATGTTCTCTGTAGTTTGGTCATTTTACTGTTTGGGGTTATAAGATCATAAAGGATAGGGGCTCCTGGGTGGCTTAGTCCGTTAAGCATCAGCGTTCAACTCAGGTCATGATTTCAGGGTCCTGGGCTCCAGCCTAGAGTCCCACTCGCTCCCTGCTCAGCGGGGAGTCTGCTTCTCCCTCTCCCTCTGCCCTCCCCCCACCCTCCCCAATTCATGCTGTCTCTGTCTCTCTCTTCCTGGCTCAAATAAATAAATAAAATCTTAAAAAAAAACCATAAATGAAATAGAAGTACTGAGAAAGTTTTAAATCTGATCAAAGAAACTTTTTTTTTTTAATTAGAGAGCTAGAGAGCAAGCACGAGGGTGGGAGGGACAGAGGGTGAGGGAGAGACAATCTTAAGCAGGCTCCATGTCCAGCACAGAGCCAGATGTGGGGCTTAATCTCAAGACCCTGAGATCATGACTTGAACTGAAATCAGGATTCTGGCGCTTAACCAACTGAGCTACCCAAGTGCCCCTGATCAAGCAAACTTGAGAGGATTTTTCATAATAAATTTTGGAATAGAATTGATGATATATCCTTGTGGGAAAGTTTATACATATTAAAAAAAAAGAAACATAAAAATAATTATCATGCTAGACCACAGAAATACAGTTTTCAAGTGAGGATCTTCATCTAGTTGCTTTCCAGACAAATGAGAAAGTAATGACCTTCTATTGGACAGTGGATAAAACAGAAAAGAAAATGGTTAATATGAATAACTATTGATTTTTCAGATGATCGTTTGTGTGCTATACTTGACTCTTTTCCTTATAATGAAAAAGAATGAAAGTAGGTATTTTCAAGGGCCATGGTTTATATCAGCACAACAAATAACATAGCTATAATAACTACATACAAAGTTTGTATCTGTGAGATGTTACCTCAGAGTAAAAAGAGAAAATGGAGTATTAATTGATGGTCTTTTAAAAATCATTCTATTATAACTTACATTCACTAGTATTACAGAAATACCAGTCTTGCTAATTTTACCAAGAAAAAAAAGTGTTAAGCTTAGGATAAAAATATTTTTCCTAGCTGGTAAACTATTTTTTTCTTTTTTCTCTATTTCCCTATGCTAGGGAAAGCTTTAGATTGCTAACATTAATATATAATATAGGATAATATTATTATGAACTTCCAAATAGCTGATCTTTGAGACAAAATGTTTATGGTATTTCCACTATATATTCCCAAGAGTGAATATAACACACGCATACACACACACACACTTTAAAGAAACATGCTAGCAGGTCTCTAAGTTTTGTCTTTTGTTTTGTTTGTTTAGATTCATTTATTTATTTATTTGAGAGAGAGCATGAGCAGGAGAAGGAGCAGAGGGAGAGGGAGAAGCAGACCCCCCACTGAACACGGAGCCCCATGCAGGGCTCAATTCCGGGACTTCAGGATCACCGACTGAGCCACCCAAGTGCCCCAGCTCTCAAAGTTTTATCACTACTTCTAGTTCACTATCAATAGGAAGGCAAGTGTAGGGGAGGGGGACTGCAGAAGTCTTGAAAGCAAAACCACCCCTGTTGTCTGATGTCACCTCATGCATTTTATTCCTTGGATACTCATGTTTCGTAACTTGACCAGCATATCTGCCTCTGCTATCTCAAAGAACAGGAGGGCAGGGGCGCCTGGGTGGCGCAGTCGTTAAGCGTCTGCCTTCCGCTCCGGGCGTGATTCCGGCGTTATGGAATCGAGCCCCACATTGGGCTCCTCGGCTGGGAGCCTGCTTCTTCCTCTCCCACTCCCCCTGCCTGTGTTCCCTCTCTCGCTGGCTGTCTCTCTGTCACATAAATAAATAAAAAAATCTTTAAAAAAATAAAAAAGAACAGGAGGGCAACCAAATTTTAAAATAAATGGATGAATAAATAAAAGATTCTTAAAAAACTTAAATAAAACATAAAATTTTAACGACTTAAGTTTATCAATATCCTGTTCTATTCTCCTGTAGTCAAGAGATGAGTCATTTTTCATGTTATTGGGTCTTATCTGAAAGAGTAACACAATGTTGGGACATCTCACTGTAGACTCAGCCTGTCCTTGTTTATAACCCTCTGTATCTGTCTAATCTTGTGTTAGGTCATGCAGTTGCCTGGTCATGGCACCATATTTCCTATTGATCAGTTAGAGCTCACTGTCACATGTGACTGGTTGTTAATCCCCTAATAATTAACATCTCATTGGAGTCCACTGAGGTCACTTATGGACCTCAAGCTCTAGATTTTGTGAATTTGCTCCTTAGAAAATATTTATTTTCATTTGTTTATGATTCCATCATCTTTTTCTTGCTTAGCTTGTGTGTCTCCTGAGTACCAATACCGCCACCCCTGCATTTGTTTTCTTAATATGTCATTTTGAGTAAAATATATTTGTGTTCGATTTTGAACATCCTCAGCACCTGAACTGTTTTCGGATTATTGCTTCTTGAATTCTCCATGAAAGTATAACTCCATTCGCACTTGAGTTTATTAGTTATTCACTATACTCCCTAATGGGTCTATCATTCCAAATTTTATCATATATTTATGTAGTGATAAAGTTCTTTATAGACAACGAAGGTGCAATAGTACAAGTAATTATCAATTTAGCTGTTGATTGCCCTTTTTCTAAATTTCATATATATCAAGAATATGCATATTAATAGTTCCTCATTGCTTTTAAATAGCTAATTTAAAAAAAAAACATTTCGCATCATGGCTCCTGGATGAATTTTATTTCTTCTTTCATTGGTTACTATGTCCTGTGCCCTATATGATTATTCCATAAGCAAAGCTTCTTAAATTTAGCTTTAAATAGGTACTGATGTTTTAAACATTCAGATACAAGAAAAATTCTGATGTCCTTGAAAGTGTGTTGTTGTGAGAATTGGCAGACATAACTTACACATCTAGTTAATTTTTAACAAATGCATTTTGAAATTAAGTACGAGTAAATTAACTTCTCTCTAGTACATGCTTCCCATGTACTAGACATTTCTACTACAATGAGATCTTTTGACTTGAACTCCAAACATTAAACTGTGTTTTCTTCTTATACTATTGTCAGGCTATTTATTGGATGTTATGATGACAAATAGAAACTTCCCTTCAGATTCTGGTATAATGTTTGTGTCAACTTGTAGATTTAATAAATTAAGAAATGTCTTAAGTTTTACATAGCATTTCAGGGATGTGTCTGGGGTTCTAAACTGGAGAGCTGGTTTCAAAATCATGTTGAGAATTAGCTAAACTACTCCGTCTCTTCCTCATTGCCAGCTTTGCCACATTTGGTGGCAAAGGTGCCACATTTGGTCCTTTCTAACTGTCCTTGAGGGACATGCATAAACAATGTCCTGTCTGACAATTTATCAGCTTCCATGGAAAACATACATAATGCTCTATGTTTATGGACAAATTTGACGTGAATATTTACACGTACACATAAAGATACATATTCATAGTTTAGCCTTCATGAACACAACTGTAAAACATGAAAAATCATACTCCTGTAAGATTGAACTTGAAGCAGAAACAGCTTCATATTTTAATACTTGTTTTTCTATCAGAAGAAACCACATGCAAAGAATTAAACTACAGATAGGATTCACATTAATATTGAATTTAATCTTTTACAAGTAACGATGAGAGTGAAGGGTGTTCATAGAGGAAGAGGGAGTAATATGATAGAGCAGGAAGCATGTAAAGAGCTTTACAGGCCTTCCAGAAAACCCTTGGCTTTATTTCTTTTATTTTTTATTTTTTTATTTTTAAAAAGGTTTTATTTATTTATTTGAGAGAGAGAGAGCACAAGTTGGAGAGGGGCAGAAGGTGAGGGAGAAGCAAACTCCCCGCTGAGCAGGGAACCCAACTCCGGGCTTGATCCCAGGACCCTGAAATCATGACCTGAGTAGAAGGCAGATGTTTTAACCAACTGAGCTACCCAGGCACCCCAGCTTTATTTCTTTTAAAGAAGGAAAGGCAATAGTTAAGTTTTCTAATGCCCATGCAATACTTACAACTATAGTTTTTTGAGCACCTGTCTTATAATCCTTATCACCACTGTGCGAGGGAAATGTTGTTATCCCTATATCACAGATGAAAAACCTCAAGCTTCAAAATCTGTCATGATTTGCAAATGTAGTACATTAAATAAGGGACATGTCCAGGAACCAAAGCCAGTTTAACTGGTTTCAAAGCACATGCTTGGCCCTCTTCATCATAATGCATGCTTAATAATTATCGTGTTTTAGTCTTTCAGGCTAGCCTCATGCATGATGATTTTTTTTTTGTAAGATTTTATTTATTTATTTGACAGAGAGAGAGAGCGCGCAAGCAGGGAGAGTGGCAGGCAGAGGAACAAGCAGACTCCTCACTGAGCAGGGAGCCAGACACAGGACTTGGTCCCAGGACCCAGGGATCATGACCTGAACCGAAGGTAGATGCTTAACCAACTGAGCCACACAGGCATCTGCCATGATGCTTTTCGAAACCAGGCAGTTTTTCTCCTTTAGAATCTCTTAAGACATTACTCATTCAACAAATAATGATTGATTGCCTGATATATTCTGGGCACTGTGCTGGACCTGTTCTTCTAGACTGGAAAATACATTCCCTATTTAATTCTCACATAAGAAAATACTAAACTTAACTTTTTTAGGCCACAAATTCCTGTTCTTTCAATATTTTCTGAAATATAGCAATACGAGATAATGAACATAATCTGAGAACACTGAATATTTATGACAAAGTGTGAAGAGTACATTTTACATTCCTAGCTTGCCCAATTGAGATGCCATAAATCACAATTATATCAAATGTTTTAGCCATAAAAAGGGATATATTTGTGTCTATAAGAAGGTAGCTTGTTTCTTCTAATAGAATGATCCTGACAATTTTATTATAAGCTTAGTTACATAAATGACTTTTTTCCCCCTTTTTCTGCTAATAAAGTGCTTTCAGAAATAAATTACTTCAATTTGTGTGTAATGGATGAGGACATTAAGCACAATCTTGTGAACTGTTAATCATGCCTGCAAGTCACTTATTTTTACCTAGGAATTATCTCATAAATTTTGAATTGGGCACTGGCTACTAAGTTTAGCTATATTTCTCACTGTAAACCCATAATAAATGGATGTATTATGCTAAATTAAATGATAAAAAATTGATGCTTCTAAGGATCTCCTCTATTAACAGTTTTATAGTGTTTAATTCCAGTTGATACCCTGCTTACCCCAGAATTGAATTAGACCATGAATCTTGTTTCAGTGAAAGAGACAGGAATGGTGGTAGGTATTTTTGTGTAGACAGAGGTTTAGAAAGAAGACTCTTTCAAGTCTATAGCCTGGAGTAATGGGTTTTATGATGGCCTTCTCAGAATGATTGACAGAACACTGTGGCACTGATTTCCCCAGCCAGGAAGTTGGGGAATCAGGAGGCTGTGGACTGTAGCTATTGAGTGTGAGGATATGTGGATTTGGCTGTGATGTGGGGATTAGAAACCCAGAATCAGGCCCCAACCCCCACAACTGTATAGAAGTTGGAAACAGAGTCTGGGCATTACTGCTAAGCTACCATTAATATCCAAGAAACTGGGCACTAGTTTGGTATACCAAAAATCCTGATCACAACCATGGTTTCTCAACTTCCACAACACTGACATTGGCATCTCCGTTGACATCAGCCTCTTGGTGCATCTGATTGGAGGAGTTTAATTTTCACTGATAATCCTATTTTCAAGGGAGATGGGAAGTGTAGTTTTTAAACTTTCCATATTTTGCAGAACAGGCAGATACACAGAGGGAATGTTGAATGCTAATTAACCCCAACTAGTAGAGATCCTGGTAACTAGTGAATCCTTGTAAGTAGTAAATGGAATAACTTTTAAAAGCAGTAATTAGAATAGTGTCCTTATTGAGAAACAATGCTATAAAGTAACAGGCTACTTCAGTGACCCAGACTCTGAAAAGTAGCAAGTTTCCAAAATGTTATATATGATTTGAAGAATGCATGCTTTCATATATAAGCTGGAGTATATTTAAAGACCTTAGAGTTTATTTGAAGATTTCTCTATGATACATCATTGCTAGAATAGAAATAAGATATTTCGTTTTGTTTTAACTACAAAATATGCTACCAGGTTCTCTTCTGTATCTCCATTCATTCCCCTTGCTTTAAATAATATTAATATATTATGATTCCAAAATTAATATCTCCAACCCAGATCTCTCCTTTGCATATCAAACTTACAGACCCAATTCATATTCAGCATCTCCTCTTAAACATCTCATAGGCATGCTCTGAAAATAGAGATCTGATCATCTCACCAATTTAGGGTAAGAACCAAACCTATTTCTTTCTTGTTCCCCATCTCAGTAAATGGTACCACCTTCCATCCAATTACAAAAGACAGAAACCTGAATTTCTCTCTTGTACACTACATTAAGCTCATCACCAGTGCACTCTCCCAATCTGGCTAAAGGGTAATCTTGATTTATTATCCGAAACATGCTTTTTCCCAAATGTTCCTCATCCCAATGAATGTAGATACCATCTACATTATGTGATTGCTCAGGTCAAAAGCTTAGGAGTTATCCTTGACACCTCTCTTTTTCTTATATCACACATCTAATATGTCAGCAAAACCAAAATATTCTATCCACAGAATATGCTTCAAATCCATCCCCTTCTTCATCCCCAATTTTATGTCTTAATCCAATCATTCATCATCTCTCCTGTGATCTAAAGAAATGGCCTCCAAACTTGTGTTCCATCTTCTAGTTTTGACTCCTCCAAACCATTCTTCAGGCAGCTGGTACACATTAACATTAAGTTTAAAATCCATTAAATGGCTTTAAAGCCTGGTATGATTCATCTTTGCCTCCCTCTCTCACCCCTTCTCAGTCTACTCTTCTCCTCTTTCTCTACACCCCAGTCACACTGGATTTGGAAAATTCTTAAAATGCATCCTTCTCTTTTCCAACTCTCTCTGTTCCCTTGACTCATGGCATCTAATCTTGCAGGGCTCAGCCTTAACACTAGTTCCTCTTTGAGAACTTTCTTGACCATTATGTTTAAAGTAGTTTCTATCCCATTATTATATCCTTTTGTTTCTTTCTGCTTAACTGCTAATTTCCTCATCTGACTTTATAAGTACATATGGACAACTGCATAATATTACTCTTCCATCACTTATCCCTAGTGTCTAGCACTGTGTCTAGTCCATGGTAACAGCTCAATAAATATTTATCACAGTTTTTTCTAATGTGAAATGCTCACATCTGAAAGCGTAAGCATGATTTTCTACTATTTTGGTAAGAATACATATATTTTTTTTATCATAAAATTCACACGTTTACCAGAAATATTTTTAAAATATTGATAAACAAGTATAATAAACTAAAAATCACCTATAATTTCACCATTTAGAGATAACTTCCATCAAACATTATTGTCCTCACACATACACTTAAATACATTTTACAAAAAATGAGATGACTTCAAATTGATCAATAAGTGTTCATGCATATCTAGCAGATCCATCTAGAAAAAAAGCAAGGAAAATAAAAAAGACAAGTGAAAAGTAATAAGATTCATTTTTTCCACTTTAAGTGACCAATATTTACTAAAATAGATGACTTTATTAAATGCTTATTATAAGCCGGCATTGTGCTAAATGTTCCACAAACATGTTTCTATTTAATCCTTATAATTAACCCATGAAGTAGCTGTACTTGATTATTCATGTTGTACAAGTGAAGAGATTGAGGCTTGGTGTATTGAGGGAACTTGCTGAGATCACAGGGCAGGGAAAAAATGTCAGTCTTCCATAAATGCAACTTTTCAGGATTTTGGCTACACTTATCTAGAGCAAATGTGACTCACAACTGCAGTTTCTTAAGTGACAGGCATTTTAATCATCCAGAGTCTCAGACTCTAGGTCTTCTTACAGACTTATTTAGAAACTAAAGCAAGTTTTTTTTTTAGGTTTTTATTTTAATTCCAGTTAGTTAACATACAGTGTTATATTAGTTTCAGGTGTACGATGCAGTAATTCAACACTTGCACACATCACCCTGTGCTCATCAGGACAAATGGACTCCTTAATCCCCATCACCTGTTTCACCCATCCCCCACCGTTCTCCCCTCTAGTAACCATCAGATTGTTCTCTATAGTTAAGTGTCTGAGAAACTAAAGCAAGTTTTGGTCTTTCTGTGTCTCAATTACCTTGTCTGTAAACTCGCATAGTATTTTTTACACTTAGAACATTATCATAAGATGAAAGGAGATAATGTATAGGAGAGCATCTAGAAATGCATTCAAGAGCCACAAAATAGAGGGTTTTTATATCAAGGGAAGGTAAAGAAAAAAAATAGCATTCATTGTGAGCCTGTGATACAAAAAATTGTCTGGAGAAATGTATGCTAACTTTTTAGTCCTCAAAACAAATTTATTGGGTGTGTTTGATTTGCTGCGTTTTTACAATGTGTACTCCAAGTTCAAGGAATGCTTGATGCTCTTTTGTTTAAGCCAGAAAACAGCTTATTTCTATTAAAAAAAAACTGTTGAAGCCCTGTCTCTCTATGAAAATGATATGAGGACAAATCCTAAAATTAATAATAGTGATAATAATACATTTTAAAAATCTCCACCAAATAACTTACATTAACATGCATGCCTACCAGCCCTGTTTAGCCCCATTCATGTGTGTAAAGTGTATTTTTGTTTACATATTTTTAAAGTCAAGCTATCTTATGTCTTACATTGTGAAATGTTTAAATTTTACATTTTAAAAAAGTTATTTAAACATTTGTAAGTTTAGACTTACTCTACTTCAAAGGAAAATAAAAGCAAAAACACCCAACTTTGTACAGCACGGTTTCACAGAGTTGTGACTGTCACAAGGGCCGTGATGTGCCACACATACATGTATTTTGAAACCTTCCAGGAAGGGAACATGACTTCATCACAAATATTTTAAAGCCCTGTTTATACTTAAACAAACACAAGTACTGTGGACTGGAATGTAAAATGAATATATATTTGAGAACATGAGACTTTAAAGAACTTCCGGGCTTCTGACTCTCCGGTTTAAGTTAGGACCTGGGGAGGGAGGGGTACACACTCACTTGCCTTTGTGGTCAAGGAACTGCATTAGTCAGATCTCACAAGCTCACGCTGCATTACAAACCCCAAAGCTCAGTGCTTTCCTGCCCTACCTGCTTATCGTTCACATTAGACACTAGCGGCTGCTTCTGGCCGTGAGTGAGGTTCAGGTTGGCTTCTCCTCACTTTTGATTTTGGTCATTAGACTGCAGGAATAGCCTTGCCTGGCACGTGGTAGAAGGCACATGAGCAAGAGCGCTGGCGGAAACGTGCTCTGCTTTGACAAACTCCTGCAGCCACATGCCTGTGTATGCAGAGACCATCGCATCCACGCCCACTCATTGACCAACACAAGTCACCAACACTAGTGAGAAAGGGATGCTTAATTCCCTTATAAGGAGAAGGGGGAGTGAAAAATTGGGGAAAACAACTCAATCTACTTCAGGTACTTAGAAGGAAAATTCTTGGAAGTCCTAAGGTACATCATTTAATATTCATGGAAGCCAGTAAGACTCCACATATTGATCCCCACCTAACAGATCAAGGAACTGAGTCTCAAGTATGTTAAGTGGCTTGCTAAATGCCAGGGTCTCCATAAGAATAGTCTTTCAAGTGCACCATAGAGGAAATGGAATGCCCAGTTTTGTATACCTTTTAGTACTTAGCACAGTTGCTTGCTTATGGTGTTGATTAGATTTTATGAAATAAAGCTCATTCTTTCATTTAGCCATCAAATATTTATCGACATTTCTTCTTGAGTAAGGTACTATGCTAGGTGCTGAGGATAAATCTGTGAATAAGACAAAAACACTCCGTGCCTTTGTTGAGCTTTATGTGAAGTGGGAAATATTCCATTTTTAAAATACGGGATTTTATGTTTTACTCATAATTTGAAATTCCCTGATGAATTTATGTTAGCATAAGTCTATTTATCAATGAAAAGGACTAGGACTGTTGCATACCATTTTATCATAGGGAATGATGAACTAAGGAAAGAGCAGCATGTAGAATATGAGTCTTATGTAAAGAGCACATGTTCTAGGATCCTTGGGGGTTCAGCCTAGACAGTCGTTTACCTAACCTACAGTTTTCCCCATGGCATTCGAGCCCCTTCTATGTGAACCTTTGAAGTTTTCGTCTTTCCAGGAAAGGTGATGAGTATTTGCTTCTAGATCCGTACACTTAAGATGGAAAATTAATGATCAATAAAGTAGTCAGATGTTGGCTGTGGTTTGCCTAGAAATATCTTGTGTGTCCTCAGGGAGGCAGCTGGAATCATTGGCTAAGAGCAAAGCGGAAACTCAGGTACTAATCATCACCTTGTTACTAAGGTGCCTCCAGGTCACTTGCTCCGTTGTGGAGTCCTTAAATTGGGAGGTAAGAAAAGGATGGAGCACTTGTTAAAACTTCTTAGGTATTACTGTTAAGGATTATAGTTAAAACAAATTTTTTTGTGTGTGTTTCTACCCATTTCTACCTCTGTTGCTCTTTCTTTGTATCACACATTAGCTCTTTTTACATATTACTTTTTACTACATGCTTGACTCCATACTTTTTGTGTCTATATCTATATAGATATACATATTCCAGAAATAAATTACTCACAATTATACTTGGTTCTGATGGTCATTAGTTAAACCAGTCATATTCAAAACTAGGAATATTTCTGATAAATATTCAACTTAAGGTAAAAATAACTAATAAACAGAGGCACCTGGGTGGCTCAGTTGGTTAAACATCTGACTCTTGATTTCTGCTCAGGTCAAGATCTCAGGGTCCTGAGATTGGGCCCCCTGTCTCACTCTGTGCTCAAAGGGATGGGGGTAGCTGTTTGAGATTCTCTCTCCCCCTCTGTCCCGCCTCCCCGTGATCTCTCTCTCTCTCTCTAAAATAAATAAATCTTTTTAAAAAAATGAGTAATAAAGAAAAGATCTCCTTTCAAACTGAGTAATGAAACCAAAATTTCAGGCAAATTTGAACGTGGTTAGGAGGACTTGGAGAAAAGGAGAGGGCAATAAGATAGTCTGAAATTTATTGCCCAAGTATCCCCATATATCACCTGCATATAGCTGCATCTACTGTCATCTTTCCCTCTCATCTTAAAAGAAACATTTCCTCTCCCCATCCCCAAAGCTAAGACCTCTAGTATTCATGCCATGCCATCCACTCCACGGAGATACTGCACCATTAACATTTCTCCCTCTTTGCACAGGCCATTCTCTTCCATGGTAAGAAAATAAATGTGACCAAATTACTATCATCTTTTTAAGAAACATCACATATAAAGAGGAAAACTTCAATCCTGCCTACACCTCTATTTTCAGTATTTTCCTTTCATAGCTGGTCCTCTTAAATCACCGGCAGTCTTGACTCTTGCCTAGCCAATCCTCCGTAACAGACCTCACTAATGTCAACAATGATCTCCTTTTTTTTTTATTATGTTATTTTAGTCACCATACAGTACATCATTAGTTTTTGATGTAGTGTTCCATGATTCATTATTTGCGTATAACACCCAGTGCTCATTGCAGCACGTGCCCTCCTTAATACCCATCACCGGGCTAACCCATCCCACCACCCCCTCCCCTCTGAAACCCTCAGTTTGTTTCCCAGAGTCCATAGTCTCTCACGGTTCATCTCCCCCTCTGACTTCTCCCCCTTCATTTTTCCCTTCCTTTTCTAATGTCCTCCATGCTATTCCTTGTGTTCCACATATAAATGAAACCATATGATTGTCTTTCTCTACTTGACTTATTTCACATAGCATAATCCCCTCCAGTTCCATCCATGTCTATGCAAATGGTGGGTCTTCATCCTTTCTGATGGTTGAGTAATATTCCATGTCAATAATGATTTCCTGCTCCAGGAGCCTTCACTCCTTCCCACAGAAAGTGTATGGTGGCAGAAATGAGTGTCCCAATACCCCTACTATTAGACAGGGTACCTGAAGCTGTCTTCCTGTAAGGCAGAAAGTTTTTTCTTTATTTTTTACCTGAGAAATAAATGGAATTTTTGCATTATACTTACACAGCTATCTATGTTTACTTCAATAAAAAGATGATTCATACTCATTATAGAATGGAAAAATGCTGTTAACATTTATTCATCATATCTAAAAATATATTTTGAGAACCTACTTTGAACACTCCACTGGAAATTAAATAAAAAGCAAAACCCAACATGGTCTTTGCCTTCATAAAGCTTATAGTCAATAGTGGGGACAGAAATTAACTAATTATACAAATATAAAATTGCAATGTTAGTAGGTACATGGTGCTATAAAAACATTGTTGATCAAATTTTAGGTGTTCTTGATGGAAGGTTCTGTGCACCAAAGAGTATTAATGTGATGGTTTCTTAAGACTATAATTTGATATTCGTTATTATTTAAGCTTTTTAAGTTCATCTTTCAAATTTTATTCTATTCCTAAATCTAGCTAATTTGAAGAGTCATTTTAACTAGGGCCTAATTTAATGTTTGGTTTAATTTATAAACTTAATTAATTAAATTCATCTAAACCTTTTAAGCTCCACTTATGTTTATTGTATTCTGTTTTCTTTTAAAGTATTTCAATTGTATAACCAGCAAAACCACAAACAATATCTACAAGCACTGAATAATGTCTTTAAATATAATAAAAAGAGCCGAGAAATGCATTGAACCTTACGTTTTCTTAAATGTTATATTAAATATGCACTAACACAACATAATTTTAAAATCGAAGTCTAAATCAATATTCAATGATACCTTTTAAATGGATACCACAAGTCTGACTTGTTATAAAAATAGACTGAAAATTCTAAAATATTATAAGTACATAAAAACATATTTAGATTTTTTCTTAATATTTTATTGCCCCAAATTAATGCACTCAGTTGTGACTATATTCAGCTATTTGTAGGGCAGTTGTAGGGGGCAAAAAATCATCTCTACAGATAACTGAATGCTCTCACCTAACAGAACTTACAGCTTTAATGGCTCACCAATCTTTTAGTCCTTTGGCTTTTTACCTGCCATGTAGCAAACAGACCAGAAACCTAATAACCTATCCATACTTCCTTCTTTGTCTACATTTGTATATTTTAATTAATTTCTTGTTCCTTATCCTTTGTAATGTTTCCTTAACAATTCATTATTTTCCTTATATTCTTTATAATTTTTCTTACCAAAATTGTATTATTGTAGTCATGGTGATTGCCTTTATAATTCTGTATTTATTTTGTAGAATATTGAAACAACGTCTCAATAGAATAAGAAAAAGGAAGCTATTAAGGTGGTTTGAGAATGTAGGGCAGGATACAAAATAGAAGAAAGCTGTTCAAAGAAAGTGATCTAGAAATCTGCCTAGGAGTTTCTGATGTTTTGGTCCAGATGTTAACTGTGCATGAGCAGGGGGAAATAATGAGGTCTGAAAAAGGATGAGGGAGCTGTGAGCTGAACAGAGACCTTAGAGCCTCACCCTGTTGGGAGATGTAAGATTTCCAGTGATCCGGAGTGGAGAGAACACATGGAACCACCCAAGCATTTAACTGAGTTCCCAGAATAGTTACATATTACAAACAAGGCTACTCTAGTCTTAGAATGAAGTCTACTGTAAAAACAACAACAACAACAACAACAACTGACATGCCTGAAAAAGATCAAGCTCATCTGCCAGTGTAGCAGCTGCCTTCCAGAACTACATTCAACACTCTGGTTGTCTTGAAAGGAAGACAATTCATAGTCACACTCTCAACAATGTATCCATGATACCAGTACAGAGTTTTAAATTACTGGACGTGAGAAGAGGTAGTAAAATGTGAGTCTCTAGCAGGCAATGACATTATAACGTTTATTAAAATAAGTTTAAAATATAAAGAAGAAGATATACATAACAAGTGAAAAGATGAGGAATCTAAGCAGAGCCACGGAGGCTATAAAAACGAACCAAATGCAAATCTTAGAACTGAAAAGCACAATAACTGAAATGAAGAATTCACTAGGTGTGCTTAACAGCAGAAGGATGCTACAGAAGAAAAGATCACAATAGTAATTATGCAGCGCAGGAGTAATTATTCAAATTGAAACTCAGAAAAAAAAAAGGCTAAAAAAAGAAAATGAACAGAACCTTAACAACCTGTGGGACAATACCAAGCAGCTTAACGTATATGAAATTGAATTCACAAAAGGAAAGAAAAGAGAGATTGGGACAGAAAATATTCAAAATATATAAAATATTCCATGCTTGGAGTAGAAGTTGCAATAAAAGTCACTTACCACCTCCTCTCTTGTTCTGTCCATTTTTCTTGGACTATTACCACCCTTTCCTTCCAATAGAAAGCTTCCCCCCTAGTTGTTGTGGGTGAAGAATTGCCAGACAACGTATTAGCTTTTTTCCCCTCTCTCCCTTTCTCTTTTGTTCCTTATCATGTACGTCCTCCTCTCTGGCTCACATGATAATCCTTATTGAACTCCTGTTTTAATACATTTAAGGCCAACATCTGATATAGTAACTGCAGTTGCCATCTGATTAAATTTAGAATAGTCCATAACCCATTGCCATTTTCCAGAACTCATCTGTCTTTTGTGCTGGTTAAATTGGAGAATTCGAAGTCCATGTGACAGAAATCCCCAACTGTGCATTTTTCAAGTCTCTGATAGTGTCACTAATCTCTGTTATTTCCCTAGCTACACGGAATTGCTTTTGGTTTAATAGTTTGGTGAAGAGTGTAGTTCCAGAAGCCTCCCCTCAGCCTTACATAACACCATACCCCTCAACCTATTGGTTAGAGAGCCAATGTGAGGATTCTGCCAATTGCTGAAAATATCTATTTCAACTAAACACTGAAGAACTGAGGATGGGGCTATGAAGTGAGTTTGAGGATCCGATGAGCTTATTATAATGTGAGCTCAGATCAAAAGTTCATCATTAAAGGATCTTCAGAAGCACCAACACCTGACTGAGAGCCCATGGAGGCATTCTGGATCCTTGGGAATCAAAACTACCTCAAATTCAGAGTCCAAAAATACCTGAAAATTTTAATATTTTTGTTTTCCCCGTGCAAAATTGTCTGGTATGTAAAGCTAGTTTGATTGGGGGATAGTTGATGGAAAATTTAGAATATGCACTTTGAATATTATTGGTGGGTTTTCCTTCAGGGTGTTTGATGCAAGGAGCTATGTCCTATGAGTTGGTCTGGAAATGGGGTGAAGGGGCCACAATTCTCTGTTTTGGTATCTTTTACTATGAATTTTCCCCTAATAACTAAAACAAAGAATTTTTTTGTGGATTGCCTCATTTGACCCTAGAGACCCTCTAATCAGTTATTCTATGCCAGTGAGACCAGCCTGGTGAGCAGGCTTATTCTGATGCCTATCCTGGTTACCACTTCCACCTGGAATTAATGTCCCACTGCCACTACCGGCATGACTAACTTCTTGTCTTCCTGTTGAAATCAACTATGGAGTCGACTGCCAACATCTTTGGTATATAAAAAATTTCCACTAAATTATTTTTCAAACATGACAATGCATCCCTCCCCATTTCTTGTCTTGTCTTTTTTTTTTTTTTTTTTAGGTCTGGATGATGGGAAGGGCATCTAGGTCTTTTAAGAGGGAATATCCCCTAAAAATCTTTATTCGATAAGTCTCTGCTCTCTCATCTATATTGTGTGTGGTCCACTTTTGGATCAAACCAAACTAGGAAACAATTCAAACTACTCACAACGGCTTGTGCTGTCATGACTAGATTCCCTGGTAAGTACACCAAAGCTTATAAATTCAGTCTTCTTTAAAATTATTTCTCCCTTCCTCACTCTATCAACTCAGAATTCATTCTCACATGTATTTCTCTGAGATCTGCCTCCATAAATCGGCAAATTCCTGCATTATTTTCCAAGAAGAGCTAAAGATATGACACCGCCTATGAGCTTTAGCATACACCCAGTTTTTCTTCTGTGTCTTAAAGTCATGGTGTGTCAGAACCCCCAGATTCACACAAATATGTAGCTATACATGGCAACCATATTCATTCACACTGTTTTATGTGCTTTGTCTTGATACCTAAAGACTGATGCTGTGGCCACTGTGAAATACATGGTCTGATGCAACATTTATAGTTCCCTCTTTATAGTTATCAATTAAATATTTGACCTAGTCTTTGTAAAGCATTTCAGGAGCCATTGTTTATCAGTATATAAATAATATAATCACCATTTTTAGGGTTTTTTTTTCATGTTTTTATTACCTCCAGAGTTAAAAAAAAAAATAGTTTAATCCTGAGTTAAATTGCTCCAACATTTTTTTTCCTCGGAAGGCAGAATCTATCTGACCAGCAGTGCAAGCTTTTAAAGTAACTAGTTCTCCCTTAGCTTTCACTCTTTTCTCCATCTTATTTAAAAATATAAAATCCAACATCACTTTTAAGACACATACGTTTGCATCATTTGGAGAAGGCTTCCCTCCAAATCTGTATTACATCGCATTCTTACCCTGTGTTCCAGTGTACAGAACTGCTTGCTGATTTAGGAAAGTACCATGCTGCTTCCCGCTTCCTTACCTTTGAACATGCTGCCTCAGCTCTCTGGGGATGGTGGCTGCCTGTTCACCTTTAATAATCTTACATAATGACATCCCCTGACCACCTCTTAATGGGCAGGCAGCATTGAACACACTCCTTTTATGTAATGCCATGCTATATTTCAATTATTTTGTTTGTATCTTTGATCTCTCCCAGGTAAGTGCCTCTAAGGCTCTCAAAATATAGGTATATACAGAAGTGGCTTAAGTAAAGTGGGAAAATAAGGATTAAGCAAAATTAAATAGGGAAGTGGGGAATATACCTCCTTGAGATTGTAACTTTATTACAATAAAATGCATTTAAAAAAATTCAAGTAGAGTTTCTAAATTTCTGCTCACTCTCAAATCCTGAGATGTGTTTTAGTCTTGCTTCTGAAGCCTAATTCAGTGGGACACAAGTATGTTGGTAAGGTCTTATGATTATGATGGTTATTCTGTCTGCCATACCCCCAGAACCAGACTCCTTTCTCTGTGTAGGGCCTCGGGAAGTTGACCTCTACGTAATGCATAGAGACTGCTGTTGCTCTATGTTGGATAGTACATATATCTATCCCCTTATTGGCTGCTCCCAGTGGTATTTAACCAATGGGGTCCACTGGCCAGAGATTGGAAACTGGAGAAGAGATCAGGGTGTTTCGTGCCCTCTGTCTTACTGATTCAGGCCACATTTCCAGCAGTGGCTGGAGCCTCCAGGACTATAGCTGTCATCCAGTAGCCTTTATCCCTCCACATCAGAATTCCCGGGGCTGTAACATAATGTCTTCTCCTTAAACCTTTAGGCCAAGGGTGATGAAGTCTTCTCACTTTTGCTAATCTCTGGCTGCTTCAACAAACATTGTTGGTTGTTTTAATTCTGTTCACACACTTTATTAGAGTCTCTTTAACAACTTTAGTTATGTTCTATCTCTAGCCTAGACCCTGACTGATACAGTGTTTCCCGTCTGCTTACTGGATTATGGTTCCGCTTAAGCTAATATAAAGGCTAACATAAGCCCTTACTTGTACTTCTTTAACACTAAAATGCATTATTAATTTATCTCTGCTCCTAAAATGGGAGCAAATCTTAATGCAATTAATTTATTTATGACCTGGGGAGATATGAAAATAATTTATAACTTTTCCCAAAAAAATCATGACATCTTTCTTGGGATAGGCAAAAATGTAGATGAAGCTTTTTCAAAATAATAAATCATAACTTTAGAATATATCTTTCAGAGATTAAATTATGCTTCCTAAATTACTTTTTTCAGTGTTCAATTATAACATATTTTCCAGTTAAACATGATCAGTGAAGACTCCATATGCTCTATTGCCCCTGTTCATGTTGATCAGTAGCAGGCCAGTTAATATTCATGTTTAAAAGGCTATATCAGTAATTGTCTTTAATTTTAGGCTGTTAATAAGTTCCAACGCATATCAGAACTGTACTTTTTTTTAATTATGTAAATGCGATTAGTGATCATTTGGAAATCACTCAGTACCTGTTACCTGATAAAATGTACTGAACTTGATTCTTAATCACTCAGATCAGGAAGGGAATTAGCACAGGCAGTTCTTGCTTTTCACCATAGTGTGGGACTGTAAAGACAAAAAACTGAAATTGTACAAAGTGATCTTAATAACCAATGGGAAAATTATGAGTTTACCATGATGTTTTAAAGTTTTTTTTTCCTCAAATATTAAAACCTGTTCCTATCAGCGATAAATGTATGGAGAAATGAAAACAAATAGTAAACTTAATATTTATTTAGGATACTGTAATGTAAAACATTAGAAACATTGAGAATTAAAGTATTTTGTTTCATTGTAAGCATCTTATTAATAGTAGTTTGGCCAGCGCTTGCCTTCTTCTCATAATGTAATGTATCGTAGCGTGAGATGCAGGGCGAGCATCTTCTCTGTGCCTTAGCAAGCTGTCATATTCCTTCCTAAGTTTGGATCAACTTCCAACGTTTTATCTTTTGCATTTTCAAAGTCATGAAACACCTCCAAGAATCCCTTTAATGTGAAGTTTTCCGCTTCCTCTGGAACATCTTTCCCAACCCTCCCCCTCCCACCCCCAGTCTCCCCTCTGGAACATTTTTATCTTTTTTGTCATCCTTCTCATCCTTTCCATTTATGTTGATACATTCATCCTATTAAGCTTCTCTGGCTGCATGTGTAGAGCCTCTTCCCACAGTCATGTATTTCTTGGATATTTCCGTCTCTCCAAATTTCACAGCAAGCATTATCATTTTTCGTTTTTTTTTTTACTGAAATTTCATTTTTGTTGTCTAATTCCCTCCTTCGATGATTTGTTTTGCAAAATGTCATGTAGGTTTATCTCCAGGAGACAAGGAGGCAACACAACTGCACACTTTCCTGTCTGTGTGTGAACAGAATAACATCAGTGACAGACCCTGGAAGAGGTAGCATGTTTGGCTACTGAACATGCTGTGCATCCATGATTTATGTAGCGATTTGTGAACTCAAGAGCCAGCAGTAAAGGGTGTACTCTATGCAATCATTCATAGTTAATACGCTGTGGTAACTGAAATTCGAACCGTGTCATGTGGAGGTGGGTGTTACATAACTAAACCATGGTAACTGAGACCAGTGCCTATTGGAACCTTGAAGAATGACTGCCTAGATCAGTTTGAATTTTAATAGAAGACTCTTTGTCATTATTTAACATTGTTTAAGCCCCTAACACCTACCGGACACAGCTTAGTACAAAAGTCACAATGATTTGCGATTTCAAAGAAAATTTGTTTTGGGATGAAAACTAATTAATATATTTTTTCTTCCTCAAACCACAGATTTTAGCAGGCTATACAATAGCTATCCCAACACATTTTATCAATACCAGAGCAAAACACTGGCCTCATTTCCTCAGTCACTTGTTTTGGACATTAATACAAATTTTATGTGAAAACTAGATTTAAAAATTGTAAGTAGTTTGGGGTTTACTCTCCAAGCATACTTTATTCTGCTCCATAATAATAAACTCAGACTAAAGCTGGAATTCTCAAGTCACTTGCAAGAATACCGAGAACAATGGCTTTCTAAATTCTGAATGGAGTAGAGAAATTTAGTAAGTTGTGAAATGAGAATCACATTCAGTCTAGAGAAAGCAAATTAGTTATTCTTTATTCATTGGACATAAATTGTGAAAAATAAAAGCAGATTTCTAAATCAATTAAAGTTTAAATGTATTAATTATACTCCCAAACATAATTTAAAACCTAGAACAAAGGGAAAAAAAACTAAATCAAGTATCAAAAACATTAAAATCCAGGAGCAGATGTTGTAATGACATTTTACTTATTGGAGTAAGACTATTACATTTTGTAGTTTCACACACTGCAGAGAGAAGTTGATTGCCTGAACCCTACTATCGTCGCTGGTGGCTTGTGTTCATGCACTAAAAAGCCAGATGTTAATGAGAACATTTCTTCCTTCATTTATTAATTCATTCACTTGCTCACTCATTCATTCATTTATTCATGTATTTATTCATTTCTTTAGTAAATATTGCTAATGTTAATATTCCATATGCTAAATACTGGGGATACATAGTGATACAGTAATTTATTAAAAATCCACAGTTCTTGCCCTTAATGGAACGAATAGTGTAAAGAACAGGCAGACATCTAGCAAGCAAATACACAGTAGTAAATATATAATTTCTAATTCATGTGGGGAAAGAAAGGAATGAAATGAGCTGAGAGAATAAAAGAGGGGAACTACTTTAAATAGGATATTCAGTAAGACCCCTCTGAGAAAGAGACATGCTGAAACCTGAGGGAAGAATGGGACCTGCCTTAACAGTAGGGTGAAGGACATTCTGTGCAAGGAGAACTAAGTAAAATTACGAAGGTGAGATTTCAGTGCATCTAAGAGTATGAAAGGCCAGTTGGCCAGAGGGTAATAAGTAAGCGGTAGACTGCTATAATATGAGGAGGGAAAGTGGGTCAGGAATCTGAACATTAAGAACTCTTGAAGTCACGGATTTAATTATATGATCAAAAGGAAGCCCTTGGAGGGGTCTCATAAGGAGAATTATATGAACTGATTTACATTTCAGTTACTAACTTGAGTGCTTTGTAGAGGTGATCGAGAAGTGTAACAAGCATGTCCATGGTGAGGAAAGAAGGGACAATGGGGTGCAGGGGGATATGATGTTCACTTTTGGCAAATGTTGAGTTCCGCATGCCAGTGTGATTTTAGTAGGGAGAGCAGCAGTATTTATAATCACTGAATTCAAAACTGGTGACAGTGACCCTGTGCTGAGTTTCTGGGTAGAGCTTACATTCTCACTAGAAGGGAGGATTCCTCAAGGTTTGGTTCCTCCTATTCATCTCTAGATGTGCATGGATCATCAAATGTAACATTTTCTCACTGTGCTGTAACAATAACAAGTATTACTGACTTCTGTTTGTGACATCCCTGACCCTGATTTGTTGGCCTGTTCTTGTCTGTGTGCATGGATGTGTATGCCTCCTGGACAGTTCTTGCTTCCTGAGGCTGAGTCATGGCTCCCAGTGCCAAGCCCACCCCATGGACTATATTGTATTCCAGTCTAGTTTTCTTAACCTTTCAATCTGTCAGTCTTGCCAAGCTATGTCCTAAATATTAGAATTCACTTGTTTTCCTGGATCCATTCAGAAGTGTCTGGGTAGTGAGTTCAGCTCTTGCCATCAAATGCTGGCACATTTGATTAAACCCCTTTAGGAAAATGTATATTAACCCTGTCTATCTACCTTTTTATAGGCTAGTCTCCATTTCTTTCTCTTTCTCTCTAAACTCTCCTTGATGATCCTATACTTTTCTGTAGCTTTAAATAACACAGAAATATAGATTTTTCAATTTGTTATCTCCAGCCGAGATAATTCTTCTAAGTGCCAGACTCATGCATCTCACTTGACATATCCTCATAAATGCCTCATAAGCATCTAAAACTTCACATGTTTATATTTGATCTTGCTCTCCCTCCAGTCTCCCACTCAAAAAGCACCAACTTGTTCCCTCCTGAATTTTCTGTTTCAGAATATGACATCAACACAAGCTTAGATGTTCAGAAGTCAATTCTGACTCTTCCTCGCCTTCAGATCCATCAAAGGAAAATCTGAAAAATCTTTTGAAAGTATCATCAGAAATGGTCTAGAATTGATCTATTTTTCTCCTTCTCACACTGGTGTCTCATAATCTTCCATGGCATCTTACTGTGTCACTACAATCACTTGCTAATTGATTTACCTGATTCCACAGTTGCTTCCCTCCACTACATGCCAAAGAGGAGAGTGTACGTCTGGTGCCTATCTCCAGAGGCTCAAGCAATCAAACACAGCAGGATTTCTATTTACATGTGATGCTTTCCTGTAGTGGGTTCAAAATGTATTCAGTGCTACAATTAATTCAGAGAGGAAGGAGCCACAAGGAGCCAAACTTGAAATTTCAACCATGTGGCCAGACATCCTGTGAGCCTATGAACATATAAACATTTTTAGTTTTTTTTCTTGAGTCTTTCCAATACTGGCTGAAAGAGCTTCAAGCCCAAGCCTAAAAATATTCTTATAATTATTGCATTTCAATTCTCACATTTCTTACTTTTTTGTGTGCACTCAAATAAAGTTGAGTATTTTTATTTCCTATGTTCATAGTTTGAGGGAAGCAACATGAATCTCTACATAAATAGCCAATGACCAAAAAAAAAAAAAAAGAGAGAGAGAGAGAGAGAGAGAGATATCTTCTATCTGGAAACATTATTTGTGAAGATATAAAAATCCAATTATGTATCTTTTACCTGCTAAGCCACAATCTAAACTTAATTAAATTAAAACCTTGCCATCAAAGCCAAATTACTATAAATAAGATTTTAAGGAACAAATTAGCATCAGTTAAGAAGTGGGATAAAAGGAGTATTTTAAGGAGATAGAAGAAACTGACATGAGTTCAAATAAGAATAACTAGAAGTTATCTCTCTCTCCTGACACAATACAAGAAGTTTTTTGTTTTTGATTTTTTCTGGGGGAGGAGGTAGTTTTATTATTTTAAAACATAAGCAGTAATTCTGCAGCTTCTGCTTAAACTCCAAGTGACTGGGTAATCATTACTCTTATAGCCCATTACATTTACAAATAATTCCAATTACTAGAAAATCTCTCACTTTTCCCTCACCAATAGTTTGGCCAGTGATGTGCCGTCTGGAGCCATGTCACAATCCGGCTCCTCTTCCACATGATCTCTTTTGGGAAAACTCTCACTCTGTGTCCTATTGGACAACTTACCCATTTCAGCCTAAGCTTTGAGCTTCTTTTCGATCATTCCTTGTATGATTCTTAGTCTGTTCAACTTGTGCTAGGTATTTACTCTTGGCTACTATCAGGAGTTCACAACCAATTTGCAAGTCTATAGTTTCCAGAATTATTTAATTATTTCCCCTTCAAAAACATCTGTACAATAACATTTCTTCATTTGTATGGAAACATTTCCACTTTCTCTAAATTTTTCCAAAGTTTGTGGAGTCATGTTTGAAAGTTAATTCAAAGCTTTTGTGTATAATTCTTTTTTTTTATTTTGATCATAACAATTTGAACTCATTTAAAGCAAGAAGAAATTCCTTATTTCTGTCATAATGCAATATGAGTTCCAGTTCTCCTTTAATGATATTCATCAGCCCTTTCCAGATTAAAGATGAACATAGATGGATGAAAATCTGAAAGCACACTGAAACGAAACACACACACACACACACACACACACACACACACACACACACACACACCTTTCAACAAGATCACTGTCCTTGTGCCTTTGGCCCAGCTGAAATTTAAAATATCTGGACAATCATTTTTTCCCTATCAGTTTATAAAACGTTTTGCTAATTTGTCCTGCATAAAAATTATACAAGGATGGTGGAGTATTCCAAGTAAAGCTGATCCCATTATCATACATTTTTTTCTCTCCAGAAACAAGTGTATGATTTCATAAAATGCATAACCAGATTTTCAAGTAGTTTAAATTAATCCATATTTGCATGGCCTCAACTGTATCCCATTAACAGAGGAAAAGGGGAAAGGCTATGAAATACATATTAATCTGTAATTTATGACCCTTTCCCATCCTCCATATAATGAAAACCTGAGATTTATTTTCTTATATAGTTGCAAGAGGTAAGGAAAGTGGCACCCCACAAGTGCAGGCTCCCAGTGAATGTTTCACATCACTGGTTAGTAATGCTACATATTAAATTTAACCACCTCATCTTCTTGGTACAGTTACTACGTGATAGTTTCAACAGTTTCTTTTTTCTTCCCCGTGCTCATTATGGAACAGATATTACAAGGGCTAAAAGGGGTCATACATTAACTGGATGAGATCCAATTATGGGAAAAACCAGAGCAGTACTCTTGGGCAAACTGAAAGCTGTACTAAAGTGATCACATGACTACACATTAAAAAGCATGAAAATGTTCACTTTTTTTCAAGATAATTTAATATATGTATGTCAGTAAAATTATGATTAAAGAATCCACTCAGTCAGCGATAGATACCAGGTGACTAGAATTCCTAGAAAAAGGAATTCTTGCAATTAAAAAAACCCTTTTCATATTCAATATTTGCTATAGAAATATACATTTGGGAAATATGTAATTATTTGAAAATAATTGAAGGATGGTCTTTGGCTTTCCACCTATATTTAAAATATTGTAAAATTAAAGTTATTATTGCTGACTTTATAGGAGAACCATGTTCTCATACAAACGCTTAGACAGCCTGAATTCATAGAATTTGAGTTTAAAAATCATATATTGTTCTGGATAATTACCAATAACTGAATAGCAAAGGAGATACCCAAAAGTATATTGATATAAAGATGTATCCACATTTGGTAGCAGAAACCAAGCATTATTTCTATTTTAGCTTGGAAGACAACATACGTAGAATATATTATTTCAAGTATAACATTTCTGAAGTAAACTATTATTTGAAAAAATCTCAACAAGAGGTAAGTTGTGCTTTACAAACACTATTGGAATCCTTTTATTATCTTTGACATTTCAGAATTTTTTTCCAGAGTTTTATATTCAAATAAATAAAACAAGTAGATATTTTCTGGCAGTTAAAAAATAACACCTTTATTTTCAGTACTGATTTTGTTATTTATCAGAGTACTATAAATACCAAAAAGTGTCATAAAATTTACCTCCAAATTATTTCATGATAAACATTTTTACAAAGAAATCAGAAAGTATTAGGTTGCAAGTCTAAAACTGTTGGAAATATTACCTGATGTGATAAGAGAACACCCATAGCCAGATGCATCAAAGTGCTTGAATAAAGCATCTTCTTAGAAGATGGACCTGGAAAACAGCCAAATAACAAGTAGAATTCTCAGGCAACATTAGGGAAATAGGAAACTAAACATGGGTCTGGTAGATTTGGTAACCACAAATTCATCCAATACTAGTTAGAGAAGATAAAGATATTTGATTACAAATGAAAATCAGGCTGGATAAATCCGTATACTCAGCTCAGCTAGGTATTCTGGCAGACCCACACAAACTTGATGATAGGATCTCTCTTCTTGGAGCATGCAGAACCTGGTTCTGACTCTGCCGGTTAATCTGAATAACTCTGCATGAAAAAGGGCTCTTTGAGGAGGACGAGTTTGTCATATTCTTCAATGGCACGTGCATGGGGTGGGGGAGGACACCTGCTTAGCCGTTCAGGTTTAGTGAAATCACCTGTGACAGCGTACAGCCACATTGCCCCCACATCT
Organism: Ursus americanus; assembly: GCF_024610735.1. Classification (NCBI taxonomy): domain Eukaryota; kingdom Metazoa; phylum Chordata; class Mammalia; order Carnivora; family Ursidae; genus Ursus; species Ursus americanus. The sequence continues at coordinate 71,155,128 of NC_142128.1, forward strand.
GTCGTTTTGACTAAAATTAAAGATGAGTACCTGGAGAACATTACAATATACCTCTAATCAGAGCACCATTATGATTTCTAGATAAAAGTGGTCCCAGTGGGGCAGTATCCTAACCTGGGTCATTGGCTTCCTCCCTAGGGGCAGTTATGTCATCACCTTGTAAAGTTTGGATTTAAAATCTGGGGATGGGGTGACAAGGGCAATAGATCCTGATTTTTCCCATCTTCATTTTCTCTTGGTATTTCCTAACTGGGATGTCTATGGTTAAGGTCAATTTCAGCTTTCTGAACTCATGTTTTAAAAGCCAGATAATTCTGAACACTTCCTCTTTTACTTTGTTATAGTCTCACCATTCTTTTTGGTTATGAATGAGGTTGAGTCCCTGGGGTCTCCCCTGTGTTCCTCCTTCAGATATCTGTGTTTTTTACTGTGATAAATTAAATCTACCAAGTCTTTGTAGATGTTACTCAGGGTTTTCAAGAACAGCCTTACATGGGGGTGCTGTAATACAGGAACCCCAAAAATGTCTCATTTATACCAGCACCTGTCACAACAAAGTAGAGCAAAGAGATTGTCGGGCCAGCGTATTTACCCTCTTTATAAGTTCTGTGACACTGAGCCCCTCGCCACTGCTTTGTGTGGACTTCTGGTTTCTGGTTCTTCATGTGGGGAGCTTGGAAGTCACCACTCTATCCAAGCAAGGAGTAAAAAGCCGAAGAGACTGAAAAATCAACAACTCTTCTTGGCCCCATAAGAGCAGGGAGGACACATGGTGAACTACTGCCTCAAAGTTTGGAAAGACAGGTGAATACAGGGAGTTGCAGCTTACGGAACCAGCTGCTCACTCCCCAGAAACCAGCAGGGAACCAGAGCTGGGGTAGGAACCCCAGAACTGTAATTGATGAATTGCTGGAGCCTCAGTGCCCACACCTCCAGGAATCAAAAACTCCAGGGGGACCTAGTCATGGGGAGGGCCCTCAAAATATTGTGTGATTTAACTCCTGGAGTTCCACCAGGTTCCCACAGTGAATCTGAAACAGGAATCCCCCTGGACTTCTTTCAGAGGGAAGGGGAGAGGGAACCATTTGAAATACATCAGTAAGCCCTGTTCTTAACAAGGACTGCTCTTAGGGGCAACTACCTAACTAGAGCTTAACCTGCTGGCGATTATAGGTGCCTAACTGACCTGGGAAGTGAAATGAGCAACTCCAGTCCACTCTAGCCTTCCTGTTTCACCTCAGGTGGGGGTGGGGAGAAAAAACATGAAAAACTCTCGTGAAGCTCACAGTCCAGAAGTATAGGTTCACTGAAAGGCTGCTACCTAATCATAGGACTATAGAAAGCTTTCTCTCCTCTCATACCTCACCACCACATTACTATGGGCCTATTTACAGCAGTTCTTTTTACCCTGTACATTATGTCTGGCTATCAAGAAAAAAGAAATTACAAGGCATACCAAGGGCAAAAAAGCACAATTTGAAGAGACAGAGTAAGCATCAGAAACAGGCATGGCAGGGATGTTAAAATCCGACTAGGAATTGAAAACAACTATGATTAACATGCCAAGGGTTCTAATGGATAAGGTAGACTGCATGCAAGAACAGATGGACGATGTAGGCAGAGAGGTGGAAATCCTAAGGAAGAACCAAAAGGAAAGGCAAGAGACAGAAACACTGTCACACAAATGAAAAATGCTTCTCGTGGGCTGACTAGTGGATTGGACACAGGTCAGGAAAGAATCACTGTGCTTGAAGATATATCAATAAAAACCACCAAAATTAAAAAGCAAAGAGAACAATTGAGGAAAATAACAGAATACTCAAGAACTGTGGAAGAACCACAAAAGGTATAACATGCATAAAGGGGACACCAGGAGGAGAAGAAAGACAAAAGAATGGAAGAAATATTTGAAACAATAATAACTGAGAATTTTCCCCAAACTAATATCAGACACCAATCCACAGATATAGAAAGCTCATGGAACATAAAGCAGGATTAATGCAAAAACCAAAACAAAACAAAAGCAAACTCTACCTCAGCATATCGTTTAAGAGTTACAGAATATAAAAGATACAGAAAAAAATAAAACCCGAAAGAAGGCAGAGGGAAAAAAACACCTCACTTCTAAAGGAATAAGGTAAGAATTACGTCCACCTCCTACTCAGGAATCTTGCAGTCAATAAAAGAGTGCAGTGAAATATTTAGAGCTTTGAAGGAACAAACCCATCCAACTAGAATTCTGTATGCTGCAAAATTATCTTTCAAAAGTGAAGGAGAAATAAAGACTTAATCAGACAAACAAAAATTGAAGAAATGTGTTGCCAGTAGATCTGCCTTATGAGAAATGGTAAAAGAAGTTTTTTGGAAAAAGGAAAATAGAACATGTTAGAAACTTAGATCTACAAAAAGAAAGGAAGAACATTGAAAAAGGAACAAGTAAAGATAAACCTTCATTTTTCTTATTTTTAAGTAATCTAACATATAACAGTGTGTTCAGAATAATTGCAACAATGTGTTCAATGATGTATGCTTATGTATATATCTTATATCTATATATCCATGCTCATGTATACTTATATATGAGTGAAATGAATGAGAGCAATGATAACAAGGGGGAAGGAATAAGGTACTAGGATTGCTTTGTTGTTCTAAGGTACGCACACAACCGGTAAAGTAGTACAGTGTTATTTGAAAGTGGACATGGATGAGTTGTAAATGCATATTGAAAGCTCTAAGGTAACCACTAAAAAAAGTTAAAAAAAAAAGTATTACAGATATGCTAAGAAAGGAGAAAAAAAATGGAAACATATAAAATGCCCAATTAAAGCCACAAAAGAGAGTGAGAGAAGTGATGTTGTTGGCAGTGTTTGGTTATTCCTCAGCCATCAGAAATGCACAAATTTTGTTGGCTCAAGTGACTCTACCAAGTATACCTGGAAGTAATGAGTTTAGGGGGGAACTCAGCTTATGAAACTCTGATGGGTATACCTCTTCTGTCTTTTCTGTCTATATCCTCCATAGCCCAGCGGTGAGGGGTACTTCTGCTTGTTGAAAGTACTGTTCCTAAAATTGGCCGAACCCCTTCCCTTAGTGAATCTGCAACTTCTGTCTCCACTGCAGGATGACCGGAATGTCTGTGTGGGTGGACTTCTGTTTCACTGTGGGACGCGCCCCCACACTCCCTTACAACGTCAGGCACCCTATAGGGTTGGAAGAGGGACATATGACCCCTTCCTCTTAGATACATGTGACTAGGACTTTACCTTAGAAAGAGGGAGAAGCTTCACAAGTGCCTCGTCCCTCTTCTTGTTATTATAGTTTTCGTTCCTCATTTTCCCTAGAATGACTCCCACATCTCTGCTCAGGGACTTGGGCATTCCTCCTATCATCTTTAGGGCACTTGAGAGCTTCTCCAGTGCCTTTCCCACTCTGGTTATATACCATCACCCTCTTCCTCAAGCAAAGAATTTCCTCTGCTACCTTCTCTATTGGAGTAAACAAAAGCCAGGCTTCTACCATTCCCTCCCATTCTCTACCCTCCTAACCCACCTTTAGTTCGCTTGATAAACCTGCTTTCTTTCACTCACGTTTTCCCACATCTCCTACATCACTGTATACCCTGGAGCAGATAATAGTGGGTCCCATCCTTGTTTCTTCCTTACCCAGCCACTTTAACCTGGACTTTTTGCCCTACCAATTCAAAGGATAGGCTGTAATGTCACACGCTCACCATGGCTGTATTGACTTATCACAGAAAAGAGATGAATTCAACCAGTTGAGGCAATGTATTCATCACACAAAAGCAAACTTTCATGTGGGCTTATGCAGGCAGTAGGGGGTATCCACCAGCTCAGAGGACCTCCAAGTTTCCTTAAAATTTTTATTTTTTTAGTTTTTTTTAAAGATTTTATTTATTTATTCGACAGAGAGAGAGACAGCCAGCGAGAGAGGGAACACAAGCAGGGGGAGCGGGAGAGGAAGAAGCAGGCTCATAGCGGAGGAGCCTGATGTGGGGCTCGATCCCATAACACCGGGATCACGCCCTGAGCCAAAGGCAGACGCTTAACCGCTGTGCCACCCAGGCGCCCCCTTAAAATTTTTATTTTAAACCAATTGCAGGGGTTAGTCAACATTTAATATATGAATATGTGAATATATGAAATGTCCACCATGTCACAATACTTAAGAACTCTCCAACTTAAGGCTTCCAATCAGAAATAGAGTTTTCCAAGGAGTAGAGACTACTGTTTTTCAAAGTAGCCCTAACAATGTCTATAATGCCCTCCAACTACTCAGCCTAATACAAAGCTTCTCCCTACGCCAGTTAATCCCCACATTGCCACCAGGGCTATCTCCCTAAAAATAAATAAGTAAATTTTGTTTGAATGTCTCAAAGCTCCATGCCCTTCATGCTCTTTGTAAACCTTTTATAACCTGTTATCGCCTCTTCTCTCTTCTACTCTTGGTTTCGTATTCTATAGACCTCACTCAAAGATGCCACTTACATGAAGCCTTCTGTTAGCCTGCCTGGAAACTAGTCATTTCTCCCTCTGTGGTGTTTTTTCAGGAAAAAAAAAAAGAAGAAGAAGAAGAAGAAGAAGAAGAAGAAGAAGAAGAAGAAGAAGAAGAAGAAGAAGAAGAAGAAGAATACAAAGTTTAGTTATTGAGTTGTTTTGACAGTTAACTCTCTCTGCAAAGCTATATTTGGTCATATGCATTGCTGGAAATTTTTATAGCACATAGATAATTACTCATAAAAACAGATAACTTGTATGAAAATAAACCCTGAATGGAAGCAACCATAGTAAGCACATTTGCAGAAATCTGTTTTGAAAGTCTAGTGTAAAAGTGAAAAATATCTAGTGGTTGGAATTGAAATCCAGATGCATAGGCTTGCAAGAGCCAATTGTGCACATCCTTTCCCCACGTGTTCAGTGATGTCACATCAGCCACATTAAGTGTATTTACATCATGGAAATCAGCAAATGTTCCAAATCAGGACTCTTTCCTACCTCCCCTTCACCCCCTCCCGACATCAAACATTCACAGCACTCCACTGAAAACTTTTGTTAAAAAACCATCCTGCATCTGTGGTTTGTAATTAAACCTTCTTTATTATCCTTATTTTTAAAATTCTTAGTCTTATCATCAGATTTTATTTTCAAAGCATGTTTTTGCTTAGGAATACATTTCATGGCAGTATTAATTTATCTTTTGGGGTTATTTCCACAAACACTTGACAAATTAAGCTCTATAATTGATTCAATCTGATTAGTAGAATAATTCCAAATTTTAAAATCAATGTTTTTTATCTTTATTATGTGGGGGTGGTATATAAAAAATTACAAATGATGTTGTCACCAAAGCTAAAAATTATTTCTAAGAATGGATGAATGATTTAAATAAACTATGAAACATAATGTAATTCTTCTATTATTTTTAACTTGTTTTAATTTTTCCTTGATACTTACATTCTGTTCCTTGCCTTTTCCTGCCTCTGGTGTCTGCTGGCATTCCTTGGTCTGTGGCCACATCACTCCATTGTCTACCTCCATCTTCATCTTGCCTTCTTTTCTGTGTGTGTGTATCTTCTATTCTGTCTGTGTCAAATCTCCCTGCACTTCTGTCTTACCAGGTGACTCATAAATGTGATAACATTGCACCCACCTGGATAATCTCAAGATATTCCCCATCTCCAAATATTTAATTACATCTTTTACTATTTAAGGTAATGTTTACAGGTTCCAGAGATTAGAACTCAATTTCAGCCCACTATATTACCAATCATATTTTTTAAAAAGCTACTAAATATTCACAAAAATCTATTCCAAGGGAGCCTAGGTGTTTCGACCATTTTTCAAATGCTTCAACAAAGTTGTCTAGCATTGCTAAGCAGTCACTGAACACTCAGGAGTGGCTAAAATAAAGATACAAACTATCTACCTTATTAATATACATGGATTATTTTGATTAATTTTTTAACTTCATCTTATGCATCTGTCATTTTAAAGTTTGTTATATGTGAAATACCTTGTCGTTTCCTTTCAGAGGTATAGTATAATCCTATATTAATTTTTAAAGTTGGGTTATTTATTCATGAACAAAGATTTTTCAATACTCATCTTGTATGAAGTACTTTTATTTCTGACCTGAAGATTTTATGACAGGTGTTACCAATTATGTATTTTTTCAGAAGTTCCAGTATACATAAATCAAATTGATTTGCCAAAATTCCTTATAATCATGATTTGAATTACAACATTCCCACTGAAAATGTTTTCACTGAATGCCAAGTATGTCTTCACTGTTTTATCATCTTCTCAGAAAAATAAAGAACCACAAACTACTGTTAAGGAATTACCTACAGAGTTTTAAGGAAACAGAGAGAAGTGATCTAGTTCAGAAAGATTCAGACCCTCAACCAGCACAGCGGGTTTAAAACAAGGTATGAGCTTATTAATTCATATTATTTTACTCCTCCAGTGTTTCATGTTTACTACCTTACTTAATACATGGAATTTAACAACAGAGAAATTATTCATGTGATACAGACAGCTTCGTAAGGTGAGGGGGAGTTCTTTTGGATTCAGACATAGGTTGATTTCTTGATTCTGGCTCATATGTAAGAGTGGACAAATCATTACCTTGCTGTATTTATTTATTCTAAGCTAGACATAGTGAACCTCACAATATATGATAATGGCTATTAGAATAAATAGGATAAAATACAAAAAGACCTATATTATGGGGTTAGAGACCGTGCTTGTGTGTTCAGGATTTGTTTTTAAGTGACAATCACTTATTTTTAAGGAAGTAAGAGAAGGCTTTAAGGAGAGTTTTCAACTTTAAAGACTGAAGAAAGGAGTGAGGAAAAAAGGCATTGCACACACACACACACACACACACACACACAAACACACAAAGGATGAGGAAGAGAATCAGGAGGAAGAGGATAAAGTTGTGGTGGATGAAACTAGTGTGGTATGTTTATATGACCCTGAGAAGCAGCCCCGAGTGCTTTAGAAAGAATGTTGGGTAGTACTAGAAAATAATGTCACACAGTTAGAAGGCACAGTACTATAGATCTTGAAAATCAGGAAAAAATGGTTACATGTGATGAGACAAGAGATAGAGAACCATTGAAGTTTTTTGAGCAGAAGAGTGACATAATGGAAATAGTTGATAATTTGCATATATAGTGAAAGAGTTTAAAGAATACTAATCAAATGAAATTGGGAACTGAGAAAAATATTTCTTCTGAAATAGACAATTTAATGGAAAATAGTGACAGTATCCAAGTAAATAACATAACAAGAAAAAGACTTTGTGGAATATTGATTTAATGCATCACTTAAGCAAGAGAATATCTCAAACCTGCATTATCTCTGCTCTATTTCCTTGTACCTTGGACAGCTTATCTATTTACCTCCCTCCAAAGAGCAGGCGCATTTTTCTACATGAGTTGTTTGCTTATGTTGTATAGTATTTAACAGTATGATAAACTGCATCTCAAAGAGAATTCAGCACTTTTAGAAGTTATGTATTTGTTAATATGCCATGGGTTAGAATATCATAATAAAAATGACTAAAATTAAATTCAGACCAGCAGAGGATAACTGCCATCATCATCATCTGTTGAAAACATATCACTGCCAAAGAAATCACTTTCAATATGCACAAAAGTTTGTAAATTGCAATTTGACCCCATTGTATAAATTTCAATAGTCATCTGAAACATCAAAAGAACGCATTTAAAATAATTATGTTGATTCTAAATTGTACATTCAAATGATATGTTCAGTTCACAGATTGGGGATATGACAAGAACATATGCCATAAAACCAAGATGAAAAGTTGAAGCTAGTTATCAAGCCTATTGTCAATTTTTAGATGCAGGTATGGAAAATCTACCTCTTTAAATTAAGAGGACTAATCTGGAAAAAAAACTAACAAACAGAAATTGTGTGGTTATGTCTATGTAGTTACCCTATTAGAGATAAAATTAGCCTTTATTACAAGGAAAGCTCTGTGGAATTCTTTTAGGATAGGAAAATAAATGTCATTCCCCATTAAAATGAAGCAAATGCCTTATTTGGTCAAGGCAGCATGCATAATTTAATTAGGTGCCTTAATATTCTGGAAAATGGCATGAAAGGGCAGCTCAAATATATTTAGCAGTTCTGAATTTTAGAGATACTATAGCTAAAAGATGTGTATCCTTACAAATACTTTATGATAGCATTACTTCTGTTCATGACTACAAAGGGGTCTTAGCGAATTTCTATTTCCCTAAAACGGCAGAGCACAATAGGAACAGGAAAGAATGAATGTGAAAGTTGAGAGGCAGAGAGCTTCATGAATTTCATAACAAGGATCTGAAGAGATCAAGGTTTGCAGCAATCTGGAAGTGGTAAGAGCTGCAAAGGATTTGGCTTTAGGCAGCAGAGGGTAGAGAGCAAAAAGCCCTTGTAATTGAAATTCTTTGCTGGGGGATGAGAAGTTTGATCTCACTTTTGTTTTCATGAATATAAGCAAATAAGAAAAGTGATATCTTGTTATTTATAAAACCCTGATTCTTGTGACAAACCCCTAATTTGGGGTTGGAAGTCAAAATCAAATGAAATACATCAGTGTCACTTGAGTTTCCCTCCCCTGAGAGTTGATTTGACTCCAGTTCAAGGAGAGAATTAGTAAATGTGAAGTGATGAAGATGAACTCAAAACATCGATGAAAAGCTCCCCCAAAGAACTTAATGAAAATCATACCCTTTACAGGCACCAAAGAACATCAAAAATCAAAACGAGACAGTTGTAAGAGAGATTTGCAGAGCCGAGAACATTAGTGTTGGTGTTGACTGGACTTTTACTTCCTTAATGTCAAGATTATTTTCTTTTCAATGGTTCTTATTTTTAGATTACATATATAATACATTATATATAATTCAATATATCAAAAGAAGCCTAAAAAATCAATGCCATATTTATTATTTTAGATGCATTTCAATGATTCCATACCTTATTATCTCTTCCTGTGAGGTAAGAAAAGGCATTATCCTCACTTTCATTTTCTCCACTGATGATAATGCTGGAAAATAGTACATTCTCAATAAATATTTGTTGGCTGACTGATTCAATCTTACTATCTATATTATAAAGGAAGAAAATGTTTAGGCCTCATAGGGTGCTTGAGGCAGACTTAAAGACCACTTTGCAGTTACTCCATGAGGCTGGAAGTGACTCTAATACAAGGGGTAGATCTGTTTCTATTAAAACGCAATTGATTAAACAAGTCAGAGGGAAAAGAGGTTTATTTACATATTATATGATGGCTATGCTCAGAAGTTGCACCAAACCTGTCTAGAATGGATATCTGTTTCTGTGACCAGCCCATGTCTGATCTGAATCAAAGTAACATAGTTCCTTGGGGATTGAAGGAAAGATGTCAGGAAACCCTAGGGCCAGAACAATACCAAGTCTTAAGACTGAGACCAGACTATGGCATTGTAGAAAATTCAAGAAGTATACTCTCCACATCTGTAGGCTCTCCTGCATCACTCCTCATTCTTGCTGAAGACTTTCCTTACTTTCTTTGCTGAAAATGGACTGTCAATCCTTTTTAGTCTATTGCCTGGAGCTAAAATCTTTTAGTCACAAGTTCAAATTCCTAAGGAAAAGACTGAAATTAACTGGGCTTAGATGAAGTCCCATATCCGGGCCAACAGGTGATGGGACACGCCTGCTCCAGTTGCAGTATGTGGATGGAAAGCTGCAGTGGGACTTCTTAACAATTCTGGGGAGACTATGTGCTAGTCATCCACTCTATTCCTGTCTACCTGTAGCTGCTGGCAGGAGTTCTCAACAAGAAATACCTTAAATGCCTTTCCACCCTGCCATGCCTCTATATCCTCTCAAGTGCGCTTGGCTAGATTTAGCCAGCGGATTTTTATTTGATCTAGTAATTGTCAACCTAAGGACCAATCTACAATCATCTTAGTATGCTCCATCCATTCCTGCTTTCTTTTGCTCCTACCCAGACCTGCAGCTCGGATACTAGAATACTTCACAGATGATAGTCTGTATAGTCCTTTCTGTCCCCACTAAGAAGCATGTTTTCGTCATTTGCTTTTCATTCCCTGAGCCCATCTCTAATGCTAAAGCTTAACCTGGAAATTTCCAGTATGACAATCATCTGTTAAAACAGCCCACTGATGTTACTATTCCCCTCACTCCCCAAACCCGTATGAGTGGAAAAAATAATTTGTTTGGGGGAGGGAGCAGAATGACTTCATTTTCTTTTTAACCTTTCTTTCAATCATTTTATTGCTCCCATCATAGACAAGTCCCCAAGAAGGATTTTTTCCTGTTTTTAATGTCTTTTAAAACAATATTTAAAAGAGTACATCCGACAACCCATTTTTCTAACTGGTATTTTCACTGCTTATTTTGAAACTTTAAAATTTTAAGCTTCACTGGTAAAACTTTCAACATAAATTATTAATCCAATTTAATTTAAATTTTCATAAGTTATTAAAGAAGATTGCATGTGAGTAACCAATTTTCAGATTTGGTAAGTTCTAATGCAAGACAGCGCTAATGTGCAGCCTTTGGGTATTAACTTTCCTTAAGTAAAGCATGAAATAATTTCTTTCATCCAAGACAAAATGTGGATGGCAGATGCTTTTCAAAGGGTTTAATTAATTATCTCAATTTTAGACCACCCAAGAGTTGGAAGTAGACTTGGAATTGAGTGTATAGATACAGCTCAAAAGTAACGTGATGTCTGCTAGGCCTAACAATTTTCGTAACTGAAGATCTTAATAGATAATTTGGTGTGTCTGTGAAAGCCATGTACTTACCTCTGTTAAGAAACTAGAGTTGTGGAGTGAATCGTTCTTCTTTATGCATTCTTTATTTTATTTTCTAAGGTCAATAAGATAATTCCTTAAAGTTAATTGCCTATAAGATACTTGCTTTCCTTAAAGTATCAACTCAGTCATTGTTATGGTGTGAGGGTTATTTCTGAAGATAAGTAAGAAATAACAGAAAAGAGACCTTCATGGAAGAGTCCTAGGAAGACTAAAAGAACATTCCGCAGAAGTTTCCCTAAATATTTACAACTCCCTAAATAGGGGTAAAAGTACTTCAACCTTGACATTTCACTGTGTTACAACCATATGGATACTCAATTTATACCAAGGAAGCTAGAACAGCTTAATTTAAGTTACTCATATGTGTGATATTAGAAAAAAAAAATGCCAAACCAAGAATGCAGTAGATAATACATCAATTAATGATGTTATTTGAGGATCATAAAATAATCTCACCTTTTACCAAAATGTTTCCTCTCCAAGTAGTCACTGCCTAAAATTTTCACCACTGGACACCCCAATGGATAAATGTCTTACCTAATTCTACTGATTCACACTGGTGCTGTCTAGTGGAACAACGCCATGGGGGAATGTTCTTTAACAAAATCAGTCTAGCAAAACGCTGAGCAAAGATTTCAGAAAAACAGATGATTTTCAAATTTATTTTGTCCTAAAAACATAGCAAACACTAGGCAAAAATTAGTTATCATATTTTTAAGCCCCCTCCCCCCAAAATCCAAGAGCTAAGTGAAATCATATCAAAGTTCAAGTTGTGGATTAAGATGAATGTAATATCTTGAATGGATAAATAAGGTAGCAGGACTTTTTATAAATTCTGTTTTGCTGGCATGTGGCTGAAGATCAGAGAAGGATTGCTGTGCCCCTTCATAAAGATATCACCTGCAGTTCAGCAACTGCACAAGACATCACATGCCGACAAGTGATAGCAAGGTATGACGTAATGTGGAGAATTAGGGAGAGAATGGACAGTAGAGGAGAAAAGGGGAGAAAGGAAATGAGAGAAACTCCCACTGAAAATAATCAGTAAGCCCTATTGAGTAGTTAGCCTCTAAAGCTATGTTCTGATCTAATGCTTCTAAGTGGTTTCTAGAGCTTTGCTAATAAGTGTCCTCAGTGGACCAGCAGCATCAGCATCACAAGGGAGACTGTTAGAGGGACAGGCTAATCTAAAACCATGCCTTCCACCTACAGAACCAGCTTCTGACTTTGAACCACGTCCCAAGTAATTCATATGCATATTAATGTTAGAAAAGCATTGCTATTTGGTAGGTAGATATAAACACTCAAAAGATGTACTGATAAGTGAAATCAAGACTCTAATGAAATCATTGTTCTTCTACATAAATGTAATTGTGTTATTTTAATCTGAAACAAGGTAATAATGATACCTTGTTTTGATGAATTTCATTTTAAAAATTAGTCTCTGTTCACAGGTTGTATGTGGTCTACATAGCTTGTTTCCTGTGATTGGAAGAAACAAAAAATACACTGCCTTTTATCATCAAAAGCATTAGACATTGGGAGATTTAAGGCCGCAGGTCAGCCTACTTCTCCCACTTGTTCACATGATGCCAAAACAGCCACATGAAAAATGACAAACTGAAATAGTGGGGTTTTTACTTTGTTCCACATTAATCACATGCATATTTGGGAAATCCTCTATGTCTGAGTGTTAGTTTTTACTTACTTGTAGGAAATGCGAACATAACACTCAAGAGAGGATAATAAACCGAGACAAACCAAAAGCCTTTCAGTCACTTAAAGGTAAACATCTAAAGTTCATAAAAGGTTTGTCTTTTACAGAGTTCAAAAAAGAAAGAAAAAAAAAAAAAAAAGAAGCAACCTCTTCAGCATGTTTGGCCCAACTCCCTAAGATCTGACCACACATCCCAATGTGTGCTCATTATAAATTCAGAACAGTTGAGAAACTTCCTACTCAGATATCATTTTCATCTGATCCCCATTTTCCCACCCAAGTCTCAGACCACCCATGACAAACAAACAAAATTACAACCAAGAGCTAATTTTATAACAAAAACAGTTTGTATGTAAATGTGTGAAAAGCAGACATTTCTATGTATCCTTTCTTTTAGAATACAAGTTTGAGGCCAAGTGAGAAGTCTTAACATAATCCAATAAGTCAGTACTTGCATGTCTGAGCTACAGAACTCTTAATATTTTCCCTGTCATTGTAGCTCTAAGTGTTGGGACTGCAAAGATGTGGTGCTGTTTCAATGTTTTGTTGTTTCTACAAATCATGTAATTTCCCGTATCTCGGTTTCTCTCTGTGTACTAAAGGGGATAACAACACTTCACCACATGCCTCATTGAGTTATTATAAATATCAAATATAACATTGGACCTTAAAGAGCTTTGAGATATGAGATGTGTCATGTACTGTGTAAATATAAAAGACAGTTACTGGTAAGTGTGTTTCTTAAAGACATTTTAGGATTTATAATATGGTATGTATTCTGGGCTTATTTAATAATACACAATTTAGAAGGTCCAGTTCTGCCATCAATGACATTCATTCGTTAATAGATTTTCCTTCAGATAGGTGAAAGTAGAAATTGACCTTTTTAATAGGAAGAATATCTCTGTGTGACAAACACATAGATATACTTTTTTTTAACTTTATTGACTGGACTTGAATAATTATAAAAGCATATATATACAAATTTGAAAGAATTAGCAAAACATAAAACACAAAATTAATTTATTGGTGTTCTTTTTATTTTATTTTCATCACCACTGCATTTGGGCATTTTATTCAATTTCATTTTCTCAACCAATCCTTTATAGCTGAATATACTGAATGGCTGTTTTACACTGTATTTAGAATTTTTTTAGCTCAAGTTTTGAACAATAAGCACAAAAATTTCAGAAAATTAGACTCATATTCAGGCAGGGACAGACACATAACAGACAAGTACATTTGAAAAATAAGATATTTTCTGATAATAATAAGTTCAATGGGCAAAACCCAAAACCAGACAATAAATTAGATAGGATAATAAGTGGGTATCATCCTAGAAGAAACATTTCTCTGAACAGCGACATGTGAAGAGAAACACAGATGATGGGAAGGAGACCGCAGGGGAAGATCTAGGACAAGGGTACGCTAGGCCATGGGCACAACTAATCAAACAGCTTGAGGAAAGTCTGAGACAAGGCAGGTGTGATTGTAGTGCAGTGAAAGAGGGGTGGATACAAGATGAGATCGGGGTGTTCAGTAGGGACCACAATTGGATGATGTTGGGTCTTATAGGTCATAGTAATGGAGGCTATTTTAAGTGTAGTGGGCAACAATTGCAGAAATCTAAGCAAGAAAGTGACATAATTTATTTTATATTTAAAAAGCTAGCTGCTCTGTGGAGAATATACTGTGGTGTGAGTACATGTGTAGAGGCAGACGGACCAGATACAAGATGATTAGAATAATGCACGTGAGAGATAATAGTGGTTTGGATGTGCATAGCAGCAGAAGGCATGGTGAGAGGTAATTGCATTTACAGTCTATTTCCAAGATAAGCCCTACAATATTCACTTATCAGTGGGCACGTAAAGGAGAAAGAGGGAAATCAAGAATGGTAGCTAGGTTTCAGAGTCAGCAGTTTTTTGGATGGACGTATTATTAGCTGAGTTAGGGAAAACTGGAGAATGAGCAGCATGTGAAAAAAAGAGGAGGATCTAAGAAAATTAGAAAGCATGTGACTTGCCCAACCTCATAATTTTGATTAGTTCTTTTTTGTTTAGGAAACCCTTGTTTTTACAGACCCCCAGAAGGGGAGAGAGATGTGTGATAATACTTAAGATTTCCTAAAACTCTACTGGAGTTTCGAGACAGATTTTAGGCCAGGGGAAAGGGAACCAAGTCCCTCTGAGTCTGTGAGTGGGTTTTGAATCTTCTCTAAGAGGAAAGGTACTGAATCCACTCTGTCTTTATAATTTAGGACTAGAATGATAGTTTCCCCTGGGAATTCTCCAAATCACTAAACAAATGTGGTACTTTGCTGATTGCATCAATTTTACTTGAAGATTTCAAAGGCTTGGGAGGCCAAGTTTAAGAGACTTAATTCTATGTAACATATAATACCATTTATAAATTATGAAATAGAATTAAACATTTCCATGCATTTTTCTAGATAAAACATGAGATTATAAAAGCAGGCACCTAAGCGCCTTTTAGATTTTGCCTTATGGACAATGGACGTCACTCAAGAGTTTTTAAGCAGAGGAGTGAAAGAGTCAGTTTCCCTTTGGAAGACCCATTTGGCTGCAGGTTTGAGAGAGGATTGTTACAGTAGTGAAGGTGGTGGAGTAGGGGTAAGCAAGACTGGAGACAAAGGAGACCCCTAACCTGAACTATCATGCATACTAAAGCATATACACCAGGAATGAGATGGAGTGAAATGGACAGATTCAAGAGATCTATGGGCATGATGATTAGTTGGATATGAAAGTCCAATAAAGGAAAGGAAGATTTGAATATCAGATCCAAGTTGTCTGTCTTTGGTCCCTAGTGTACTATTCAGTGAGACAGGCAACAACGAAAGATGCACAGATTAGAGAAAGAGATGATGACTTTAGTGTTGTATGTATTGGGTTGAATATCTGTGAGACATCCAATGGGAAAGGTACGGTGAAATCTATACAGCTGGTGCTCAGGAGAAAGGCCAAGGTTTCAGAGAGAAATTATCTGTGTTGAGTTGCCATTGAACTCAAAAAAGGTGACTTAGAATCTGTTGAGTGAGAAGAGAATAGGGTCTGAGGAGGTATCTGAAAAATACAAATATATTAGAAACAAGAAGAGAAGAACCAGTTTTTATAAAAGAGAATGAGAAGCATAAAAAAGAGAAAGAAAACCAGGAATAAACGAGTCCAAAAGGAAAGAACACTCCAAGAAAGAGAAAGTGATCAAATGCCTAAATATTTTAAAGAACACAAGTATTAAAAGGACTGAAAATTGTTCATGAGATTAAGCAACACAAAGGTATTTGGTGGTCTTGCTAAAAATTAATTAATTAATTTAAAAAAGATGGCAAGCCAGATTGTAGTAGGTAGAGAAATGAAAGAAAAGAAAGTAGAAATAGTGAATGTCACTAAATTATTTAAGAGGTTTGCCCAGGAAGGACAGAATACAGGAAAGGAGGCCTAGTATCAAAGACAGGAATTTTTAAATATTGAAGAAACTTGAGCTTCTTAAAATGCTAATAAAAATACTTTGTAGGCAAGGAGCTGCTGACAATTTGAGAAACATAGAAACATTTAAGAAAAAATTTTGGAGAAGCTATCACCTATGAACTCTGTAATTGATTTGCTTTGGGCAGGTTGAAAAACTTTTCCATTTTAATGAGAAGGAATGAGAAAAGGATGAATCTACATTTTGGCAAGTTTGTTGAGAATGGGAAGGCAATGCAATCCGGGGGGAACAATAGAGTAGAGAGAGAAAGAAAGGATTGGATAACATTGTGAAAAATGAGAAAAAGCTAAGTGGGCAGTTTTATACAGCATTGAGTAACTAGTCAAATTTGGAGACTATGAGCTTATAGTAACATCTCTTATAGACAGATTAAATTTTTATCTAGCAGCTCCTGGAAGCCCAGAATAGCCTAGAGATTATCAGTTGTATGAATCCAAAATTGGGTTTTGCCTGGTGGGACTGATGGGACATCAGAAGGAAAACAGGGCGAGAAAGTTACGTATCTTAACCAGATGCTATATGACATCTTGAAATACAGGCTATAATAGGGCAGGAAGTATGAAAGGAAAGAGAATGGACCCTGCAAGAGGATGATAGATAAGGAAACAATGGAGGAGCGAAAGAATTGGAAATATCAAAAAGGTTGAAAAAGACGTATGGTAATAGAAGTGGAAGGGTTGGAAATGGTAGATAGAGAGTAGGTGACTTGACTTTACAATATTAACGGTAAACTTTTCCAACGTACATTTTGGGTGCAAGTGATTGTGGTGGGAGTGGAGGTGGCTACGTCATCAGAATTGTTATCAGTGAAGTGAGATATTGGAGTGTTGAGTGGATTGCCCTTATGAGCATTGAACTAAACTGGGGTGATGGCAGAACAAGGGATGAAGGGGAAATCTGAGACCCAGGTGCCTGGTGTCCAGTGAATGAGAAGGACTGAAGAAAAAGTTGGTAGGTGACAACAAGGAGGAGTTACATACATGTGTGCAAATCCTGTGACCATTAGTTTGGTCAGTGTTAAGTGTCCTATATGATTAATTTAGACCAATATTGGGGAGAATCTGTGATCTCACAGTAATTTCCCTACTTGTCCTCCAGTGTTTGGTTCATTTATTTGGACGCTTTTTGAAAATATTCTTTTTAACATGCTAGCATTATCTACCAGATTTTTTGTGATCTGTTGGCTACCATTGAATAGGTCACTGCAAGATAGGAAAAAAAAATCAGCAAAAATTAATCTCATCTCTCTTATTATAGGCATTATGAGGGATTAAAAATACAATTCAGCCCTTGAAATATTTACACTCTACTAGAGAAATTTAATGAAAATAGGGTAACGTAATACTAATACATGGATGTTGTATGAGAAGGCAGAACTAAAAAAATTCTGGATAGCATGGGGTGATGACAATTTAAGGGAAATTAACTACCACCCAATGAAGGAGAAATATTCAAAAAAGGAGAAGACTGAAAATTATCTTCTAATTCTGCTTTGGACCTGCTTAACCGATCCCAGCTACAGCATAATCTAAAAGATAGCAGTGTGTAATTTACATTGGATAGGTGGTGAGGATGCAATCATATTTCCTTCAGAAAGTACCTCCAGTCTACAAATAGACCACACAGGGGTAGGAGGAGTGAGTGGGAGTTCCCTTTAATTTGTATGATTTAGGCTGCAGGAGGGACACATTCAAGAAACTCCATGAGGGCTCTTGATACTTCCCAGCAGAAATGGAATTTTTTTTTTTAAGATTTTATTTATTTATTTGACAGAGCGAGAGACAGCCAGTGAGAGAGGGAACACAGCAGGGGAGTGGGAGAGGAAGAAGCAGTCTCCCAGCGGAGGAGTCTGATGTGGGTCTCGATGTCAGAATGCCGGGATCACGCCCTGAGCCAAAGGCAGATGCTTAACGACTAAGCCACCCAGGTGCCCCCAGGAATGGAATTTTTGACGCCATTTTGGAAAGGATCCATGACTTGTCTGATCCTATTATTCCATGGGTTTCAAACTCTGAACCAGTTGTAGGGTTCCTTAAGCCCCAGACTAATGTTCTGGGAAAAGTGCATTCCTTCAACAAACATGGAAGCGTCTATCATTGCAAGATTCTGTGCAAGGGCTCTTGAGGGGTGCAGAGAAAAATATGGCTCCTTGCTACTCTAATGCCTATTTATAGTCACACGTGGGTCACTTTTAATGGTATGGTCTGGGTCTGAACCAAACACACTTACATGACTGAAGTGGGTATTCTCCATTTATGCTGAAATAATCAAATATATTATACCAGAAAAAAAATTTATAAAAAAAACCTTATTCAGCATCATAATGAGAATGTCTATGGTGTGTAAAATGGATGAGAGTTGGTTTGAATCAAGTACCATCAACTACCAACTCCATGACTCTGGGTAGTATAAGCCCCATTTTCTCATCTTTAAAACAGGGATAACAGAATAACTAATTTATTAGTAGTTGTAAAGATTAAACCAGAGGATGTGAAGTGCTGTGCACGTTAGCTGGCATACATAATAAGAAGGTACCCATAGCAATCATGACCATTATTATTTTAGAAGGCAAATTATCTAGTTGAAAACATGGACATGCAATCAGTCATATGTGGGTTAAAACCATGGTAGTAAAGTACCCAATTTTGCCAACAGGAAAAGAAAGTAATAAAATGGACTCTATGGGTTGTTGCAATGATGAAATTAATCAAGAATGACTATGTTTTAGCAGGTACACAACAAGAAAGAGCAAACTACTACTCACTTAGAAATCCCTTCACTTATTTTGCATAACTCTGTGGATCAGTATAAATGAATAGAGTTATTATTTGTCAGAGTAGATGATCTCTAAGATAACTTGTACCTCTAAATCGTTACAAATGCACCAGAGATTTTTAGGAATCAGGTGAATGAAATCATCCTGAAAGAGATGAAATGTAACTCCTTGCTGCCAGTTTTATGAAATTTTTGCATTACCATAAGAGGTAAATTTAAAAAATGACTTTGGAAAAATTATACTTCCTCTTCATCCCTGCTTAGCTGAAGCCCTTTCTTTGATTTCCTTGACATTGTTGCCTTTTAATGTTTTCCAGAGTTATTTTTCCCCCTGCCTTCTCCAAAACGTAATAGCTACTCAAAAAATTAATTCTATTTCTGTGTCATTATTGAATAATTCAGCCTGCTAGTTTAGAACTGCAACAAAGCTTCTTGATCAAAATAAAATCTGTGAATTCATCACTGAAAAAAAAAAATGATTTTGTGCTTCAAAACATGATTGAGTTCAACAAAGGAATGAGATGATAATTTACTTTCTGTCACCTCCAAAGTTAACTGGGAAAACACACAAATAAACAAACACGTTCTTCTGACAGGCAAACAGGCAAATCACAGACAACACTGCAGGGCTGGGGGATCAAAAGGGAAAAAAACGTCTTGAAAAAGCTGAGCTTCCAATCTCCTCCCACTGGTCTCTGTGAAGGATGACTTCAGTCCCTTTCTTAACTAATTCTGTCACTGTAAAATCCTACAGTCATTCTTCCACACATAAAGGACAAATAAGCTCAAGAGGAGGATCTAGATGCTTTCAGTTTTAACTATTCACCAATGGTGGAAAAGGCAGAGTGCCTAAGCTATGGCTGGGTGGCCAATAGGACGGCTGTGTGTCTCCCACATGACTCGCTGCCCCTGGCTTTCACATGGGCTGTAATTTCGTTCAATTCAGAACTGCAGACAGTACAGCTTTCACAGGAGCAAGGGATGCCTGAGCACAAGTGGCTGAGTTCCGAGTGACTTTGTGAAGCACTTTCCTACCTCCCTCCTTCAGGAAAACGGGGATTCTGCACCTGCATCAGGGACAGTCTGGCAAAAGCCTCTGCTGTGCCTCCGGGGACAAGGAACTAGCACAAATAACCATTCTGAAATTGTAAGTATACATTTCTTTCCGTCAAGTGTACTGATTAAAATAGTTGTATGTCATAAGCATCAAAGATTTGAAGATTTTTAGGGCACTCTTTTATATGTGTACGGAAAGGTATTCGGCAGGCAGGAAGATGTTTCGGGGACAATTGTTGAATGCTTTATTATGTTAAAGATAAAGAATTAAAACTAAAAGTCAGGCATTCCAAAGAGTAGCTGCAGGAGGGCTGCACCCCGGAACATTGCTCCTGTGTGCTGCTTTGTTCATAGGGAAAGATGAAGGCACATACATATGTACTTAGTTCACTTCTTTTCATTCTTTACGTCTCATCAGATCTGATCTGTCCCCGAGAAAAATAAAAGACAAACTTTGCTGACTCCACTGACAAGGGTACCATAGACTTTCCAGACATCTGACAGTTATTATAATTAGCTATGAAAGACTGCTAAGACACTTGGGGGCAAATAGCTCTTAAATTCCGAACAATGGCTTCAAGCCAGAGCTTTCTTTTTATTTATTTTTTAACCACCACTTTTCATTTCATAATAATGATAGAGACCGAGCTGGTTTCGGTGTTTTCGTCCACAAGATGCGAAATAAAGTCCCGGCAGAAGTGAAAGGTGACTGGCTAAAGTGGTCAGTGTAAAGATAGAAGGATAAGACAGCTTTCTGTATCAGGATCCAGCCTTCCATGTATAAAGATTTTTTTTTTTTTTTGAAATTCCTAATAGGGTGGAGTGAGGATGTGGGGGTGGGGAGGAAGCATGCGGAAGCTTCTTTATAGAATGCTTGAAGAATAAAAGAATTTGGGATTTCTTCTTACTAGAAGGCAAAAGATACACTTAGCATCTAACTTACATGCTTGCTAAGGTTTTTTGTTGGAGTTTCAAACAGAAGCCACATACAAACCAGTTTTTTTTTTTAATTTATAAAATAATTGGAAACAAATGAGGGAAGAATGATCCTGTATTATTGCTTTCTTTTTACATTCAGCTAGGGTAATCTAGCAATGCATTATGCCTTTACTTCTAGAATCATCCAAATTCTTAAAAAGTTATAACCTAAGTCTCATAAGAAATTAAAAGGCAGATCAAATCAATGTGATTGTGACTGATGAAGATTTTGAACAAAGCCCTCCAACAAAAAGAGAGTTTGTAAGAAAACATTGCCCTCCTTATTTTTAAAAGAGAGTATCAACTCCATCAATTATTGAAAGGAATTATTCAAAGGCTCCAGACATAACTAATTATGGCTTAAAGAGATCTGCCAGAGCAGAGCTTGTGTTCTAATTATAAAAGTCCAAGACGGTAGGATTCATTTTTTAAAGAGGACTTGGACACAAATTTTCGCATAATCTTTTTAAAATACACCATTTTTTTTTCTTTGTCTGCTCTCATGTTATCTACACCTCCCCCACCGCCGCCCACTGTGTGCTGAGACACCTGAAGGCTAGACATAATGATCAACAGAGCTCCAGCCTGTCTGGACTCCAGCCAGGTTTTTTTCCCCCCTCTACAATCAAGGACCTTGCACGCAATGCATGCCGAGCCTATTCCACTGCTATGTGCAGATCCGGGATGGAAGTCTTACACATACTGCGGAAAGATTAAAGACAACAATATCCCCTTTCTTTTACCCCAGACAGCCTCATTTTTTAACCCTTTCATTACCTTTAAAACCAAGACGTCTTATCCGTTCAAATGCAGGTCTCAAGGGACCCTGCAACTCCTGCATCATATTGTACAGATACACATGCCTCATTGGGTGTAGAAATCTCATCTCTCGACAGACCCGTCAAGGGGATATTTTAGGATTAACAGTGTGCTAACTAAACAAAACACAATTTACTCATGTGGGAAATGCATTTTTGAATGAACTTAAGCTGTATGAAATCTGGAAAAAGTCAAAGGTCTGTGGCAAGATTCTTGCAAACCTTGCAGAAGGTTATAGCATTTCTGATGATGCTGTTCTTTAACCGTCTTTCTCTCTCTCTCTCTCTCTCTCTCTCACACACACACACACACACTCAAGAGACACATTCAGCCAGGCAATTATATCATTATATCACAGAGAAACCCTGGTTTGCTGGTGATGTCATCACATATAAAATTTCGCCTTTGTGGGCAACATTTTCAATCACCTAATCGCCAATGTCTGTTGGGTGTGTGCCCATAGGAAGTTCACATGTTTGTGGGGTTAACCAACACCCACAGGAAAGGACTATTTTATTTGTAGCTATCTCTTTCTTGAAGATGTGTTTATGGGGCAGTATGGGCATGTTTATCAAGGTATCTGTCTGTAGTCAGGCAGAGTTTTCTGGTTCTAGGAAGCCTTAATAATATGCTGGTTGAACATTTTAGAGGTGGCTGAATTTCAATGCCCTGAATAGGATGTAGAAATGGTAAACATTGTGCAGTCCCTTGGATAAAAATGCTACAATACTGGTAGGTGGTATGACTTGGTGATTCTTATTTGCTATGTAAATTTTTGCAAACATTAAATCATTTCACTCAACTTATTGGTTAAAGAAAGAATATATACAAATGATTTAAAAGTAATGTTCATTTCATGTGCTCTGGGTTAGAGAATAATTGGGTTAAAATTTTGTGGGCTGGTGCAGTGTTTGTTTTTATTTTCAAGTTTATTTTATGGGTCTTACACTAAACAGTTATCCACCAAACAAGTTGTTTCGATTTTTAATAATGTGTGTATTTAAGTGTACTATTTTATTTTACTTAATTCAAATAGAACAAAGTTTAGTAATTTTATGAAAATATATTGCCATATCTGAGACATAAATATAGAACAACCGTGCATACATAATGTCTCTTAATTACTAAGTTTCGATATGTAATTTAAGTTAATCTTCATTAATGTAGAACGGCGGGTATAGTTACCAGTTCCTATATACCAAGTATTTGATACATTATTTTTTTGAATTTTGAATTTTGGAATATGCTCTGAATACTTCTTTCTTGCATACTTAGAAAAGGATTAATTTTTGAAAGGATTTGCAAGACATATGTATATGAACAGCACGATTTATACAACATATAAATTGAGATTACTTTTGCTGAGGTATTGTGTGATTGTTTTAAAACAAGAGAAAAAGTGTTTTGTTCTTTTTTGCTTTCATGTTACTTTTGTTGAGAAAAGTATATAGCTCAAAGAACAGACACATTTTGTACTTAGAAAAAACAAGCTACACAAGTTAGGTGACATTCTGTGGGGTAAGACTCCAGTGCGAACTAATAAATAACTTTTTTGAGAAATTTTTGGGCTTGACTCCGTAATTTTTACATAAATAGTTCTTCCAGCATATAGTGGAGTTCATGCCTGAGGATGAATTATATAATTGTTTTGTCAAACATAAAAAATGAATAAGTAGTTGGATTTAAATTTCACCTACTTTCTAAAAACAAAACATGACATTGCCCACTGGGATACAGGTTACTAAAAAGGCATCTTTCAAAGAAAGGAAGATAATGGACTTGATTGAAATAGTTGAACTACGTAACGCCAATTCAAGAACAAATGGTTTTTCAGAGCATAAAGGAGAAAGAACAATTTACTATAGTACAGTTTATTCTTCTTACACAATAGTAATGATTTATTTGAAATGGCAGAACAAACATAGTAAATATACAAAAACAACCAATGATATCTTATGTCAGAGATATGTCAAGATTCTTGTTTCATATATTAGAATATCCTTAATTCAATTATTTATCTGAACACTTTAGTGAAAACCTACTCTCTTGCTTAGCATATATGTTGATATTATAATCATGTGTTCTTTCATATGTGGATAGATAGGGTATATATAAAATATATTTGAATGTAGTTTTATGACCAAAAATAATTGTTGGTATTTTATTATAACCGGACGTGATTTTTTTTAATGATCTTTAGTTAGAATATTAACATATTTTAATACAATGAAATTTAGATGGGGAGGTCAACATAGCTATATCTATTCTAGCAGAAGGACATACTCAGATAATGGCTAAATTAATGTATTGATGATGTAATTATTGCAAATGCCTCATATCAAAACATATTTCAATCATATTAAAAGATATGACTTTAATGTGGCAAACAGTATAAAATGTTATTTTTTAGAAAAACTTTGTTTCTTAACATTATGAAGATGATTTCTTAAAGTAGACTCACACTATAATTTCTCTTTATGAAAGGATAGATTGGGTTTTTTAAAAAACTTGCCTTTAGGCTTGAGACCTGAAATTATTTTGAGTAGATGCCCGAGCACTGCACAGAGAATGAACAGGAACCTCAAGTCACAATGAGAAAGGAAGGAAAATTGGTTTGGTTGCTTCATGCTTCAGATTTTATTCTTTCAAGCCTACATGCAGACAGCACTCAAAACTAATTTGAGTGAAAACTATCCAAGTTATTTTCACAATTTTCAAAAGACCCACGGTCCTGTTGATATCCCATTAAGGAGTAGTGTTCTAAGAGTGATTGAATGTTCCACTGCCTGAAACTCAGTCAAGCTCAGTGAGGCGCTGGGGTCAAATGGGCTCATGAATCACAGATAGGAAATGAACTGTGTACTGCATATTTGGAGGTTGAAAAAGAAACATTTGGGATATTTTACCGTAAACAGATTTTGGGTTGATTTTTGGCACATCTTTTTAAACATCAAGCCTGCAGTTCAGCTGAAATAACTTTTTATATGTATAGCTAAGACCAGATGGCCACGTGCTCCTTTCTTATTTAGATGAGACTTTTCCTTTCAATAACATCTTTCTTCCTGACCTGCTTAAAAATTCCAGCGAATGAAATCAGCACAGGATTTTCAATTCTAATTGACCATGTGCAGAGGAAGGGCCAGGGGAGAAATCAGTGGAGGCATTGTAAGGCTCACTGCCTCAGTTTTGTCTTTGTGTTTTTCCCTTACCAGCCAATCTAAACTAATGGAAAACATTTAATTTTTATTAAAATTAATATAGCTGCGAGATTAATCCTCAAGGCAAATTATGTGAGTTGGCTGTTTCTGCCATTTCATCCTATGTAATCCCAAAAAAGTTATCATGCACCTACATAGTCTCTCAACTAGCTGGTAAGCAGGTGATCGGTTTAAAAAAGCATTAAAATATTGGCATAATGATTGAGTTAAGAAAGAATGATGATACTCAATTTATTTTGAACAAATCATCATTACTGGAACATACATATACTTTTAAATTTATGTTAAAATATCCACCATATAAAATTCTTGGTCCATTATGTGTGTAGTCGTTATATAAAAAAGAAAAAAGATCTGGAGATTTCATTTGGACTTGGATTACAAAAAGATAGCAAGCATCGAAGATGATCTATATAGCCAGTGGCTCACTTAGCAAATCATATATTCTGTGAAAGTGGGCATGTGAGTTTTCAGGTTTTGTTTCTTCTGGACAAGTTCTTGACTCAAATAATTTTCTTCATAGTTTATTTATTACTTCAAAGAGTCAAAGATGTTCTCTTTTTAAAATTTTAATTTTCGGATGGTATAAGTGTTAGATGAAAACAAGTTATCCTTCTGACCCTGACATTATTTTGACTAATAAAGATAGAAACATGTACCAAAAGTGCATATTTTTAAAATATATAATAGAGATTAGAAAAACTCTGAATTAAACATCAGTGTCATTGAAAAAAATTGGCCTCACAGTAACGCTGTCTCTGATTTGGAATTCTTTGCTCATTCTTCTGCAGGTAGCCTTTTACCTCAAGCAAATCCACTAGTTGTCAACAGTGGGATGTCTCGTCAAAAGCCACCCTAGTGCAATTGTTGGAAAAATGCATCTGATGACTGATCAGATCAATTAGGATTTCTTTGCATCAAAATTTCACAAAAATTGAAATTCAGGTGCCTATGGGATTCACACTTTATGAAGACACGTTCTGAGCCATCGACATATAAAGTCAATTCTTTATGAACCTTGTAAAAAGTTAATTTGTATTACCAAAATATTTAAATTCTCATAATATCATGAAGTATATGCATTAATTACGATGTCTTATTTTTGATAATTTTTCTCCTGATTCATGAATTTAAAAAATCCATTAGAAAAAAATATATATGGTAATGATTTAGCCCATTTTTGTTCTATTACCCTAAATGCATAAAATACATTTAGAAACTTGAGACATTTAAATATAAACAGAAAAGCGTAATACAAAGTCTAAAAATTATACACATTTTTAGCTAAGTTTTACTTCTAAAACAACAAATTCTAATTGACAGTGAATCTTGCCATTTATGTAGGAGATAATGGATAACGGGATCTTGGGAAAAATAATTAAAATTATACTGGTGCTGTAAATTCAGATGGCTGAAGCTAGGATGTTCAAAACAGGTATAAACAAGGAATACATATCTGAGTTATTCCCACTTTCTCTTCTTCCATGTTGTTCTGAAAAATAGACGGGTCTTGATTCTGTGGGATCACAGATAATCAGAAATACTAAATGAATTTTAGTATTTTTATTTATATGGGATCATGGTTGAGGTTTGCTAGTCTGTTTTCCTGTATATCCTAATTCTTTAGATGAATAGCACAGGAGAAATTGTGATCAGTTTTGGGAGCCTTGCAGCTGTGTAAAATGTCTGCCCCTCACTGTATCCCCTTTCCTGTTCTGTAAGCCTGTGATCATCAGTCAGAGACAGAGATCCTCGAGAAACCCAGGCCCCGTTCAACTCTCCAGGGACACCATTTGTATCTGTTTTCACGTTCCTTCTAAAGAATCTTCCCCCAGACTAGAGCACACATCTGAACATTTGAGGCTTCTCACCCAGTTTCTATGTTCTCAGCCACTCCTGCTTAGGTAAGACTGCCTCACCCTTAATTATGCAGCTATGGTTTACACTCAGAGCTGATTTTTTTTTTTAATTTTATATCTTTAAACTGTGAAGGAAGTGGGGCAAACAGGGTATATGTGACATCAAAAGAATAAATGTAGGGACAGATGCAGGTGTCTTTGGCATTCTGAAAATCTGCAGTGTTGTAAATAGAATAACAGGATTACACTGAATGTGATTGGACAGCTCTCACTTCCAGCACGTGGACTATACCCACTTTGGAGTGCAAGTTTTCTCTCAAGTAATGTACTTAAGGTGGACTCTTCATTCCTACAATTCATTCTTGGTTTGGTATATTTCCTGCAGGGAAATTTGCTGTTTTAACTTAAAAGGCCTAACCTCTCCCTTAGCAAATGTGGAATAGAACAAAGGTATGAAAAGAGATTATGTCCGTAAGAGCATGAGAGTGGGAACTGTACCAGGGAATCCAGAATGAGGCAAATATGTCAAAAAGTTGATTCTAGTTGATTATATTTTTATCATCCATATGGATTATCTAGAAATCTGTATGGAAATGTAACCTCTGTGTGATGGGAAACCAGAACTAAACCAAAATCCCATGTAAGGTTTTAAGTATTATGTTTATTGCTTAGAAGCATTCATGAAAGAGACATATTTCACTGATCTGTAGAGTCTCTGATCACCTTGTTGCTATTAGCCATCTCTGGGATATCCGTTGACGTTTAAGGGGAGAAAATGAAACACTCTGGCCACTGCTCTGGTTGTAAGCACTTCACAGAGTGCCCCCCAAGCCCCAAAAGGACGTAAAGATTTAAGCTGACAACAGTGACCAGGAAGAAATTCATTCTTTGGTTTGTCTGAGGACAGAAAAGGGTTAATTTTTCAAATCTCTGTGAAGGGGGGGAACCCTGGAAGATAAAAACCAAACCAAAGCCTAAGCTGCTAGTGATTTGGTTGTATTTATGGATTATACTACATCTTGAAAAGAAGAAAATCAGAGCTGTAAGATGACGCTGCAGGGGTCGTCTGGACTTTTCACTGAGTCTAAAGTCTGTTTAGTCAATGCTTATTAAGGCCTGGATTTGACCTTTGCTCTCCTCACTCCTCCCTGTTCCAGGTGCAACATTTTTGCAAGTGCTTTACCATTATTGGACACTATGTACAAGCTTCAAATTGTGAATGAACAGAGTGTGCTTAGCATAAAAAGCAAGCCAGTAGTTACGATGCCCGCATTAAAAAAAAAGAGAGAAAGGTTAAGAAGATCTGTAAACTTATATCCACTTTCTCTTATAATTAATACACAGCGACTATAGGTGTTCTTCAAGATATAACTAAGGTAATCCCATTGCAGCTTATATTTAAACCAGCTTGGTATGTTTGCTGTTATGATGAATTTTTGTAAGGTATTTAAGGTAGTGATTTTTGTCTAAACAAATTATCCTTGAAGTTAACAGAGAAAATCATCTATAATGATTTTGTTTAAATTTTTACGTATACACTCTTAGTAATACCTGAAGCTCCTATGTTCTAGGTTTTGTTTTTGTTTTCTAGAGGATTAATTTTACTTCTAAAAATTGCATTCACTAAGAGAAGAAAACACAAAATGCCCCGGTATCTGATCCTGGAATATAGTCACACTTGTTTACTTCAACAATTCTATAAAGGATATTTCTGTATTTACATAGTGTCTGATAACTCTAAGAGAAAATCCATTTATACAGATGCATTAATTGATATTTTGAGTAAAATAGCCATGTTTATGCCTCTGAAATGTTAGATAACATGCAGAAAGCATATAAAATGACTCAAAATTAATTATATAAACATAAAAGGGGATAATAAAGCTATTAGGTATGGAATACATTAAAAGCTTTAAAATTTTATCTTTCTGCTGAAAGTTTTGTTTAATTGACAGTTCTCTAAATTATATACATTTACTTATTTTAAATATATGGTTTTGAACTTTGAGGAAAAGGAAATCTCTAACTTATGAGGAAAACAAACGTTTTAAAATTTCACAAAAGAAGTCAGATATAAACTTGTCTTTGTAAGTTAGAATACAAAAGGTAGGAAAAAATCATTTTTAATTTAGAAATAGTTCATACTACACAAAAGGTATAAGCAATGTAAATGTATTTTCATGTTTCTACCACCAAGATCAACAATTTTTAATATTTTTCTTCATTTACTCCAAGCCATTAAAGAAACAAACTGTATCCAGTTGAAAAGCCCAGTCTCTTTCTATTTCCTGATGTCCCTTTGCCTTTAGGAGTAAACACTACATTTTACTTGCTAGATCATCTTTCATATCTTCATTTTTAATCCCCTAGTTATGTATCACAAAGAATAAAAAATGAACGAAGTATCAAATATGAAGTTCTTACATTCGCTGCTTCTTAATTTACCTTAAAATTATTGAAAAATTTTCAGGTGAACATATTTGTTGGAAACTGTATTTATTCATTTCTAGTTAAAAAACCATAATGATGATTTAATATAAAGATTTAAATTAAAAGATTTCTTTGCCCTACCTCTACTAACTCCCTTGGTTGCAGAAATTGAGAAAAGGTCTCCTGTCTCCTTTTATTCAAATTCTTTAGAATCGAGCCTTTTACACTTTACTGTTTTCTTGTTACATAAGGGATTGCTAATGTGATTACAGCTTTATACTTTGACATGATCTCTATTGCCCTCCTTTTATTGTTTTGATAAAGGAGCAGTAATTATAGGTAGCTTCATGGATGTTAGTTTTCATACATTTACACTCATAGTATCTCATATGGATGCTTATTTTAAAATATTCTAAGGAGCCACAGAGTTATGTTTGGTTTGATTTGATAAGAAAATGTCAGCAATATCATAGTTAAAGAAATGAGCATTGACTTTAGGATTGTTTTTTGCTTCTTCATGTGGAGTCAGATTTCCCTTTAAAGAGGAGCCAGTGCATTTCTGAAAAAATGTATTGAAACCAAGATCCTTATTTGAGCACAGTATTGCTATGGATTTGCATAAGCTATGTGGTAATTCATTGCCATATAGACCTCTTAATGCTACTACCCCTCTGTGAGGGCATCAGAGTGGAAATCTGCATCAGAACCTTTACTGTTATGGGTTACCTTTAACATAATCTTCAGAGAGAAAATTTTAGAATTACCTGAAGGCGAGTTTAAATTTATTTTTTCCCTGTAAATCCCTTACTAATTATTTGGGTAGCAATCTATCAAGAGATACCTAAAGCCAATTTAAAACTTAAGTCAAGATCTTTTTTTTTTTTTTTTTTTTTTTTTAAAGATTTTATTTATTCATTCGACAGAGATAGAGACAGCCAGCGAGAGAGGGAACACAAGCAGGGGGAGTGGGAGAGGAAGAAGCAGGCTCATAGCGGAGGAGCCTGATGTGGGGCTCGATCCCAGAACGCTGGGATCACGCCCTGAGCCGAAGGCAGACGCTTAACCGCTGTGCCACCCAGGCGCCCCTTAAGTCAAGATCTTAATGCCTCAGAAAAGATGTAACTAAAATACCTAGGTCAGATACTTGCCCTCGCTCTCCAACAAAATTGTATTTTCAACTTTCATTTATAAACTACATGTTATTTCAAGACTGGACAGTAGTAACCACTGGTAAATATTTACTCCAGGCAGTATGTAGGCTGACATAGTTTAAAGATGATAATAGATGAGTATGCAAGACTCCATCTTTTTTTCAGGTTCAAACCAGAATATGTTGTAGCCCTCAATAAATGTGACCCCTGATCTTTTAGGCTAGGTGCAAATAATAATAATAATAATAATAATAATAATAATAATAATAATGAAAATAATACAAAAAATCGTTTTTATGATTTTGACTGTACTATTTCTTAAAAGAAGAAATTGCTATACAACATATTTAAAATTTTTCTCTTCTGTAATTTTTGTATACCAAGTCATTTATTCAAAGATATCACTTTGTTACTATAAAACGAATTGGAGAGTATGGAAAACTGGTCTTTAAAGGCTCTCCTCTTATACATGGCCAAAAGAACTGCAAAACATATTTACCAAATATTTATGGAAATTTTTTCTTTCTTTTTTTCTCAGCCACCTATCATCTTCCTTATATAATTATCTTCAGGTAATTTCATAGTCAGTGTCATTCATTGGGGTTTTTTGTTTTGTTTTGTTTTTAATTCTCATTTCTCCAAACTCTGGTCAATTCATTAACATCTCTCAGTATTTTTATGTCTGTTTCTCATTACAGTCACACAGCAAATAAGAAGAACACTGGGGTAAGGAATAAGAAGATATGTTACTAAGTAACTGGGTGGCTCTTTTGGGACTCAGTTTCCCTGTCTGTAGTTTAGGGAATTAGAGCTACTGGATCTTCAAGATCCCGGGACATACCTCTGCATGATTAGCTGAAATTGAGACTATTAACAGATTAATGAATTCTGTGCTTTCAAAATAATCTCAATATGTTCCACATGTGCCAAGTGGTCCAGCCTATTGGAAATTTAGTCATATTTATACTTTTTCAAAAATGATTCCTTTTAAATGTCTAATTTCCACTTGTTAAATCCCTTTGTCTATAAATTTTGATTCCTATATGTGCCTTCTGAAGGATATCCTTCATCTGAATCTGCTGATTTCCTGCATAAAATATCATATGTAAAGCCATGTAGTTTAAGGAGAAGTTAAATAATTCAGACAATGCATTTTACTGACGAACCAAGTCAGGCCAGGAAACAACATGGTCACTTCTTCATAAAGATTGTGTGTGTGTATGTGTGTGTGGGATAGTCTTTGCAAACTCCATAATAATCTGGAACCACTGGGTTGTGCAACTGAAGAAGGGATTCACTAGATCTTAACTGTTATTATTGCAATCATATGGTATGACTGTGGGGGTTTCCCAGATGCTGATCTGGACATTAATACTAAGAGTTACAAAATAGACATCTTCAAGGTATTACCAAAATTGTATTTCAAGTTAGCACTACCCCTATTTTTATTATTAGGAAGTTGATCATTGAAATACTGTTGAGGAAGTTTTTACCCTGAATTTTAGCAATGCAAATTTACTCAGATTTCTTGTTTATGAACACTTAGGAAAGTTATAAATTCTCTTGCTAATTCAGGCTATGCTTTAGGTTTAAACTAGTTTATAACTGTGATATATGTAGATACAACTTCCACAGGGAAAAATGCAAGGAATTGAATTTTCAGTTTCAGATGTCAGAAGCAGGGCTTATACTAAAAGTCTAAAATCAGGATTGCAGCATGAGTGATGGGAATCCATGGAGGAAAATATCATGTCAAGTGAGTTAAATAATAAATGTAAAATGAATTATAAAAATACACTTGAAATATAAAGAGTTATAACTATACTGGAATTTTTTTTCTACTAAAGTAGATATAAGAGATTTAACTTATCCTTTGTTAATTGTGGAAATTGTGATCAACAATTTAACAACTATTCAGATTATGTCATAAATCAGACAATTAGAAACTGATTTCTTATATCTGTTTGTCCACCAAAATTATCTCTGCCTCCCAAATGTGGTAGAAACACAGAGTAGATCCAAATTAAGTTGCCTTTGCAGATATTCACAGCATACAAAAATCAAGTGTTATAAAATTATCTATAATATGAAACTGTGGAAATGTCTATGATTTTTTTATCCCTCTTTTTTAAAAAAAAGTCGCTGTATTCAAATAATCATATAAGCCTAATCTTTAGAAAGGGAGAATAGAGAAAAATAAAAGTATCATATTAAGTCTAGAAAGTAGTTCCTTAACTGAAAATGTGAATTATTTAATGAAAATCATGTAGGCTTTCAGAAATATTTACCCATATCAGATTTGATTTTGTCATTCTGTAAAGCTGTGATTCATTATACCATATGCACACAGAAACACACAATACATTATTAATGGTCACATTTGAACTTGGTAGGGAAAACTTTAATTCCATAATTGCTGTCAATACTAAGTTGAATTTATGCATCTGAATTTTCATTATAACTTATTTTTTGAAATGGGATGCTAAACCAAAGCAAGTTGTGAGCTAGGAAAATATCAGTGCCTAAATAATACACATAAAATAAAATGTAGCATTTTTCATGGTCACAATGTGGATTTCTTTTCTTTTAATTTAGGAAATTTATTTATTAGGGTCAAACTTCAGAGTTCAAGAGTTTTATGATCTAGTGTGTGAAATAATATTATTTTCACTCTGAAAAGGCCCTTAGAGGTTACTCGTAGACAAAGAAACTGAGCCCTGAAGGGAGAAGTGAGTAATCCAAATTCATGGAGTAAATTATCTAGCATGATAAGATAGAATTCTTTCCATTTCTCAGGTGTCTCTCTAAAAATGACTGGATAAAAGAAAACATAGAGATGAAAGCACAACATTTCCATTTGCTTAATAACATTAGTTCTGATAGAAGCCCTGCTACAGATAAAGCTGAGTCAATTTGTTTTAATAAGAAGCATCAAACCTCTTTCAGAAGCACTTAACCCCTTTGTTACTCAGCTTCTCATCTGTGAACAGTCTCACACGTACCCTATATATCCCATGACACTACAGATGTTTATTAAGTGTTTACTGCCAGTAAATCATAGTGCTATGTACAGTACATCTAATTCTCATTGAAATTTCTATGATGTAAGTCCCATTATTATTCCTTTTTTGGAAATGAAGAAATTTAGAAAGAGGATGGCTAAGTAATAATCCCAAGCTGCCACAATGCCTGTATGGTGGACTAGCATTTGAACCCAAAGACCAAGCACTTCACCTGGGCATCTAACTGCTTTTCTTCATGGCTCTTCTTCTATTATTGTCCTAAAATATGGGATAATAGGTGGGGGGGGAGGGGACACATCAGTGTAATAAGGCATTTTATAAATGCAAGATGGTATTAATTCTAGAAAGGATGCCTGCTTGATCTCACATTATCATGGGTAATCAATTCTTAGATGTGCAGGTCAAATCTCTCTAATGAGTTCCATTACAAGGAACATTGAGACAGAACATGTATAGACACCATGGAAAAGCCCATTTATTTTCCTTATTTATTTAAAATTCCTATATACTGAGTTCTCTTGGAAGTCACTATAATAGAGTTTGACCTATGTGGATAGTACACCTTTTATTGTCATGCCAATTATATTTGTTTTATGAAATCAATTTGTTCTCAATCATATTTCACTATGGCTCATCAGTTTCCTGTTTTTTATCTCCTTTACCTCATCAACATAGTATATTGTGCTATTCCATCTAAACAGCAGTAATGCTGCAAAAAAAAAAAAGTGTATACTAGTATTGGTCACAAATTTTAAAAATTAATCTCACAGCATTTTAGTAAATGCACAGAACTCAGCTTTAAGACAATTTGCAGTAGCACAGAAGTCAGCCTGTAATGGCCTCCCTCCAAATGAATGCAGTCACCAATGATCCTTATGAAAGGACAAAATTATACACACAGACAGAGCTATCAAATTGTTACAATGTGGCCATTTCATAATCAATCTAAAATGTTTACTGAATGTTAGCTCTAGAGAAGATATTGGACATCAACATAGTTCATGTTCTCATGGTTTAAAAAAGAAAATCTGTAAACAATCTCAATCTTGGATCAGGGTTAATGGAGTCTGTCAAGAAATAAAAATAGGTACTTAGAAATTCTAAAATCCCACACCTCTCAATTTTTTTCTGGCATTTTCTAAAATTTATATAAACAACTAAAATTCAGTTTATTTGGAGTCTTGGTTGGACTCACGAGACTTTCCCTCTCGTGATTTTTTAAGTGCTAGTCAACTGGATGTTTCTAGATGTGAAACTCTGACTCAAATCAACTTCTGTCTTGGAGAAGAAATGTCAGTCATTGCCCGAAAATCTTCTTGTTGCTTCTCAGCTTTCTAAAAAAAAAAAACAGTTCTTGATTTCATGGCAGGTAGTGAAACTCATTACAGAAACTCATTCATTCCACAAACAACAGAACATTTTTTAAATATATTACATCTGAAAGAATTCTTACTATATGTGTTTTTTTTCATTCACTTGAAAATATCTTTGAAGGTATTCACTATTTTAAAACATGCATCTAGTATGCCTACTGTGGTAAAACTTGTTAAAGGTCAAGCGTAATAGCGAGGGACTGGAAGCTAGTTTGGCAGTTTCCTGTCTGCAATGTTGCTCTAAATTCTGAGAAATTCTATAATAAAGTTGAGGCTGTCTTCTAAATCTATGTTGACCATTCTGAAGAAGTTCCATTATTTGTCTCTGAAAAGTAACTACTCTAACCAGTCTTTCAAATGTTACTGAATAGCTATTGCAAAAATCATTTAAAAAACTCTTATTAGAAAGCTTTATATTTAAATACTTGTTATAATTTGCATCTAGCTTTCTCTTAAACCTTCATATTCATAAGTGATTTTCAAATCATTCAATAAGATATTCCTGTATTATCATGAATTTGTTACCATCTCCATAAAGAGTAAAGTTAAGCTAACATGGTGTCCCTGAAGAGTAGAAAGCAAACGAGATGTTCACCAAATTACGTAGACTCTGGTCACAGTGAAAAGATAGAGACTGGATCCCTATGCTACTTTAATTCAATGCCTATTTATGGAGCTCTTGTTTATTCTAAATACTGGCCTACACAGGTAGGAAGATATCAAAAACATGAGAAAAACTTATTCTCCATCCTCAAAGTGTTCATAACCACCTTGATTCAAAATAAAGGTACTCAAAGTAATGAACTTTTATTCAAAATACAGGCTGAAGTTAAAAGACAACTCTCTTTCTATAGGGTTGTAGAAACATTTATCACAAAATTCTTAAATTTGGGGATAGCAACCTCCTAAGCATGCACAATCCAAAATAAGCAGAAATTTCAAGGAATTTCATTTTCAGAATTATCCTAATTTAAATAATTTTCAAATAATTGATCCTCATAATAAAGACCAGAGGAAATATAAGCTCAGAATTATAAAAGTAAACATTAGATTATATACTGTATAATTTTGGGCTAAAGTCTACTCTTTGATTCCTACAATATCTGAAAATGGAAATTCAAGGATTAATCAAATGTATCAGTTCATTTTCGGAAAAAATAGATCTATATTAATGTTTCTTGTTTCATGTAATTTGAAGGAGTATTTTTAATCAGATAATTACCACTTGTTTCAATACTGCATAAAAAAGTGCTGTCAAGTCATTATTAACTGACTATAATCACATTCTCCCCCATTCTGAGAGCATGTGCATGAAAGGAAACACCAAGCATAGTACCTTCAATGTGATCAAACAAGTAGCTTCTGCTGTAGGACATTTGTTCCAATAAATCTACAGGCATTTGGAAGAACTCAGATACATTTCCAGTAACACTTGGGATCTTACCATTCATTCATGTCATTCTCTTTGTTCCAGGGTTCACGTTCATCAGACCAGTGATATCATTGAGAATGTAGATGGCACTGCATTAGCGCAGTTAGCGCAAGCATTGACCACATGCTCTGGGTCAACTCAGTCCTATCACTGCTTCAAAAATCTTCAAAATTAAAGCTGCCCTATTCTTGAGTCTTCAATGTATGATACCAATATAATCTTTTCAGCAGACCTGGAAACCCAAAAAGTAGTGGTCTCAGAATCATTTCAGAGCAGTAGAATTGATGGAATACCATGGTGCTTGTGGAGTTAGGTGGAAACAAAATACTCCCAATAAACTGCAATTTCTGGAATAATTTGGAGTCTTATAGCAAGAGTAGCTTATAGGATCATTGATTTTAGAGCCATTGGTCCAATTGACAGGTGAGTTCTTGTCACTTATCACCTTGAAACTTGGGCCTATATTTCTTAGATCCCTTATCTTACCAGTGAATCCTCATATTAATTCTGTCCCATTCATCAATAACACCATGATTTTTACTCCTTTCTTTGTGCAGGGCAAATGAGAAGGGGTTTATTTTGACTTTGACTCATCCACAATTAACCTTAAGGATATTTGAGCCAGACAACAGAATCATACTTTCTAGAAATTGCCATATCAACATCAGGGATTTTGATTCATTCTGGAGATGGACCTGGAGGGATACATGCCAAATGGAACTGCTAAAAAGATTTTAAGTTACAATAATATGCGAGACAACATAGAATAGTTTCATGAAGGACACAAAATTTCAGGGAGATAGCAAGGGAGCGCACCATAAGACTAAATGGAGGCCAAGGGGCACCATGACCAGGGAATCAGGATGAACCTTGTGAGGCACTCAGAAACAATAGCCACATTTCTAGTTTGGTCACAGAGTCTCAGGTGCACAGTGCTACCTCCAAAGAGATTTCAAGTGTCAGAAATGGCGTTCTGTTCTCTCTCTCATTTTTGTAGAAGCCACACCTCAGTGTAGGATTCCCAGCACCTATGATAACAGCTACCATGGTGCTCCTCCAGGAGTGGCCTCTCTTCTGCTGACTCAGCTCATTATCTCAGTGAGCCTGTCAGGATGAATAGTGTTCTTTATCAGCCCCCTCTGAAGTGTTGACTGTGACATACATATAGTCTCAGATTATGTCCTTTAGAGTTCTATATCTCTCTGCTCCCAATATAGCCAGTTTCAAGAGTTTTGACTAGTTTGTCATAGCTTTTATATGGTTAAACATTATGATGCTAGGATAGCATCCTACCTCTATTGAAAGCCCTACGGTTCCAATTTCTAAGAAAGTTCCCGAGAAGAGAAATTTTTATTTAGCTCTTGGTTTTAATAGGTTTTCTCATTGGAGAGAAATGCTACCTCTAAATTAATGGGGACACCCAAGGAAAGAATAAAGTAATCATAATACAGTAACAGGGCAGTCATCAACCTCTATCTCGGCTCCTCGTAATGTCTAAAAGTAATAAAGAATTAAAAGGTTTGTCATGGCAGTGCATGTTAGTTCTACAAAATAGCACAATCTGTGGTAAAAAATTAAAAAAAAAGAAAATTGTTAAAGCTATTTGTTTTGGGTCAAATTTATACACTGTAATAGAGCAAAGGAAGTTATAATACAGGTGTTTGCCATCAGAAATCTTCATCTGTATTCATTTGACTTATCCTAATATAAGTACAGATTATCATTTCACCTCAGAGAAAATGAAGTGTCAGGACGGCTAATTGAAGAAACTGAGTTAGGTTTTTTAAGAGAAAAGTAAGAATATGTCAAATTGGGCCCTCTCACACACACACAATTTTGAGTCACAATTAAAAAAATAAAGGAGTTATAATAACAGTATGAAATATAGGTAAATATATGTTGGCAATCCTTCATTTTCATGCAGAAGCCAAGGATTTGTTTGTTTCAAACAATGTTTACATCATCTGGATTCTTGAGGCACTGAATAAATAGCACCCTTCTTCCTTGCTCAAGGTCTGAAATAAAAAGTAAGACAGATGGAGACAGGCTATCATCTTTATTTCTGCTGCAGCTAATCATTTTGAAATATATGGCTTACACCTTTGAGCATGCAGGCTGAAAATTATAGTTTGGAGAAGGTCATCCAAGAGTATACACATTCTGCAGGCAGGCCAGTTCTTCCAGGAGAGAAAACGAGAGAATGAACGAAAAACACACATACACACACACACAAAGAGAGATGGATGTATGCTGGCTCACATGCACAGTTTTTCCTTCCAAACTTTCCAATTAAATGCCTGTCTGGAGTAGAATGAATAAGAGTGAAGAGTATTATGCTAGTGTGCTAGTGGAGTCACGACACATGAAAAGTCAGGCAAGAGAAGGAGCTTTCCCCCATAACGATAGGCATAAAAGAAATAAAAGGCAATAGAATATACAGTAGAGCAAATAGTCAAACACAGCTTTAAAGTAAAAAAAAAATTCCATCTTTGTTTCTTTGTCTAAATTAATATTCTTAAAGACAGCTAACAAATAACCTATACGTACGTGGTAAAAGGGAGAGATCTCCACAGGGGAGAGTCCTGACCAAAGGTTGAAGTGATTACAGAAGTTTCCGTTTAGAGCCATGGGTAAAGAGCCCCTGGAGATTTGTGCCAGAAGCAAATTCCCTTTAT
This sequence comes from Ursus americanus, assembly GCF_024610735.1. Classification (NCBI taxonomy): domain Eukaryota; kingdom Metazoa; phylum Chordata; class Mammalia; order Carnivora; family Ursidae; genus Ursus; species Ursus americanus. The sequence goes on from NC_142128.1 coordinate 71,194,011, forward strand.
TCCCCCCAGGGCTGAGATACAGAGTTCCAAACTGCAAAGAGTCAAGCAAATTTTGATACTTCACCTAAGCGATCCCCCCAAAAATTGCTTCTCAACCTTCTGCCCACCCTTCAACCAACCAATCAACTCTGGTTTCACTATCAAATTAAACATGTCCTTTTAAATAAAGGATTCTATTCAGTGTTTCTAAAAAAGCTTCTTCTAAAACCACCTCACTATCCTAATACTTAAAATAACAGGGCATGGCAAATATCTAGAAAAAAATATTTTGTCATATGAAAAATTTTGTTATTTTTCATATTTGATGAACTCTTCCACAAATACTTAAAATTGTAATCACAGGAGGAAAACATCTCTAGCCAAGTCATTTCACCATGTAGTATTAATTAATTGTTGCAGATGTTGGAAACAATTTCGCCCAAAATGTTGATGGAGGTATGGGATTCTCTGCTATTTCTCCCCCATTGTCTTCTATTCTCAGCCCTTCCACTGATATCAACCCTTTGCCTCCTGGGGCAGCGAACAGCAGGATGCGGCATAGCAGAAATAACCTTCAAAGTTGCTGCTTTTCAGCACAGGCGTTCTAGAGATGTAATAGTGACTACTGGGATAGCCAGTCCTGCGTGTCGGAATAATTCGAGTACAAAGGTGAAGCCAATGCATCCAACAGATCTCTACTGACCTAGTTCTAAAATAATTCTAGGAGGGAGTCTGTGACAGGATTTGACAAGGAACTTTATGGCAAATCCTACCTGGAGAGGCTGGGTGGTATTCATACAGCCATCTGGAAGACATCCAACCTTCCTGTAGCAGTCAGTGTTCTCCATAAAAACAGAACTAATAGGGTGTGTCTGTGCACTTGCATGTGTGTGCATGAGTGTGAGTGTGTGTAGAGAGATAGGAAAAAAAGAGAGAGAAAGATTGGTTTTAAGGAATTGCTCATACAACTGAGGAGGCTGACAAGTCTGAACTCTGTAATATAGGCCAGCAGGCTGGAGACCCAGGGAAGAGTCGCAGTTTGGATCTGAAGTCAGTTGGCTATGGAATTCTCACAAACACCTTGGGTTTACAGAGGCATTTACTCAATGTACCCATTGGGAGGACTCTATTCTGTGAATCCCATTGTAGCTCATTCGTAAGCACAGAGTTCCTTCCCACAGCCATGACGGCTTGCTACCAATCAGGTAATCAAGGGTCATTTGGTCATTGGAGGATTACAAACAAAGTATGGCAGGCTCAGATTTGCATTATAGAAGGATAACTCAGGCATCAGTTCAGTTGAGGTAATGTTGTATTTGCCAAAAGTTAAATAATGATCCAAGCATGAACTATAACTTGTGTTTTTCCCAGACGGTTTACTCTCTAAACAAAACACTAAAACACGCAGCCATTTATTTTCCTCTTTATTTTGTCCTCATTTACACATGGGGAGCACATGCTTAAGTCAGTGTAGGTAGTTTCAAGCTAAATATAATTTTATTCTTGAAAGTGTAAAAAGCAAATGCAGCCCCCATAAGGAGGAACTCTAGGCTGTTAATCCTCAGGGCATGTGCCTGGTCACTAAGGGGCTGATGGTGACTTGGACCTCCCAACACCCATGTAACTGCTCTGGCTTGCTTGATATCCACTTTGCACAGGAACATCGACATTTTTCATTTGAAAATGATTCTCTATAAAGTGTAAGATGCTTTCAGACGTGGAAAATGCACAATGCTGACATTCTAACTGAAAGGAATATCCCCTTCCTTTGCCCCATATTTGCTAGTAATCCAATGGGTGCATGTGAGGCATGCAAGGATCATGAAAGCTACAGTGACATTATAAATTGCACATGGAAGATAAAATGTTGACTCTCACAAGAAACACAAAAATGGAAGAACAAGGTTTCTCAGCAAGTTTGCCATGTTTATATTCACTGCTTCCACAAAACATGAAAACCGTCTCAATGTGCATATGTAGGCATGCATCGTGCCACATAACCGAAGATCTCAACCCGCTAACACACTTACAATGTGACCTAATGTATATGGCATATTTACTAATTACACTGTGTATAAAGAGTGGTTTAAAAATTTATGTAATTTTTTTTCTTCAAGTGCTCAAAGCTAGATATGAGTACCTTACCTGTATGAGTATGTGATTATTACTTATGAATTTTCTAATCCATTGAGATCATCGAAAATTTCTTTTTGTTTCAAAATATAAAACTAGGGAAAGCAATGGAAATATTTAGGTTTTTTTCAATGCATATTTTCAAATGTATACTCAAGTGCATTTAAATGTAGGCCTTACTCTGTATTAGAGCTAGGATAGCCTTATACAGAGAACTTAAGTATATAAACAGTCATAGCCCAAGATTTCCCATTATTATGTGAACCTATTGTTTTGTTTTCCATATACCTCCCTAGTTCACTTATGCTATTTCCTCCTATTGAAATGATTTTTCCCTACTCCTCTCCAAATGTCCAAATGTAGTCCAACTCACCACCTTCTCCAATGCACCTCCCTATCTATCACTGCTGGGCTTAATCTCTTCTTTAAACCCTAATAACCTTTCAGCTCTATCCCTTTCAGGGCACGTAACACTTTGTTCCTTGTGTTATTGTCTTTTCATCCTTAGAAGACCAATCCTTGAAGGCAAGATCTCAATCACTCAGCAGAGTGCCCTTAATCTAGTAGGTGCAAAGTGAATATTTGTTGAAATACTGAATGGATGGGTAAGGACTTAGAAAAACCCCTGCAGAAATCCAAGAATTGGTTCTAAGAATGAAATAGCTCTAGCAATTTTAAGAGTCCTAAATTTTCTCTGTCCAAATTATAATAATCAGATGGTCCCAATTTTCTTTATATAGTTGAATACAAAAACCTTAGGAATTGAGGGAATCAGACAGGAGTTGTAGGATTTTATCAAATAAATTGCATTTCCTTTAATTCCCATGACTTTTCAAATCTGTGATCAATAAGTGGCTTGCACTGAGGACAATGGTTACTTTTACAGATTTTAATGAGCCCCTAAGTATTAATCATTAAAAATACAGATAAAGAGCTCATCAAAGAATAAACTTTGAGAAATAAATGAATCACATAGAGGGATACTATTGTTAAGATTAGAAGAGGTGACTGTGGAATACAAGAAAAAGTTGGCATCTTAAGAGATTTTATGGCTTATATACCTCTAAAATTGATGGCTATCCATTCATTGTGTTATTCAACACATATTTTTGAGTCCCTGTATTTTAAGTCTGACACTCTTCTAGTTACTGAAAATACCATGGTAAACAAACACATTTTCTGCTTACAGTAAATAGATCTATAAAATCAGTAAGGCGGCAGGCAATAAGTGAGGTATGAAATTTTATATAAGGCTCTCAAAGAAGACCTCCATGATAAAGTAGCATTTGAGCTAACTGTTGAATGAAAGGGTGGTGGGAGCAATGTGAATATTCAAAGGAAGGTTTTCATGCCAAGGCACAGTAAGAGCCAATGCCCTGGGGAAGGAATGTGATTAAGGTGCTTGAGGAAGAATAAGGAGACCATTAGAGTTAAAACAGAGTGAACAGGGAACAATGGCAGGAGATACTGTGTGGGTGTGGTGTGGGGAAACCTTGTAGGGCCCTTGCAGGACGTGGTTACAATTTGGGATTTTATTCTGAGTGAAATGGGAATTTATTGGAGAGTTTGAGCAGTGGACTTAATGTGATTTGGCTGTAACCCTAAAAGGGCCACTCTGTCTTCTGTGTGAAGAGCATGTTAGGCTAGGGTGGTGGTAATGTGCAAGGATGAAGCATGGAGACCAGTTCGGACATGACGGCAATAATCCAGGCAAGAGAGGCAGATGCCTTGTATTAGGATGGTAACAGTGGAGGTGGTGAGAAATAGCTGGATTTTGGATATATTTTAAGATAGAACCTAGATCAAATCATTCATTCAGATTTTTACTAAGTCAGGTTCTACCAGATGTCAAGTAAAGAAAAGTCTCTTTTCTGAGAGATCCCATGATATCATGTTTATGGTGGCAATTATTTTCCCCCTTACTCTTTGGGTAGCTCATCTGTTAGGCTTAATACCAGTTCTCCGAGAAGCCTGGGTGACATGCTTTGTGTCAGAGTGAAGCCAGATCCCAGAGCTCCAAAGCTACTGTTCCTTCCACTATATTTCACACTTTCCCAGTTTTCTTCTGCATACCCAAGAAGAGTTTTGATCTAAAAAACTATATGTAAAGTATTGTTAGCATTATTCTGAATATTGACTACATGGTTGGCTTCACAAAAAACCATTAGTATTTTCTTCTCAAAAGATTATTGTTGTGGATTTTTTAACAGTGCTTTGAATTTTGTAGGCACAAAACAATGATAAAATAATTCATATTTGAGTGATTTTTAATAGGCATTCAGTGTGGGGGAATGCTTACGTTTGACTAGTGATATTTTCTTTGTTGCCTTATTTCTAAATATGTGTGTTTAAAATGTAAGTGCTATTGAAAGTAGACCTGAAGATACCACTTAACAAATTATTTTTAAAAGTAAAAATGTAAGTTTCTTTCTGGTCTTGACTATTGACATAGTTTTTGTGAAATGTTAGCCAAGGACCTATTTATTTTAATTCTGAGAAATTTATCAATCATCTATGCATTTACTTTAAAATATTAACTAATAGCTAAAAGGTTTTATTGTAATGAGTGTACTGTGCTAGACAATACTTTTTACTGGACCATTAGGGTTCTACCTCCTTCTTTTTTTCCTGTTCTTGACTAAGAGTTGAAGTATTCTTAGAGAGTCTGAGCTGCTATTATATTTAGACTGCTAGAACACGATGCAAATGTCCATATTTTAATCAGGAAATATGGACATTGACATTAAAAAGTCTTCCCCCTCACATTCTTGTGAGTCATTTTTCCTCCACAAGATTCTTTTCTGCATATTTCTACTAGACCCACACCTGACTCAAATAAACTCTCAGCCTCTTGAGTCAAGCGTTCATTTCTCTCTTTTCTCCATCCTCTTCCTCTGAAAACTCAGGTAGAATTTAATGCATTGTGCATCTATTGATGGTCCCTAAAAAGCTTGATATTCAGGCCAAGAGATGGGAAGAATTAACAGAACACTGGCCATAGCCCTTGCTCTCGGAAGGCTTGACTCCTACATAATCATTTTAAATGGTCTAAGGAAAATCTTGCCGTTTGCCTTCAGAGGCTAAATAATTGGTATCTGGTGACTCCCACCAGTTGCTTATTCCTAAGGGGGGGGGGGAAGAGCATTTTGTCCAGTGTTCAAAGAGAATTTTTAATCTTTTTCTGTTCCCTCAAAAGATAAGTTTCATCATCTCTTTTAAGATATTTTCCCTTTGGATCCCTCTTTTTATTTTATTCCTCAGTGTTTATTCCTCAATAACCCTTGATCATAGGAGAATTTGCAGATGTAAGTAAGATAGCTGAAGACCATAAGAAACAGGAAACACCAAACACCTTCTACCAGGGTTACTTATTCCATGTATATGTACTGGACTGAGGATATATTAAAATACAGAAGGGAACAGTGTTTGTTTAAGCATGGATAGTCACTAAGGGCATTCAAGATGGCACTATATACTGGTAAGGGAGAGTGGGTTGGTCAGATGGTGTCTAAGGCCCCGCCCAATGAAAATCTTTCATGTTCCCATACAGATGTGAAGGGGAACAAGTGATTTTTCCTGTCTTAGGAGATGCTGTAATGGATGCATGTAGATACACTATAAGTAGGATAGAATAATTTATCCTCTCAGAGTCACTGATGCTCAACCCTATCTTTCTAAAAACTGGATTGATTGAAAGCCAGGCATGCTTAAACCCTGATTGCATATTTTAGATGTTTTCAAAAGATTATGTAAGAGTAGAAATTGGAGTGTATTATCCTCTGTGCCTTCTATTTAACGTTCTGTTCTGTTTTCAATGAGCATACTAAGTATGCTGAAAGAGTATAATGAAATAGCTATTTGGTAGTTTTGTTAGGTGCCAGGGCCCCAAATTTTCTAATCCCATTAACAAAAAAAATACATTGCCCCTCAAAGCCACAAATATCTCAAATATTTAAGTTTATGAAACTAATAATTAGCATTAGAAACATTTTCTCATAGAGACTTACAACATAACCAAATAATTTTTCTTGAAATTATACATGGAAATTTAGTAACATAATATCAAAAAATAAAGAAGTTCTCTTTTTATACTATATTGACAATAAATTTCATAATCCACAGTGTTAACTTTGTAAGAGGTAATTATAAAAAATATTGCTGCATTATATACAATTAACATTGTGTGTTATGCTGAAAGAAAAAACATTGCTTAAGAAACATTGTTAAAGGAAGAACTTTTATTATCTGAAATTTTAATTTAAACTCATGTAGCAAGTTTGGCTTGATTGCTCTATGCTGCCGTAGAATTTATAAGAGAAAGTTCAAGACTTACCAAAAAGAAAAGAAAATCTGTGGTTTTCCTGTTCAATACATTTTTTTCCCGAGACATATAAATGGCTGTTGATTCTATTCCCACCCTGTGAAATGGGAAGTCAATGAAGAAATAGGGACTGCCAAATAAAAGGGCACATACCCTGTTTATATGAGCAATAAATACTTATTTAGGGAACGAGAAAACAACAGAAACAAGCAGAGCTGATTTGTGTCCCATTCGCTATGTACGATTTGACATGCCTGTTTATCACACTTCAATAAAAGTGAGCTGAAAACTTAAGGGATATTGTATCCTATGCAGAATGGAAATGTAGACTTGAACAACATCGGTCCCTAAAAGTTGCACACACATTGTTCTAGTTCCCTTTCATGGAGAATTTATGTACCATGTTTTTAAAGTTTCAATAAACCTTTTATCTGGAAGCAAATAAACTTTAACAAAACTCATGATGCATACTTAGGTTTTCTAAGAAATCTATAAGAAAATTCACAGGTTCTTAAAACATCAGGCATTCTTTTTAAACAATATCATTCAAATTTTTCATTTAAATTTTTAAAATGCAAATTATACTTTAAAGTTATTTTTATTCTTAAATATTCACAGATTTTGTAAGGCAGAACTAAATCAGCTTCTGAATATATTATGGATGAAATATAGTCTACCTGTTAAGCTACCAAGACAAACTTTATGCTTTTACTTGCTTTATTTTTTTACTTTTTACTTTTTTTTTACTTTAAATTAAAATTTATAAACATTAATTTCCTATCTAGCAAAGCGAATTTGGTTTTCCTTGAAGGAGTACTATGTGTAACTGGCAGGAAAAGAAAATGAAAGAAGAATAATATGAATTAAATATGAATTAAATGGCATTCACCATTTGCACTTATCATAAGGCAAAAAATTAAAAAGGTTGATTTTATATCTTAGGCATGTTCTATTGTTTATTACGGAAGAATCAGCATTCCTGGTATTTATAGACCATGTACAGGTCCAGTCCTGACCTATATTTATACTACAAATAAAATTTTTATTGTGGCTTCAATGCAAGTGCCATTGCAACCATCATTTATTCATGCTAGGGTTTTTAAAAACAGCTCTTCAATCTTAATAGTCTCAGCTGCTAGCACATTATTAACCAAATAACATGTTTCCCATCCATAGGTTTGGCCTATATTGCAGGGTGCATGCTTAGAAAGACAGCAGTGATAGGAAATATCTTGGGGTGGGCTAACTCAAGCACACAAAAATGCAAGACAAAAAGGGCTCCAGAAACCTGGCCGAAGTTTGGAAGAATTTTCTTGTTTAAGAAGTATGGGATAGTTTCAGAGTTGTTTGATGATAACAGTGAGGCTGAACAGGGAGCCGGGAGGGAGGTGTTGAAACTGCTTAATCCTCTGTTAGAGAATTGTACCAATACCCCAACTGTTTGCTACCTCTTCAGCCAACGTTGTGAATGGAAATTGCCCAGCTCACACCCGACAGTCACAGCAGAAATTTTCTAGCTCCTATTGGAAATTTGCTAGGTATCAGGTAGACCACAGGAGCTACTAAAGATGTTAGAAGGCCAGAGTCATCAAGCAGTCAAAAAATAATTTTGCCACCTTCCATTCATATCCATGTTTTATCTCTTTGAAATACCTTTTAGAGAAAATTTACAAAGGACTACATATATAAATAAATACATACATAAGTAAAAATAAAAGAGGGAAAGACAGAAGTCAGGAGATAGATTTTCAGTGTTTCCTGAGGCAGTTTCCTAAAAAGCAAATAAAAGCTGGAAAACAGTGTGACAGAGAAGCCATCAAACATACATTTATATGATAAACAAATAGAAGAGTGAAATTCACATACCATGCACAAACCACTTGAACCAAAAGACGTTACTATTAGAAAATTTATACAAGTCTTTCTTTGCTTTACCTATTTTTGCTCTTTGATCAAAATATTGCTCCAAGCCCACTATAATACTGAGGTTCAGATCCAAAATATTTTTTTCCTTCCAAATAGCATTTTCAGGCGATGGAATTTTAGTTAGTCCTTTCCTACATAAGCAAGATGGCTTACTGACTATGGTAATTATGTGCAGAGCTCACTGTTGTTCTCTTAATAAATACACCAAATTTTCCCTGTCAGGTTCATCTAAAAACTAGTACATTGTGCTTTGATGGAGTCAAAGAAAGGGAGGGAAAGTTATTCTTGCCAGGCATTGGTAATGCTAGTCAACCTAACCTACCTGAGAAATATGTGTAACCAGATCTTAGGTGGCTCTGGGATCATTTCTTTGAACAATGTAACTCGTATTACCCATGTGATCTTTAGGAAGAACCTCTTCCAAGAACTACTTTACATATTATGACATGAATGCGTACAATAATGAATTTGCCTGTGAACATGCTTATTTCTAAGTTTATCTTCATTGTTTCCATAAAAATTTATGGTTAATAATTAAAAGTTTGTAGTTTATACTTAAAAGTCTTCCAAGAAGATCCTTACCTAAGAATTTTGGAAAAACATTTTATATTTTTCAAAGGATCAATTTGCTAATGGCATAACCTAGTACTAAACTAGCTGGGCTTTTCTTTCTCTAAGGATCTAACAAAAGAGAACTGTGATGGCATTTCTTGTAATTTAGGACTTATTAATTTATGTTTTTCTTACAGAAAATATTCCGAATGACTGACATACTCCTAATAATTAACGTATGTTGTCTGCCCTGTACTTAACAAAAATCCACATAAATATGCTTTAAATTTAATAATTTTAAATTTGTATACACTTTTCTTGCTCCTCTACAAACTTATTACATTTTACAGCTTAGAAAATATCTTACTTGCCCTTGCAATTAACAAAGCTTTGCCCTGATAATTTTTTCAATTTATTTTTTTCTTTAAATTCAAGATATTCATTTTGTGGGTTTCAAATTCCACAATGAATATAAGATTGTGGAGATAAAGTGTGGCATACTTCTTTTCCTCATCCATGTATATATAAAATATGAAAATTCATATTTATTTTTAATTAGACCCAATCAGCTCTGAGTATAACCCCTCCGCTTTAAATTTATACTTACTGCAGATTTTGCTATGAAAAGAATTAATTTGGCTTTTAGCTCCTAGTTCAGTTACATGGGCGTATATTACACATGGGCAAACACCTCTGACCCTGGTACCCAGGGCACTTTCCATTCTCATTTTTCTAGTCTTAAGCTGTCACTTACTGGGTGCTTACCAGGAAAGCACATAACTCTGGCTATGTAACACAGTTTGTGTTTCTTTTTATTACACTGGAATAGTCAAAACACATTCTTTAATTTGCAATATAGTACATCATAAAAACATTTCCTCACTTTTGCCATCATTCTTTATTTTCCGATTCATCTTGCAAAATCAGAAATAAACATTTGATAAAGCTTAATTTTGCATTTAACAGCTCTTGGATGGCTAATTACCTTTAAAATGTAATAAAACATTGTCACTTAAAGGATCGCCATTTATACCTAAAAATTAGCTGCAAATTAAGTGGCTAATGCTGTTAAAAAAGAAAAAAAAAAAAAACAAATTCACATTGAGTTCAATATTTCTAAGAAGCAGGGAAACCACATATCACATCAGTTTGCTGCTTTCAAGGTCAGTACTAAGATCAGAGAGTCCCCACCGTATGATACAATTGGAAGATAAAGACACATTACTTCCCTGGGAAGCTTTGTCTGAAGCTTCAAGCACAAGTGGGTCAAGTTCCCAGTGATCCTTTGCACCTGTCTAATTAATGATTGTTGCATTTAGTTTGCCTGGGACTTTATGATGATATCCCCCCTCCCGCCCCAAATAAAACAACCCTACAACACAAAAATTATCCTGCTAGGTGTTCTCATTTCCAGAAGTTTGCAGTAAGAATAGCCTTTAAAAATCTCATAACAATGTTTTTTTTTTTTAATTATCTTCCTTCACGTATATTTGATTGTCTAGAAAATCTGTATTCCAAGAAATGATTTTTCTGCCTAAATGTTAAACATACAAATAACCTGAGATCACTTCAAATACTAATGAGTGGGAGAAATTATTACACTCTACAAGCATGTGTTTAAATGGTCAGAATTCGCCTTGAAATGTAAAATTAATGATCATTTACTCTGGAGTTTTATGTGAGTATTGCATAAGTACGTGGAAATGGAGCCACTCTGGTGTAACTATACAATGCTACATTGTTTCATTTCCCATGTTTCTGTGTATATGTTACCGTCTCAGTTTCATTTGTCAGCAAATGTCTGTTTATCCTGCTTCCTGTTATTAATTATGGGAAACAGGTTTTCTTGAAATATATTAGAGACTCTTTTAACTCTTGTCCAGATACTTCAAGGCAAGATATTGATGATTCCTTTAATGTCTGTACAAAGCCGGAAACTGAGTTAAAATACATTGTTGTCTCACACAGCTTACAACTTCTTATCTCTCACCAAAAAAAAGACAGAAATTAAAAAATAAAATCACAGCAGCTTCTATTCCTATTACTAGATACTGAGATAACGGAGTTGGACACTTTCTTCATCGGCCACGGCAATTAACTAACATATCACAGTGTGAATTCTGAACTCAAACATGTTTCAAAGATCAACTCAAATAGTAAAGTGCTAAAAAACAATAAGATACATTCTAATGTAAGTGTATCCACAAAGAGACGAAAATACCAACTTTATTACTGGTGTATTACAAAGCTTTTAATATAGAAACATATGGTCAGTCCATCTAGCTCTCTGTCTTTGAAATAGGAGCAAATATACTTGCATGCATTAAAAATCATAAAGGAGCCAAAACATCTGGAAGTTTTAGAAGAAAAGCAAAATAGTTATGGGAGGAAAGTCCAGATTAAAAAATGCAGATGTTTAATTGGGCTGTCAGTTATGTTACAAGGAAATAAGGGCAGAAATAACCAGAAGCCACTGGTGGAAAATTAAAATAGTTTCATGAACCATTGCCAAGCTAAAAGCAATGAAATCGGTAACATAATATGGACAGGGGCTTTCTGAACTGAGATCTGAAAATGTTACCATGTGCAATTTTATAAATTAGCCATTTCCAAAAAATCTTTTTCATTAAAGCACAATAAAAGTTTTTCAGACTCTCCTCTCTCTCTTTGGTCATTAACATCGGGCAGTTATTCGGAGTTTGGCTTTCATCAATGACAAGCTCTCCCCCCACCCTCCTCACCCGGTTTCTAAGACCCTCTAATACTGCTGAGTGGCCAGAAATTACAGATGCAAGAAAAGCTGACAAATGCCTGCCAGGCCCCTCCCCCAGTGCCTCGATAGTCAAAGCCCCTGCCAGAACATGCCAGAAAGCAGCACACCGAGAGACAAAGACACAAAGATTCCATTTTCTCAGTGAAAATAGATTTCATGTGTAAAACACTAGTGAGAAAAAAATTGAGAGCTGACACATATGTGCAATTTTAGAGAGGCAAGGCTGAATATTTCAAGAAGATTGAAATTGCATTTGATTGCATCAAAGCCTAACAAATGTTGTTTAACCTAAAAGTCTTTTCAGTCTGTAAAAAGACATTCAGTGGCAAGATATTTTATTTTTTTAAGCACATGGTTAAAAAGAAAAAAGAATCTTGAGCTCAGTGGAGAGATGTTGATTACATACTACTGTTGCATAAAGAATTAACACTGGCTCACATCACAGGGTCTACAAAATAAAGGGGGAAAGTTAAAAAAAAAACCCTATTGAATCAAAGGGTTCAGAAAGATAATATTAAATCCTTATGAGTATGTTTCCTATAAAAAGAATCCCCTCCCAGCAGCCCCAGGGTATCATTACTGGAGAGGCAGTGAGTGGTTTATTAGAGATTCAAACCTTGGCATCTGAGCCTTGCCAAGCATGCAAGTTTTAGCTTGTGAGCCCAGGGCCCTTGGCTTGCACAGTCCCTTCTGGCATCTAACAGTGAGGGCCGTCTGGTTGGTCTCCACACGCTAGGCAGTGTGTGGGTGCAAAGGCTCAGACTGGGAGACAAAGGAAGATCATCATTTGCTATGGAAGGTCATGCTTCATGCTTTTCTTCCTACCTAAATTCATACATGCCAGCAGAACATTTAGGGATGAAAGGAGAAATATGGGAAAAAAGAAGAGATAACAAAATGAATCAGGGAATTAATCTGTAACATATCTTCAAGTGATATTATAAATAAATATACAGAGGGCGAGAGAGAGACAAAAGGAGAGAGAAAGAGGCAGAGAGAGAAGGGAGAGAGAAAGTTCGAAGTTTCAACTTAAAATGATCTTTTCATGCAAGGGAAGAAGCTTCTTCCCCTGCCTTCTTAAATTTTTAACTTTGGTGGGTGTTTGTATATCTTTAACTTCATATACCATGCAAAGCCAGTTCAGTTGTATATGAAAAGAAACTGTGAGGTCACTTTTTATTTATTAAAAAAATATTGAAGTATAATTGACATACAATACCCTATTAGTTTCAGGTGCATGTCATAGTGGTTTGATATTTTTATACATTATGAAATGATCCCCACAATAAGTTCAGTTACCATCTGTCACCATAGAAAATTACTACAATATTATTGACTATATTCCTTATGCTGTACATCACATCCCCATGACTTATTTATTTTGTAACTGTAAATTTGTATCTTTTAATCCCCTTTACCTATTTTGCTAACCTCCTAAACCCTCCTCACTCTGGTAACCAACAGCTTATTTCCCGTATCAATGAATCTGTTTCTGTTTTGTTTTGTTTGTTTTGTTTTTTAGATGCCACATATAAGTGAAATCATACAGTATTTGTCTTTCTCAGTCTGACTTATTTCACCTAGCAAAATATCCCAAAGGTCCATCCATGTTGTTGCAAATGGCAAGATTTCGTTCTTTTTATGGCTGAGTAATATTTCATTGTAGATACATACCACATCTTCTTTATCTGTTCATCTGTGGATGGACACAGGCTGCTTCCATATCTTGGCTGTTGTAAATAATGCTGTGATGAAAAAGAGGTACATCTCTTTGAATTGGTGCTTTTATTTTCTTCAGATACTTAACCAGGAATGGAATTGCTGGATCATATGTATTTCTATTTTCAATTTTTTGAGGAATCTCCCTACTGTGGCTGCGCCAGTTGACATTCTCACCAACACTGTATGAGGATTTCCTTTTCTCCACATCCTCATCAACACTTGCTGTCTTTTGCCTTCTTCATGATAGCCATTCTGACAGGTGTGAGGGGATGTCTCATTGTGGTTTTGATTTGCATTTCCCTGATAATTAGTGATGGTGAGCATCTTTTCACGTGTCTGTTGGGCATCTGTATGTCTTCTTTGGAAAAATGTCTATTCAGGTCCTCTACCCTTTTTAAAATCAGGTTGTAGAGTTGTTGTTGTTGTTGTTTTTAATATGAAGTTTGCACATACTTTATAATTTTGGGTATTAACCTCTTATCGGATGTATGATTTCAAACATCTTCTCCCATTCAGTAGTTGCCCTTTTGTTTTGTTGATGGTTTCCTTAGCTTTGAAAAAACGTCTTAGTTTGATGTAATCCCATTTGTTTATTTTAGCTTTTGTTACCCTTACCTGAGGAGACTGCCCCCCCAAATATTTCTATGACCAAAGAGCTCACTGACTATGTTTTCTTCTCTCTCAAATTGAGCCTGCTTACAGTCCCATCCCACTCCTTTCAATAGCATCCTGTTCTTAATAGATAGGTTCATTATTTGCAGAATACTTGGAATGGGCTTAATATATGTTGAAAAGTGTTAGACCATTAACAGGTTAAAAGGTAATTAATAGTAGCTGTCAGGGGTTAGAGACCAAGAAAGTGCACTGGGAATATTTTAATTTTAAAAAATTACAATAAAGTTTTTAAAAATTGAGAACACATTCTGTACTCTGCCTCTCCCTTTCAAGCTCCCACAGTTCTTAAATTCCTTTAGTCAATAGGAATATCAGAGAGAGAAAGAAAAGAAACTAACAAAGTACTTCATAATCTTATAAGAGATGACAGAGGAAAAATGAGAATATTAGGTAAATCCTATGACCACTAAAATGTTTTACACAAACTCTTTATTCCCACAACAATATTCTTGTCAGGAAACATTCTAGCTATCCTTTCCAATCTAATCAAAATACTATACAGCACTGTGAACAAGATATTCATAACATTAATTAATAAAACCACTATTTCAATTAGGTAATTAAAAATAGCCTAAATGTTCAAAGCATTCATCTATTTGCTATCAAAGGGAGTGTTCCACGTATTTGAGAGTTGGGAGCATAATTACTTATGCGTCTTCAGCCCCTGTAAGTTTAGTGAGTCTCTGAGCCCCATTTCCCATTGTAGAATATGAGGAATTTTGTCAATCATAGGAAATTTGGGGGGGGGGGGAGTGATTAATCCACAAAGGCAGTGTTGGCTCCAAAATGCTAACATACATGTGTGCACAGTGGGAAGAGAGTGTAAAACTTTTGTTGTGTTTTAAAACTTTAAAGTTTAGTATGAAGAACACCCCCATGTCATTAATGGAGAAAGGAAGTCTCCGGTGAATTCAGTAAAATAAATCAGGCAAAAGCGACGCAATCACCACACCACGGACCGGTTAATTGATGTATTTGTACACATTTCCGGATGTTTCTATAACTTTGAATCTGATACTCTGCCATCTCAAATTTCTTAAGTATATGTAACATATTTATAGTAACTTTCTCCCCCCACCCCCACCCCGCCCCTTAGTCATGTTTCTGCTAAGCGGTTGCGCACAGAGGCTAAGTGCGCCGAAGTGAATCGGCGTCCGTCCCAAACCCCGAACAGAAAATGAGCTACCCTAGGCCCCACCCCTCACTGCCAAGCCCACTGCCTTGGCCTCGGAAGAGTTGAGAACAGCAGTGGAGATCGTGTGTGAAGTTTTTCAATACGCTTCCTAGCAGTGCCCCCCAACAGGGTCACTCATGCCTCTTCCTCGGCAGCCCCTTGAGCATCACCTCAGGTACCGATGAACAAAGAAGAAAATTATGAAAAGAAAGCATATTGTCATATGGAAGATATCGAGAAAAATATTGATAACCTTTTAACAGAAATGTATTTTTGAAGAGAGAATACATATGTCTAACCTAAGAAGACTGGCAAACTTACACACTCTAAACAGTGTTTCTTACGGTAATTTCTTAACCAAATACCAAGATTCCCCAATTTAAGAGTAAAAAGGAAAATAACAATGTGCTTGTCTTCATTTAACCTAATTGGAATGGAGAAAACCACATCTTTTAGTCACATCCAATATATTTTTTTAAATATTCAACTGCTATCATCGACTAGAATAATGATACAGAAATAACATTGCATTATTTAGATACATTAGTCTCTATAGAGAAATTAGATGTTGAAAAACAAAGCAAATATATTTAATATGCCTGGTAATAAAATCTAGATTTATCCATCAGTTGTATTAATGGTAGGTAATATTTTAAAACCTTTTTAAACATGGGAAATACATCCAAAGGAAAACGAATCCTTATAACTAATTAGCATAGCAAAGGTAGCCAAAGCTTTTCTGTTTTATCTTTTCAGGGCTTTCTGGTTTTTACTTGACAAGACATTTTATGGTGGGGAAACCCAGACAATGTTTTCTAGGGCCAAATTAGTAGCCCTAGAAAAGAAAAAATTTAGGACATGAGAAGTTGGCAGATCTCTCTGGATTGTTGGATTGGAAAACATCCCCATAAGAGGACAAAAATCAATTTTAGCTAATTTGCTTAGCATGGCCTGAGTTTCATTTAATATCTCTTTTTGTTTTGTGCAGGGATCTTGGAAAAATTTGTAACGAATCCATAAAGGAAACTGAAAGCAGTTTGATCTTCATCTTCAATGACAGTCCCACAAAAGTTGAAGAAATATGTTATGTCTCCAAAGAAGAGTACAGTCGTGCCCTAAAATTAGGACATGATTAAGGTATGACATTTCTTTTAATTCAGTTGCAGTGCTTTGTTCTTTCCATTACAGATAATTTCTTCTTCTTTTTCCCCAGTCTCTCTCTTTCTTCCTTTTCTTCCTCTCATTAGCGGATTGTCTTTTATAATTGATGTTGTTTACTGTCCTTTCATCAAATATATGCCACATCACTAAGGCAAGCCATCCAACGGGACACCTAAATACACATTAGAAGGTACTGGGAGCCATGAGTCGCTTTGACCGCCTCGCCAGGACAGTTATAATAAGCATCTTGATGCCACTGAATGCAATACTGTATTCAAATAATAGCCTTCATCTTTACCCTCTTTAAATATAAAAGTAAGCTTGAAGCCTTTGAAGGACCTAGCCAAACAACACACATGTGAAAATAGACCAGTGAGCCTTTGGGGGGGGAAATCCTTATGTAAAATCTATAAAGAATCTTAGCAGTTTTTCAAGAAAGACCTCCAGGTAATGATGGCTGAGAATGACACACATGACCATCTCGATTATGAGGAACATTACTTTTGGCCCTCTGTGCCATTTTTCCTCCCTGCAGGATTTTTTCTTTTTTCATCAAGTTTTCAGGGCTATCTACTGTTCTCTGTGTGTAAAGCATATTTAAGTGGTCCCACAAAGCTGCAGTAATTAAAAAAACAAAACACACACACACACACACACAAAACCCAACCGAAAAAAAAAAAAAAACAACCGAAAAACTTTGTCAAGTGGTCAGACAGACTGGAACTAGAGGATTATAGGTAAGAGGGATAAAATGAAGGGTTGAAAGCTGTAATTTCTATTTCTGTGGTGGCAACCGCATCAGCTGCTGGAGTCAGGCAGTTTAAAGATATGGCTACTTAAGCATAGAGTCTGGGAAGAAGACACTTCAAAATATAGCAGTGAATCAGGCCTCTAGAGGTAAAGATGCGCTAAATGATGGGCATCCCTTGCTGGGTCCCTTTCCTGGTTGTCCCGGCTTCCCTCTTTCCCACACCCATGTCTTCCACTTCCATTTGATCCCATCCCTGTCTTTGACAGGGCCATCTGTTACTTTCCTTCCTCCCACTGTCATATAAATATAAATAAATAAATAAATATATATATATATATATATATATATATATATTTTTTTTTAAGATTTTATTTATTTATTTGACAGAGATAGAGACAGCCAGCGAGAGAGGGAACACAAGCAGGGGGAGTGGGAGAGGAAGAAGCAGGCTCATAGCGGAGGAGCCCCATGTGGGGCTCGATCCCATAACGCCGGGATCACGCCCTGAGCCGAAGGCAGACGCTTAACCGCTGTGCCACCCAGGCGCCCCTATATATATATTTCTTAAACCTTATTTTTTAACCCTAGTTGCTTGGTCTCTGACTACCATCTCATGCTCTGTGCACCTAGAAAACAGAGAACATGGTTTAAAAGGAGACTCTGCATCTCAAAAGGCTTCTTCATTTGGCCAGAGAATAATTCGTTCTTGAACATGATCTGTCTGTTGATTTTCAGAAAAAGCCCCTCCCTAGAAATGGTTTTAAAGAACGTGTATGCACATATGGGTGTCAGGCAATCCAATTTGTAGATGGAGTAATTTGAAGAATGAATTATTATAGTGACAGGATCACTTATAAAATGATGAGAAATATAGATGTCTGTCCAGCCTACATAATATTCACTATGATCTTGGGAATTTCATTCCACAATTTGGCCTTATCCTTATATTTTTATCGGAATTAACAGAATCAGAGAGTTGGGAGAAAGCATAGAAATTTTGTAATACAGCTCTCATATTGAAATGAAGAAAAGGAAGCCCAGGAAATAATCTGTTCTAAGTCATTCTACTTGTGTATAAATGCCATTGGTTTAATTTTAGTTTTGCATATATTTAGACAAAGAAAATATTTTCCCAGAAACTGGCTACAAATGTTTGAGAAGAGATATAATCATTAAAATATGTATGTAGTAAAATATAACTATCACTCAATAGTTGATGATATATATTGAAATTGCCTGGGGATTTTATTTATATAGGAAAACTTACTTTCATTGTTAATATATCCTCTGATGTCTATATATTATAATACGTAAACCAGCTCAAATTATCTATATAAATGAACTTCATTTTTGTATACAAGTACAAGCCCCTTTTGACTTTTTTGTGTTCTGATTATATATTACTCACAGTTCTATAGTTTTAACCAGAACAAAAAGGATTGCCCAGAAGAAAAGAAGGTAAGTTATTTCAGAAGTTGGGTTGGAAATTCAGAAGTTCTTTTTCCATTACCAACATTGTGTTCTTAAAAAGCATAAGATAAACTCTTATTTTTTCATTTATGAGTATTCCCATAAGAACTGGCAGAAGTGGGGGGGGGGAATCCACCCTAGATACACAGCTAGCCCCTATTATTAGAGGCATTGGTGGCATCCTATAGAAAATACAGTTTGCTCTTGAAGACGGAATAAGCTTAATGTTAAAAAAAAACAAGATATTATACATACCAAAAAATATGTTTATTAAACAAAGCTTTTAAATTTTTAATTATACCCCTAAGCTGACTTTCTAGTTTTTCTAGGATATCAAGGCATTCCAAAAAAAAAAAAAAAAGTAAAGAGAAATATTTACTCAGATTAGTGTTGGGACATCACATAGAAGTATGTGTGGTGATGTTACTGGAAATGAGTATTTTTGTAAAGTAAACAAGTGGAATGTCTGAGCTTTAAAAAGCCTGCCACACTGCCTTAAGGTTAAAAATGCAAGTCTAGATATATCTAAGAAATTATAGTTTGTCTAACTTTTTAGTTCTAAGCATTTTCTGATGCAAATATTTAAAAGATGGCTATGTCCTCAGTTAAAAATGAACATTTTGATGAAGTGGTAATACTTAGGTTGTTTTCAGTTTCCATAACTAAATGCTACTTGCTACTTATTCAGGGCATACGTTTCAGTCCCAAATCATTGAGGACACATCTAAGTGACATAACTTTTTTTCCAATTAAACAACAATTTTGTGGCACTTTTCAGGTTTAATTTTAATTTGTGTTTTAAGGACTTCAAATTTAGTTAGATAGCATCAAGCTCTTAATTGTCTCTATGATTATCATAATTTAAATAATAATATGTAAAATATGGAGCTTGATAATATAACGAATACAGACTTATGGAAAAATTTAATTCCCTTAGCCAAAAAAGTGTGAGAAATCAGAACAAATGAGGATGAACATGATTATTTTTCTTGGTACTTTCATGGACTAATCTATAAAATTTGAGTTTGCTATATCTTGTCTTAATGAAGAAATCCATGGCTGACATCAGAGTTTGTAGGTGTGTGGTATGTGTATTCTTAATAAAGATATCTTTGATCCAACATTGCAGAGATAATTAGGTTTCACGTAAAACTACCTCTTCTAGAATCTTCAAGTACAAGGAAATGCAGCCGTGTATCACCTGCCCCTTCTACAGATAGTGCCAAAGATCTAACTCAATGAAAATTCAAATCAGAACACACAAAAATACAGTATTCCCAATCTGCTATTTATATTGCCAGATAAATTATATATGCACAACAATATTTGCCCATTGTTAATTTTTGTGTTGCACAATTTGAATAGCATCTTTAGCAAAAGCCTAGAAACATCCTTTGGCTGACAAAGGAAAAAGTCATTACATATACTTGAGAAAACATTTTCAGAGCTATTGTAGGGATTACTGAAAGACACATTGAAAGGTTTATGGCTCAAGAATATATTTCATTTAGGGGTGACTGGGTGGCTCAGTCGTTAAGCGTCTGCCTTTGGCTCAGGGTGTGATCCCAGAGTTCTGGGATCGAGCCCTACGTCAGGCTCCTCCGATGGGAGCCTGCTTCTTCCTCTCCCGCTCCCCCTGCCTGTTTTCCCTCTCTTGCTGGCTATCTCTCTCTCTCTCTGTCAAATAAATAAATAAAATCTTTTTTTTTTTAAAAGAAGAATATATTTCATTTAGAAACTGGGCTGTGCTTTAGTATTTTATCAACTTCATAAAATACTTGATTGATAGTGTTTCAATCATAAAGAAAATTTAGAAACAAAAGAAATGTAAGTGAAAATCTTGTTAGGAACAGTAATTATACAGATAGCAAAGTGACTGCTTAGTTTTTCAAGATGATGTTTATTTTAAGTAAATAACATTTTCAGGAAAAGGAGTTGATTAACAAAATTGAACTTTCACACAAAGCAGTGTACCACATAACGCAAAATGCCAGTGCTTGTAAAAGAGGATTCAATGCTGGTCTATAATAATTAGCCATATTTTCTCCACTGAGAAGAACTCTCATCAGATCTTGAGGGCTAGTGTAGATGTAGACATTTTGAGTGCAAGAAAAGGGAATTTGATTCATGTTCCATAGTTATACGGCCATGATGGAAGTCTTTTATTTCTCCAGTGGGTATCATGGAAATTGTAATAACTATGACCAACTCGTATTAACTAAATAGGACTTAATTCTTCTCTAGGCCAGGGTTCCTCGATAGAGGCACTATTGATATTTTGGACCAGATAATTCTTCGGCATTGGACATCGTATATTGTGGCATTGTGCATTGTAACATTTTTAATCAGCATCCTTGGCCTCTACTCACCAGATGTCAGGAGCATTCCTCTCTCACCACATTGACATTACCAGACATTGCCTTTGGTTGAGAACCGCATGTCTAGACATTTTTCATTTCTTCTGTTATCTCAAGGGAAAATGAGTTATGTTGGTTTTTTGCATTACCTTTAATAGACATTGTCTATAGAGTACTCTTATGTACTAAATGAAGAAGTGGTTTATAATGCAAATGTTTCTGCAGGATACAAAAAAATGGGAATCTCAATGGTACACTCATTACTTGAAACATTAAATATTGTAGTAAAAGTACGCAAATTACAAGAGATGTTGAAGGTGAGCTCATACTTTGTGCCATACCTGAAAACTTGCAATGTAAGCCAGGTAAATTAATGCAAAATATGTTTGCCTCTGATTGGACATGAAAAATTTTTTCTTGTATATTATAGTTAAATATAGCAATACATTTTCAGACGTAACTTTCTGCAGCAGGAAACAAACTAAGACCCCACCAGATAATTCTTCATGGAGCTGATCATAGCAGGAGAGTGGCCCTCATTGTGCTTTCCATAGATGTTGGCTTTCTCCATGTACTAAAGCACTATCTCCCTGGAATGATGCACAAAATACTGAAAACAAAAGAAGAAAATCTGCACAGAACCTGGGAAATCATCATCAAAATGGGCTGATAGCCATGTAATTAAATTACGGATTATCAACTATTTTTTAAATTAACAATGAGGTGGTAGAAAATTATCAACTTGATATGTCTTTGGGACTTGAGGTTTTTTGGTGGAAATATATTGATTAGAAAGGGAAAAAAATAAACTACATGGACGTCTAAGGAGCAAGTCATCAAAAGAGAAATATGCAGGAAGCAAGGAATTCTAAGTTTTAGACCACAGGAAAAAAAATGTGTTAATACTATTGATCCATTAGTCTTCTAAAAACTGTGGAAGTCCTTAAGCCTTGGTTGGTCTTAGTTTGGTTTAGCTTTAACAAAAAAGCTACATGAATGATTTCAATATATTAAATTATGTTTTATTTAGCTTTTGTATACAATTATAAATGTATCATGAATGCGTGCGGCTTCCCCAGTGAGCACCTGGGAAAACTGAGCTGATTTGCCCTTCCTTCTTGATGGCATTCATGTGCTTTTTCCAAAGCTCTCTAAGATCACCTACGTAAAGGCCCTCTACTAATGGTAAGGACGCATTAAAATTTAAATATAACCAATATTTGTTTTTTATTATATTTTTCTGACTTGAGATTTTAAAAAAAATCTCTGAATTCATGAAAGATAAGATAACAGGTTTGCCTTTTACAGACCTTGAGTTGTACACTAAGAATAGATATGGGCTGAGTTCCTTTCTAGCAGGAATTGGATTATCACTGCACATATACCCATGAATCTATAATGCCAAGAGTTAGACATAAAACTTGGAAGGCTTATAGCTCCAACTTGTAGTAACAAAATTATAAGATAGAGTTATGCTTATAGTTTTTCTCTTTCTGAAGAACTCAGAGTAACAGTGCTTTTTTTTTTTTTTTAATCGACAGTGAAGTTTTCCCTAGTAACATATAAACAGAAAAGTGGATATGAGGACTTATAATTGTTTTGAATTTTAAAAGCAGTAAAACATTTTTATGGAAAATATGTAGAAATTAAAAATACAATTTCCTTTACCAATGCACTATGTCACTATTTCTTGCAACTTCATTACTAAAGGATGATTTTATCACACATTTTCTAGGTCAAAATTTCCCAAACGTTTGCTATATCAGAATTACTTGGAAAGCGTGTTAAAATATAGATTGCTGGGTTTCAAGCCCAGGGTTTCTGATTCAATAGGCAAGGCCTGAGAACTGCATTTCTTGCAAGTGCTCAGGTGATCCACGCCCAGAAAGGCCCATGGCTCTAGAAACATGTTTAGTTTCTGATCTAACTTCTTAGTGTGCTTGGTAATTTTCTCTTTATTGAAAATGGGAAAGGCTTTTTAAATATAAATACGTTAAAGGAGTTATATAAATTTCAGTTTACTCATCTGCAGTAGACCAAATCAGCTTTGTCACTGGAAAGAATGACTTATGACAGTGGATGTTTTTAATAAAAGTTCTTCACACAGCATCGAAAGACAGGAAACCTTAAAAGGAAAAGAAAACTGATAAAACTACACCCAAACAGGGATTTAAATGAGCTAAAAACCTTTTTTTTTAAATGCCTGCTTACAAAGTAAAAGTTCATTTTCCCACACTAGCAAACACTTAGTTATCAATATTTTGTTCATATTTTTTCCTTAGTCATCTTTTTTCCACTTGCCAGAAAAGAATTAATCATTCTTGACACTCAGTGTCCCCCCTCCCAAAGTATGCAATTGCTCTTGCCTTTATATATTTCACAGCTTAAAAATGCACAGCACGACCCTACTAACTCAATGCTTCTATTTGAACTTTGGCAAGGTCCTATTAAATTTAAGATGGCATTAAACTAGAGGACATCTATTATACTGAATAAATTATTCAGGATTCAAAACAGTCTTTTCAAAGGCATGCAGGGCTATCACCTACAGTTACATAGGCTGTGCACTGCACAACTTCAGGAGACACATCGATCTAGACGATGATGTAAATGGTACTCTCTGGAGTTGTGCAATCAGGTGTTCCTTAGTCAGAAATGATAGGCCAAGTTTAACAAACAGACGCAAAGTTTTTGTCTTAACTCCAAAATTCTTGGAGAATGGGGGAGACGTGCACGTATGATTTATGTCTGAGTTAGCTGACTGCTATTAGCTCAATGTGAGTCAATAATAACATACACCTGGCCACAAAAACCATGAAAAGCTTCGTGTTTCAGTGGATTGGGTTTCTGTGAGGGAAATGAGAAGTCTCTTAGCTTCGTAGCTGGTAGAATAAATCCAGAGCTGACCACTTCTCAGATACTATTTTCAATCCTGCCTTGTTTGTAGGTAAACCAAGGCACCAGCTGTTCATGTGCATTTACAAAAAGCACTAAATGTTCCACACTCAGCATAATAACTGAGGACCTTAGACAGAAAAGCAAGAAATTGTTGAATTTTTTTCAAGTAATCTCAGTGACCTGTGAGCAAACATGTACCGGTTTTGCCGGTGAGGTATGCCAAAATAGCCCTTTGATTCTGGCTTTGGAATAAAAGTTTATGGAGTTTTTTGATAACTTCTAGCCTTTGACAACACAGCAGGGGAAGCTGAGAAAGGAGTTATTTTTAGCTGAATACTGGAAAATCATCATCCAGTTTCCTCTGCTCAGTCACTAATCATCACATCCAGCCTTAAATAGAGTTGTTGATTAATTAATCTGTGTCCAAACATTTTATTTTTATTCTTAATTCTGTAGTTCAGGAACACTCAACAGTTAAACCTTGCTGTCTGGGTCTTCTCCTTAGAAGACCAACTTTAGCTGATAACGCCTATTAACACTTTACAGATGCTTTATAAAACCAGCAATAGAGTGCTTTGAGAGCACCCACTCTTTGTTTCCCACCCGTTTGAATAATTCTGGCCCATCCTTTTCCACAGAAGCAAATGTACCAATGTGGAGACACTTCTGCATGAAGACCGAGTTCATAATGTGCACATCCGAAGCATTGACATTGATGCCGTATCCATGGTTTTCAAAGGGGAGGGTAATCTGTGATAACAAAATTGTATCCCTTCCTTCCTGCAATTACCTCACTATCCTTACAGCCTTGACATCTGGAAACCCACTGCTACAGTAGCAGCTGTGATTCCTGTTCGACAGCAGGAAGTTGACTACACATTCCAAAGCGCCCTAATTGTTTTGATATTTTCTGGCTGTTTAAGGAGCTTGGATATTGGAGAACACACTATTTTGTACCAACCGCAGTTTGGAACCATACACCAAAGTGTACTTTGTCACACTCTGAACCACTTACACATATGGAAGCTTGTCTTTTTCTTCATGATAGATGACTGTTCATTGTGGTCATAGTCCAAAGTTAGCCATGTTAGACATTGCACACTTTATTAGAGAATTAAACCTGATTTTGTTCATAATCACACTATTTTCCGTAGTGTATTTGGTGGTTTCGCCTCTGCCATAATTTTCTCAAGTAATCAGCATGGAGATAGGCTTATCCAAAGACATGCTCCTATCTAAATCCTTGGAAGAGAATTGATCGATTTAAGTTAGAAATTGTATTAGTTAGTATTAGCATAGTATTAGAGTATTAGAGTAGTATTGTGAGAATCATCATGCCTTGTGTTTGTTCACGTAGGGCCTCACTTAACAGAGACTTTCGGATCCTTATCAATATGCTCGAAATCAAAAGATCTCCAAAAGTAGTGCAGAATTACTAGTATTGGACAAACACAATTGTGTTTTATCTTCACTAAATGTCTGAAACTATTTCGTGTTTTTGAGCCAGTAAAATTATAATATTGTTTATTCAGAATGCTTTTATTCCTTAAAAAGAATCAAAAGAAATAACTACTGTGTTGTTTTACTGTTAATTTATCTCTAAAATGGCTACAAATCATAGTTATCTTCATTATAAGAGCATTAGTGCTTTTTTTACCCATCAAATTAAGAATGAAATGGATTTTAGTAACACCCTACAATTACCTTATTAATCAAAATTATTACCAGGGATCTCCTTGAAGCTAAACTGGTTTGCATGGAACAGGTTGAGGATTGCTGTCATTCAGAGCATAACTCTGCAAAAATATATTGACATATGATTTTTATTTAATTTACAAATTTTACTAAAGTTTTCCTCTTTCCTGTAATACACCCAAAATATAACAATATCCCACATTGTATATTTTCATTTGCCTTAATCTCCAATTTAATTTAATTTTTCTTTTTGCTTAATTACTTCTTCTGGAATTTTATACTCATAAGTGATTAAATCTCAATCTCTCTCATAATTATTTATTTAAAATAATTATATATGTCTTCTATTCTAGTGACTGTAATCTCTGATATTCCCTTCTGGTTAGAAATATTTTTACACTGGATTTATAATAAATTCCCTGTGATATTGATTCCGTGTATGCTTAAGTATTTTGTCCATTTTATCCACTGTTCCCATGATAACCAGAAGTTATTGTGCCTTCTCCTAGTATTTTAATACTCCAGTGTATACTGAGTGTTTAAATAACCATAAAAGCACTATTTGTTTGCATAGTTATTGGTTTGTTTACCTTCACTGCTCCAGAAAATCTTGCTAGGCAATCTGCCTGGGGCTGATACTTATAACCATTAGCAATTATGGATTCCAGAAAGTTGTTGACATGAATTTTTTTAAAAACCATTTCAAAATCAGATGCAAAATATTCAGTGTATTCCTAGGGTAGTTTTTTGTTGCCATTCATGCTCTTGCCCTTCTTGTTATCTTAACTATAATTCACTTTTCATCAACATGCACTGAGTAAATAGGAAATTCTCTATCAACCTTGGGTTCTTCCTAGACAGTCATAGACAGATGCATTATTTTCAAAATTTTAAAGCAGAATTATTTTTATATGATGGTGTTTTTACACATCATTTATGTTTTGCAGGGGTTTGGGTAATGTGCCAGTGATGTACTTTTCATTGTCAAGGAATCCATCTACACAAAAGAGGCACAGGTGCGCCATCCAGCAGGTGGGGACTTCTGTCAAGTGACACATGTATTGAGCTCTGGGGGAGATGCAAAGAAGAACGCATAGGACACTGTTCTCAGGGAGGTTACACTCTAGAGTCTGTACTAATAATATGCCACCGATGGGCAACAACAAAAGCTAGGCAAAGACTTTTTAACAGAAACCTCTCCATTCGTCCCCACACTGGGAGAGGCAACAAAAGAAGCCTCCGTTTCTACTGAATACAAACCACTTTCTGAAATATTTAGAAGAACAGCATTAACGAAGAGTTCAGTTACAAGCTTTGGTTGTCACTTTGCTTGTTGATGGGTGTTTCGCAGAAAAGCCTGGTGCGTTTGAATCGTCCTTTGAGCGTGATCTGCACCAGAAATAGTGCTGAATAAGCTTTTTCCTTTTTCTTTCATTTCTTAAATAACTTAATTTTCTAAAAAAACCTGTCAATCATAAAGTTGACTTTCAGAATTTTGTTATGTCATGATAGAACAAAATGTATCAAGAAAGAAAAAATAAATACTATTTGTGCATACGATGTTTCACCTTTAAACTATTTCCAACCTGACTTCAGTAGTTTATGATCAAGATTAGCAGTTTATTGTCAAGATAGTAAAATTTGACAGAAGAGAAATATGATTTTTGGCCTTTAAATATACTGCTTCAATCATCCCCAAAATTCCACCCAGACAAGAAACTGGAAATAGTTCCCAAGCGTGAGAATAGAGGACAGAAACAAATGATATTTATATAATATTAAATTCAATCTTGGCAAAAATATTCTTAACTCGGGATCTATTTTTTTTAAATTCTCTCTCATTTTTTAAAATTAAAAGAATCAAAATGTAAATGCTTAAGACCTAAAGTTTACTGGATTCTGGAAACTATCACTGGCATACTGGGGTCTAAAAACAATATTTGTTTTTGACATAAATTTACAATGAGCTACCAAGACTATGTGCAAATCACAACGAGTGATTCCCTTTGTCAGATTTTCCAAAGAACAAGACATAATGAATCCAATATGAACATCTCCCAGATCATATTTCCCCTTAAAATGTAACATACACATTTAGAATTTAAAGCTAAAAAATTGTTAACATATCACAAGTTTTCAATAATTAGGAGACTTGCTCAGGAGAGAATTTACTGTGATTTTGCAAATGGTTGAAGCATAAATTTTATTGCAGATTATTAGCTGGTGAGTTTCCTCACGGAGGTCAAATGTATGCTTATGTTCTGCTGAGTCTTATAAGCGAAATATGTCCTTCCTCTTTAAGAAACATGTATAGAAGAAGAGAAGAAAACAACAATGCACTTAATTCCTAAGATACAAATGCCAGTAAACTGTACACATCAAGACTTTTGGAATTAGAGTCTAGTCACTTTAAACCCAGATGTGTGTATTTTGAGCACATTTTTTTGAGCACTACGTAGTCATAAAGTAACCTAAAATAACAATGAAAGAAAACTAAGCTCTGCTGATAAAATACACTTTACTTTTTATGTGGTGTTAACAAAATGACTTAGATGAAAAATGAAATCTGTCTTAGCTTAAGACAGAAGCACAAAGACATTTCCCTTCTGGACAACAGGCTTTGGCATAGAAAGATCAAAGGAACAATTTTATCTGCATTGTGACTACAGACCAAAAAATTTTACAGTATTCCTGTCTCCATGCTAGAGCTTATGTGTCTTTAATGGCATTTAAATTATAGCCCTTCTTCAGTCAAGCAGTCAAAACACCACGTCATCTGATGAGACACCATATTATAATCTGTCAGTATGTCTCATTTAAAAATTCTCCTATACTGTACTTGCCCTCATTTTTCTCTTTTGCTAGAAAAATGGAGCAAATTGTTTTTTAAACTGGGTTTATGAGTTGACCTAATCAAGCTAGACAAAGGACATACTTTGGTTTATAGTATTTTAACTTAATTAATTTAAACCAATTTGTAGATTTTTTTTACTTTTTATTGTGATAACCCCTCTCCACATTTTTTGCTTGTTTGTTTTTAGGGTTTTAATCTTTCTTACATATGAAATGATGCATGGTTTATTATAGACAGATATTAAATGAAAATCAAGAATCTGTGTCCATTAGAGAATAATAACTAAAATATTTTGTTCTTAAAGCAAAGTATCTTATGTTAAGCTAATATACAATAGAGGGATTATTATATATAAATGGAAGGAGCTGTTCTCTGAATTGTTGTGTATCACACAATATAGACGGTGTTTCAAATGTCACTGGAGAAACAGGTCTTGAATGTGTTCCTTTAAGGTAATGTTTATTGTACTGATTTAGCAATCAAAACTTTCTGAAAATGAGTATTTAACTTAGAATGTTCCTGCAGTTAGGAAAATAAGATGTTACATTTTCTACAGAAACAGTGTGTTTTTTCTCAAAAATATAAAAATTTTAAGAAGTTTATTAAAAAGATATCAGCAAGAATATGTAATCATCTTATACCTTAATACTATCAATATTATATCTATTTATAAATGGTTCTAACAGATATTTAAAAAGGCAAAATTTATTTTGTCTAGAAACATGGTAAATTAGTAACTGATGGATAACTTTGTTCCCATGTTTCAAAAATATAACATGGGAATTCATGGATTTTCAAGTAGATTTACCTAAGTTTTTAAAATAATGTTTTTAAATCATATTAAGATTGAGATACAAGATGCTTGTTGACAATAAGTGATTTTAACATGCCCATGGGAAGCTTTTTTTTTTTTTTTAATGAAAATGACACTACCTTAGATAAGCTTCAACTGAAAATATTTCTATTAGATTATGTCCATCTGTTTTGGAAAGAGCCAACCATTACAAGTAAATTGATTCTTAAATTTTCAAACGATTTTGAACAACTTTTGTCACTAATGATTTTGTGTGGAAAATCACAGAAGAGTATGCTGTGTGCTATATATTGAGTCGGGATGATGGGAATCACCAGACATACAGTAGCTTTGAGGAGTTAGGTCTTTTTCCCAACCTAGAAATGCCAGGGATCCTTCAACATATTTTACTTACCTGAGGAACTGCAGAAGATATTTACTGAGCTTGGGACAATTTAATATATCACTTTTTCATGGAATCAGGATTGGATGTCTCCACACTTAGCTGACATTTGATAAGAAATCATGACAAGTATTTTATTTTCAGAATTTGATGTAGCTAAATGGGGCCTTATAGTGCAGTATTTTGATTTAAAATATGTATTTTTTCCTGGGTAGCAAAAAAATAGTGATTTTTAGGGTTGAAAGAATAGAGTAGAATAAGAAATTCTCCACGTATGGAAAATAGTTGATTTTATATCCATTCTCTTCTATCCTAAAACCCAAGATATATCCTAGAATTATTTCTGGGAGTCTATTATTTGATAAGTACAAAAAATTATATACAATACAATGAATACTTATAAATCCACTACCCAGTTTAAGAACTAGAACAGTACCAAAAGTGTTGCTTCTCTCCTCTTTCCCTTCTGCCCCAGAAGTTACAGTTATCAAGGTCATTACATACAAAGTTGTGCAAAGTGTGTGCTTTACAAACGTACAAGGTGTGTACTTTCATATCCGGCTGGGCCTGATATGAATGATACCCTTTGAAGTGTGCAGTGTAACCTACACAGATTTCACAAGGGCTCTGCCACTTTCAAAAACTTGTTATCTTTTTATGTATGTATGACAGTTTTGCTTGTTTAAAGTTTTGCAAAAATGACATTTCCTAATAGCCTTACTAGCATTAGCTTTTTTCATGAAATATTATGTTGCTAAGGGTCATGAACATTGTTGCATATAATTATATGTTTGTTTACTTCACCACTATATAGTATTCAATTGTGCAAATACCCTCGATTTATTTTTCTATTCTCTTCTTTGACATTTGAGTTATTGTCTGCTTTGTAGTTAAACATGCTGTTGGTATAAATATCCTTGCATATGTCCTTTGGTGCACATGGGCAAGAAATATTCTAATGGACGAGAATAGGAATTTTGGATATCTTAAAGCTTATGGATGGAGTAAGGGTATATGTGAAAAATAAAATTTTAAAGTTCTGATGAGGGTATATAAAGAATATTATGATACTCGGTTACATAAGACTTTCTTTAAAAGACCCAATTGTAAATACTTGCAGCATTTGTATGAGTACTATTTGCGTATAGACCTCAGTTCCATTTATAGGGAGCTATCTGGGTGGTTCTATAAAATGCCTGCCTTGCTAAATCAATCCATCATTCTAGTCCAAACCCATTAGCTAGAAGAAGAAGCAAACCTAGAAGCCATTTTGGTTATCTTAACATGGATTAAATGAATTTATTTTAAACTCAGAAAATAGAGATTAAAATGAGATGATTCAGCCAAAGCAAAAATGATCAGTTTACTCCCCTTTCCACATCCCGTTCAAATTATTTTTGGAAATACTGAATGCACACCAAAAGCTGAAGATTGTGATTTTGATTCTAAGGAGGCAGGAAAATGTACAGACAATTATTAGATAGGGTTTTTTTTATCATGTAAAATATATATAACCTAAAATTTAGACCATTTTTAAGTGTACAGTTCAGTGGCATCAAATACATTCAAATCATTGTGTAGCCATCATCACCATCCATCTCTGGAACATTTTTTCATCTTCCTAAACGGAAACTCCATGCGCATTACACCATAACTCTGCATCCCATCCTTCCCCACTCCAGCCCTGGCAATCACCATTCCACCTTCTGTCTCTATCAACTTGACTACTCTAGGTACCTCAAGTGGGATCATGTGGTGTTAGTCCTCTTGTGATTGGCATATTTTACTTAGCATCTTCAAAGTTCATCCATGTCATAACAAAACTGCCTCATCTTTTATGGGTGTATAATATTCCCTTGTACGTATACACCACATTTTGTTAATTCATTTATCTACTGATGGACAGTTGGTTGCTTCCACCTTTTAGTTTTGTCAATAGTGTTGCAATAAACATGGGTGTACAAGTATCTGTTTGAGTCACTGCTTTCCCTTCTCTTTAGGTATGAAGATTTTTAAGAACTCCTATAAGTCAGCCTCCTGAGCAGCTACTGCCCTAGGTGTCAAAAGAAAACCTAAAAATACTTTCTTAAGATTGACAGAAGAAAGGATAGAGACAATATATACTTTTTATACTTTTTCTTTTACAATGTTTTCCTCTTACTTGAATGAATTCATTTTTTTAGGAATTACAATTAGATACTGATATAATAGCCTATTTGTTATTCTCTAACTTAAATAATATATAATTGCTTGAGAATTTTAACTTTAGACGTTAAGTTTTTACTTTAAAGAACACATTTGAGAAATGCAATTTTTCTCATGCTACTTCCATTAATAATGGGTTATATTTGCATGGAATACTAACTGGCAAAATACTTTCTTCCACTTTATTATGTTTGCCGGCACTCATGATGTGATGATTACTTGATAGATGAGTGCATAGGTAGATAGGTAGAAAGACAGATGATAGAGAGATAAATAGATAGATGATAGGGAGATAGATAACTAGTCAGTCTGGCTCAACTTTTTTATACCCATTTTACAGAAGGGGAAACTGAGATTTTGAGAGGTTAAGTGTACAAGGCCCTTCACTTAGCAAGTGGCAGAAGTCAAAGTTCAAACTTGGTCTTCCTGGTATCAAAACCCATTTTAACCATTATAGATTCTGTCTTCCCTTAGCTATGCCAATCCTCACCACAACATCATGAAATTTATTGGGAAGTTGAGAGCTGTTCATTTTCTCTTGAGGAATGGAGTTCTGAGAGATTAAATCATTTGTTTAAGATTTCATAGCTGATAGGTGGTACAGCAAAAACTCGGGTCTTCTGTTCCATTCTTTATACTGCCCCTCCACCCCATAACCTATGCAGCAATGACTGCCATTGGTTTTTGCTGAAGTTAACATATTGTATCCCAAAGTTAAAGTCTGAACTATCTAAGCATTCTGTGCTCATGGATTGGAAATACCTTAAATGTATGTATATATATATATATATATATGTATATATATATATATATATACATATGTATAATATAATATATATATATATTAAAAATAGGTGAAGTATGTAACTTGCCCTATGCCATACTTCTTTTATCAACAGAATAAGCATCATATTTTAGATTCGTTGAGTTTAAAAATAGTTCTCCAGGGCGCCTGGGTGGCACAGCGGTTAAGCGTCTGCCTTCGGCTCAGGGCGTGATCCCGGCGTTGTGGGATCGAGCCCCACATCAGGCTCCTCCGCTAGGAGCCTGCTTCTTCCTCTCCCACTCCCCCTGCTTGTGTTCCCTCTCTCACTGGCTGTCTCTATCTCTGTCAAATAAATAAATAAAATCTTTAAAAAAAAAATAGTTCTCCATCATCTGGACCTTAATCTCATTACTCTCAGGAAGAATTACTGTGAGAAATTTTCTTAAATATAAACTTAGAGTGCATTTGTGCTTTTGTAGTATTAAAAATACTTTAAAGCTTTGATACAAATCCTGCTAGTCCTGAGCTGATATGGCAGGAATTGTGCAGATACTTCAAAACTGGATCCTTCAAAGGGTTCCCACCTAAGCTTGTCTTTATAGCTAACTGTAGCTCGCGAGCACTGTTCAGTATCCTCCAACGTGCTAGTTTTTAATCCACAGAAAAATTCGATAATTATTGCTAGAACTATTTGTAACCTAGCTGTCTTTGAATTTTAGGAAGTACATTTGTGCATTACCACACGGGGAAGAGGTATCTCATAAAGGTACTTACTTATTATTTTTTGGATTAATCCAGTTTCGTGTCAAAGAACTGAACTATAGTTTCCACACACTCATATGCAAGTGAATAAGTATAACTATAATGAATTTATCTTTCTTTTTATATAGACTAAAAAATTCACCCTTTAGTCACTTCATCAAAATATCTTTGCCCCTTTTATTGTAATTAATGTCTTTTCAAAAAGAAGGGGGAGAAATGCATTGTAAATGTTAAAATACAGAACTATATGAATGAAGTGCTTTTTAAAAATCCAGACCTAAACCCTCTTAGGTTTTTATTAAGAAAACAGATATTACATTCTCTTATTACAAGTGTGTTTGTTCTCACCTCTCCCACTGCTGGGCTTCATTTCCACCTAGAGACATCTGTATACCAATCCCAGTAGTAATGCCTATGCTATAACATATCAGAGCTCACGTGGCCCCTCTCTCCTGGAGAATGAATTATTAGGTAATCTCTACTTTTATCCAATTGATTTCACTTCCTCCACATTTCAGTTTCATTAGCATCAAACAGAACAGAGCTTAATGATTACTTAAAACTAAAATCAAGGAAAAGAAAAAAGTATTCTGTTAGTAAAAGATGGTTGGTAATAATATTAGAATATTTTCAGATGCAAGCAAAGTACAGTTCATTAGAGAAAACTAGAAACATACCTATGTTTATACTTTTAATAGAGACACTACTTTAAAAATGCAAACATTTGGAAATACTTGTATAACACAATTTCGTTTCCAAAAGAGAATGGTAATTTGTCTTCATTTTTCCCCATTTAAATGAATAAACTTTGTTTTCCTTATGATGGATTAGCTAACTGAAGAGATTTTTTTTTTCCCCACACAAAATATAAATAGTTGTTTCCCAGATGTCAACTTTGCAAAAAGCCTGCCATTGACAGCTGATGTGGTCATGCGTGTTTGGAAGAGCTATGTTCTGATTCTCAGAAGATACCCTACCAGAGTCCATTTGTTTTCAAGTTTGTGAAGTGGCCCTTCTGTAATGATACTCTTCCTGTCACTTCCAAATATTCCCATACAAAGGTACACAAAAAGGGAGACGCAGAATGTTTTTTAAAACTCTGAATAATTTGAAGGTAAGACATATTCCAAAATAATACATGGGGATAGATGAGTAAAAGAGGGTGTTAACTAAAACAAAACAAAATAAAGAAAACAAAATAAAATAAAATAAAATAAAATATGGACGGTAGTCAAGAAGTCAGAGAAAGGGAAACAATATGGAAAATAATGGGGGAGTTCTATGCTTGTATCTGCTTCAGAAATATGAAGAATCTATTGGGAAGGGGAAAATAAAGTTTTAGATGACCTATTACTTTACTTTAAAAAAATTCAGTACTTAAAACAAGGACATTTTAAAAAATATATATACATGTATGTTACTAAAATATAGTTATATGTGATACACACACACACACATCAAAACCATCAACAATTCCTTTGTTTCTTAGAAACAACCACTATGATACACATGAAATTTGTTTTTTGAATACAGTGTACTGGTAAGCACTGTAGCAATTTCTAGAATTTGGCCACTCTTCTTTATGGTGGTAATTCAGTTTGTATGTGTTAACTTGAATATTTGAATTTGAAAATGGCTGGAATTTTCTAATATCAAAATCCAGAGTATTTATGCTCTTTTTTTTTTTTTTGCATCTGTGCTATATCTATGTATTTTTTTCCTTTTGACTTATCTGTTCAGAAATGGATTTCTACTGAATTTTCTTAGGTGCATTTGACAAGGTATTGCTGAAAAATATTTATTACCTTTTTATTGACCTACACTGTAGATGTACTAATGTGCTACTGGCCATGCGAATTATACACAACTGTAGGAGACAAACACAATCTCCAGTTACAAATGAAGGGCACACATGGGTTATCCAACATGTGAGTCATCAAGAAATGCAATACTGTGCAAAGACTGGTGAATCACACAGTCTGTAAAGCCAGCTTTTTGAGCTTTTCACACAGATGGCTGCTGCGAAGCCTAACAAGGAATAAGGAGGAGGAGGAGGGAGAGGAAAGAAAGGGAGGGAAAAATAAGGGGGGGCCCTCTCTATAATCAGATTTTATTGTTCCTTAGTTTCTTGACCACTGAACCAATGACAGAAAGGAAACTTGCAGGTCTTTTTTCACAATTACCATTCTCATGTACGTAGCACCGTTTGAAAATTCTAAGACTGATCATACTCAATTTAGAATTGTTCTTTAAGTCTTATACCCTATACACTATAAAATGCCTTGAGGAGTAAGTTTCTGTGTTGTTTATCTAATGTTGTCTTCCACTCTGTGATAAGCTGCACGGGAGCATGGACCATAGGCCTCGCAGTTTACAATGACCTAGTACAGGAAAGAAAGAAGGGAGAAAGGAAGGTCTTCTAATATTATTTTAACATCTGTGAAATGTATTCACTCTTTAAAGCTTTGTCTCTTCTCTGTCCTCCTCATCTTGAAACAATTCATGTCAAAGAATGAGCACAAAAAACATTAATTGCTGATGTACCACTAACTGTATGAAAAATAAACAACCCTGGTAATTCTGTGTAGAAACTGTCCATACATTCAATTACCCAGTGGGTAAGATCCAAACTCCTTACTGCAGCGCTGAAAACTCTTCACATCCTCAGCTTAGAAACTGAGCATCTTCAGACATCCCCTTTGCCTCTCCCCTCACCCTGTATTCCAGTCATATCGCTCTTAATATTTGTATACTGTTTCCCTGACACATGAATTGTTATGCTCTGTTACCTTCTCTTTAAAACTCTTTCTGCTTGGAATGTCTCTGTATGTACATTTTTCTTCACAGATAATTTCTACTCGTCTCTTAGTGGACAAGAATTGCTCAGAACTTTCCAGAATATTTGCATGGACTTTGTATTTAGAGAAGAGAAAACATTAAAACAGAAAAGGGTTTAGGGATTGTGTAGCCCAACCTTTCCATTTTGCAGCTAAGGAAACTGAGGCACAGAGAGAGGGTACTGCCCAAAGTCACCCACGAATGAACCAGAAGGCCAAGACTAAGTACCCATCCCTTGCTGTTCTGTTCACGTGGTGATCATGTCTGTCTTAGATTCAGACAATTCTGGAATTAACCTTGGGAAATGTGATAACCTTTCCGACTCTAAACCTAGAATTGGACATAAAAATAGGTAATCTAAGACAGTTTCTTTCTTTCCTTCCTTGTTTTCATAGTCTTTCGTGATTCCCAGTTCAGCCATTTAATTTCAGAAAGAACTGGGGTATAGCAGCAGAAGATAGTGGTTAGCGCATAAACTGTGGGGTTAGAATTTTTGGTTCAAATCTTTTATGTGGGTACTTTGGGCAGGGCCTTTAATGGCTGTGCCTCAATGTTCTCATTTGTAAACTGAGACTAATTAACTTATTGAATTCATTCAGACATGCTCAGTCGGAGCTTTCTGTTCTAGGCTTTGAGGATTTGGCAGTGAACCACACAAATAGAAGCTCCAGCAGAGGTTCCATTCCAGGGGAGAGATAATCAACTGATAAGCTCTACCTGCCCTCTCCTTCCTCCAGCCCACAGTAAGTGTGCTTTCCTCTGCCCAGGAGTTGTCTTCCTGCAACTGCCTAAAGCACCAGCTTCCTCCCGGCATTCAGGTTCTTACAATCACCTTCACCGGGCACCCACTTTATGTTTCAATCCCACCCTTGTCCCAGTTCAGTTCCCTTTTCTGCTCCATTTCTAAAAATAATGACTCCTTATTACTGTCTAATGCATCATATGTTTTTATTCATTTGTCTAGTTTACGTTGCATCTTTCTTACTCAAATGTAAACCCATCAGGGCAGGGATGTTTGTCTGTTTTGTTCTCTGCTGTATCTGAAGAACCTCGGCCCACATCAGTATGGGCCTAGTGCGGGCCTGGTATCTATCAGGTACTCGGTTTCTATTTATTAAGTGACTGAATTAATATCTAGTGTCATGTGCTATGGTGATATTTGCAATTAAGCAAAATAAAAAGAAGTAAGTGTGTAGAGAGAAACATCCGGGTGCTATTTTAGATAAAGTGGTGAGGGTAGGCCTTACTAAGAGCATGACCTTTGACTAGAGACATGAATGAAGTGAGAAAAATAAGCCATAGGGATAACTGACGGTTGAACATTCTAGATAGCAGGAGCAGCCTGTGCAAAGGTCCTGAGACTAATTCATATTTGACACGCTCTATTCATGGCAAGGAGACACAAGTGACTAGAGCAGAGTGAGTGAGAAGAGAGGTAAGAGACAAAGTGAGAGAAACCACTCAGACCACTCGTGGAACCCATGGTGAGGACTACAGATTTGATAATAAGAGAGCCAACTAAATTGAGGTATAGAGAGATGTTGAAAGAGTTGAAGCCAAGTATCTGGCCTGCACGCATATTCGATACAAGTTAGTTACTGTATACCAGGGATTGAGTCGTGGTTGTAAGCTATAAATGAAGGCAATGAAAAGAACAAATAATTTCCTTCCCAATCTCTACCCTTTATGACAACAACAACAAAATGCACAGAAGGCAACTTAGGATAGAAAGAGACATGTGGAAAGTTTTACTGAAAAAAAAATATATATATAAAGACTGGGTATATATATATAAGATGGATTATAGTCTTATATTTAAAAAGGCACATCACATGTAGCAGTCACACTCATAGAACCTGAAACATTCTAGTCTTAGTCTGTGTTATGGATTTTTCTGCACTTATTTTTACTCTTACAATATACAGCTGTATTTTATCAAATAATCAGTTAATGAAATGACAATAGTTTCCTGTCACAGAATTTGTGTATTCCAAACTACTGCTTGATCTCACAAACAGACCAAAACATTACCAGCCAGACCATCTCACCTCTTTAAAATATCCCCCCCTTGGAGGAAATGAGTTTTTACTATTGATAACGTCAATCCAAATTCTGTATGTGTTTATATTTATCCTAAAGCAAGAAAGTACATGGTAACATTAAAGATTGGGCTTTACTATGTTCCTCACTGATCAAGATTTGGTATTAATTATTTTCTACCTTCAGCACAGTTTCTGAAATTTTCAATAAATATGACGGCATTTCTGAAGAGAAAAATTCCAAATCACCTAGTAATTAATTCATTGTCAAGGTGGCAATAGAGTCAGTGTAACACCGAAGCATGTTCGTTCAACCTCACCAGAGAAAGAGGTAACTGCTTTCTTAAAAGACTCAAAATAGGAGTCTTTGAGGGCTTTTTAAAATTAGGAGCCATGCTTATACTTCATTATTTAGTCCAATTCTTGTGTAATAGCGAGCATCTAATCCATTTAGCAGATTTTATTTGTCAAGCTAAAAAAGCATATGCTATATTTAGTTCCAACAAGAATTGTAGAAATCAGTTGAAAAAATTCACATAGAGTTGGTAGAACATGTAGGCTTTTAATTATTTTACTTGTCCAAGGGCACGGCAATTGGGCAGACTGCCTACTATACATTATAAATTAATTCCATTTGTCCTGAAAACTTGTTCATTATTTCAGTACTTTGAATTTTGGCTGCCCTAATTAATCTCTGTTTTATAATTCAGGCACTGAACCTCTGCAAAGGCTGCATTTTTCCAGCCTGTAATCGCACTCTCGACAGACAGCCAAGTGCTGGGGACAATGGCTCCTTCACCCTCTCAGCTATACCTCGGCTTCCGCGGAGACAGACTTTCTGTCTCTGGTTTATGTGCTGAGTCTTCCTGGAGAGAAATGCCTGGGTGGGGAAATGCACAGCCCTAAGGCAGATTACTTGCCTCAGTCTTTGGCCCTATCACCCGACTGTTGTCACTTGAGCACTGGTAGAGAGCCAAGAGGCACCTTGGAATATTCACTAGAAGTTACAAACCCACCCCACAGTCAGCCTTTGCAGGTTACATCTGCTTTCATTTGAATCCATGCCCTGTGAAGCGTGTTGTACTCAAGGGTCTTGATGCTGCCCTTCCTCACCATGGCAGAGGGGCCTGGAGCAAAGGGACACGGGTAGGCGCACCTGCCAGCTCAGGCCTTGGCAGCATAAAGGATCAGCAGTTACCATCTCACACATCACTCTCAGAGTTCTCTTGCTACATGACCACTCTTTTTAAATGAATGGAAAACTATTTTTAACTTCAGTTATTGTTCATTTAGAATGGGAAAAAAAATGTGCTTCATCTGACCTTTTCTGATTATTTTCCTTTTGCTTCATATAATGATGCAGAGAGAGTCCTTACAATGAATTCTGTGTTTGAACAAACAAACAAACAAACCCCAATTTACTTGTCACCTAGTTCTTCATTTACTTCTGGAAAATCTACTCCCTAAATCTTATCAAGGAATCGTAGACGAAAGCTAGCACATTGTTTTGCTTTCTGATTCTTCTGGTAATTGTAGAGGTAAGAATGGGGCCATGACTGTGTCACGGTTAAGGACAGGGGTCCAGGATGGCTCCTGATGCCTGACTTTATAGAAGATTGCGGACCTCCAAAATGAGCTTTGTTCCTGCTCAGGCAAGGCTTCAGAAGATTTGTGGTTTTTTTTCCCATTTGTATGGACTTCCCACTTAGAACTTTCTATTTTTCTATATCTTTAGAAGAGTTTTATATTTTAAGAATCCAATTATTTATATTTTGGTGTATTTAGATTGGGCTGGGGGTAAAAGGCAAGAGACAAACCCATAAATAGCAAAATTCAAACTAGTGTAATAATTCATCCATAACCTGAATATCTGTATTAATAATACGGGTTGGTAAATGTCTCTCACAATGTATTTTTAAATAATTTCTCACATAGTTCAAGTAGAATGTGACCTTTATAGGGTTTTTTTTTGGAAAATCAATTCAATAATGGGAAAATACACTGAGAAAATTCTATTTTAAGGTCCAATGGATACTTCTTCAGGTAATGTATTCTTTCATTTACAAGTTATGCTTTACCCTTCTTCATTTCAAATATTGAAAAATAAGGAGGCTATTGAAGAAAGAAGAAGAAGAAGAAGAAGAAGAAGAAGAAGAAGAAGAAGGAGAAGGAGAAGGAGAAGGAGAAGGAGAAGGAGAAGGAGAAGGAGAAGGAGAAGGAGGAGGGGAGGAGGAGGAGGAGGAAGGAGGACGAGGAGGAGGAAAGAAGAAGGAGAAGAAGAAGAAAGGGGAGGGGTGGGAGAGGAGGAGGAAAGGAAGAAGAAGAAAAAGGAGGAGGAGGAGTGGGGGAGGAAGAGGAAGGGAAGGAGAAGAAGGAGGAGAGGAGGGAGGGCAGAAGGAGGAAGAAAGAAGACAAGTATCCAGAGCTTCGAGAATTAGATAAAAAGTTTTTATATATTGCAAAACATAAAGCATTCAACTTCTTGTCCCAAAGAAAAATAACAAAGGAAAAATCCATTAAACGTCCTTGCTCCTCAAAAGCAAAATGAATGGAAGTTTGTTTTATGACATTTGAGATCAAACATATTTCCTAGTGGCTTTTTGGGAGATGGGAGGGAAGGGCTGAGTGGAGAGACTGGTTGTCCATGTAGCACCAGTGTGAGGACACTAATGTGAAGGAACTGTGAAATTCTAGAATCTTACGTGCATTAAAAAAAAAAAAAAAAGAAAAAATAAAAGAGCTTAAAAAACAATTTGAATAGTAGATAAATGATATTAGAATTAAAGATTATAAAATTCTAGGTGTTACCTTTTGATAAAAAGATATTTTATGAGAGTGTATGTTTGTGTTTTTAAATGAGTGGGAGGTAATCCAAATTTATACTCACTTTCAACTAATAATCTGTAATCAAAGAAGTGCATATCTGTTCACTGAAGGTATAATACATGCTTATTTGGTGTCAAGTCCTCATATTAATATTCTCCGAAATTAAAACATAAACTCTTATAATTTTAAATTTTACAAAGTAAAACCAAGATAATGAACTTTTTAAAGGGTTTTTGGTTTGTTTTCCTTTTTCTTAAGATAAAGTTGTTGTTCAAGCATGCCGGTTAAAAATCTTTCCCTTCCCTCCCTCCCTCTTCCCTTCCTTTCCTTCTTTTCTTTTATGCTTTCTGTGGTGCATTTTACTAAGAAAAAAATATGGTGGCTTTGATGGAAAGATGTTTTGTTTATTTGTATTCGAAGCTTTGTTGCACAGTTACTAAATTAGCAATAGAAGTGGAGCATTTGATTTTCATGTTTGTTTCTAGACATAAAAAAAAGTGGGTTGTTCCTATTTGGAATTTTGAACTTCAGGCTCCTGCAGACTTTCCTTATGTTTGCAAGGTTTTGTAACAACCACCTGAACACACTCTGCTGGGAATTCCAAAACAAACTTTATAAAGTCATAAAGTAAGAAAATTGATGCAGCCTCCAAATTCAGCCTTATTCCTGTGGAAGGATATTTGAAAACAGCTGGGGCATACATTTTTATGCACCAATCTCTGAAATCATTAAAAATATAAAAAGAAAAGGAATGAGTACTGAGCAAATGTTTCATAGAGCATGTAGAAAAGCTTGAAAATAAGTCAGCTTAGAGCAAATCACCAATCTTTATTCTTTCAAATATTCTTCCAAATGGAAATGTCCTGTTGCACAGGAATCATTGTAAAGACTCAACCTCATTAAGTATAGAACTTTGAATAAAATATATTTTTTCTTTCCCACCCCCACCATCCTATAGACACACAAATTGTCCCAAAGAAGAAATGTCATGTTTTGGAAAAATACACTGTTTATAAGTATGTAAATATACTGAATTTCAGGAGACATCTGTTATGAATTTCTCCATGTGCTATATATATGTATATATATTTTATTCCATTATTTGCTCTAAAGTATTCCAAATTTGTGATAATGGATGTACATCTAATTTTAAATTTTACTATCCATTCCAATAAGATATCTTTAGAAACTATAGAAGCTTATGAAAATTGTACTTTCAATGTAATATTTAACTGAAGTAAAAAGTTATATTTAAAGGCAGTAGGAAAATTGAAGCCCTCGCCATCATTTCTGCCATGTGCCTCAGGCTATTTCCCATAATAGAAGGGAAAACTTATTTGTTGATATCTTTTGTCTCCAATAGATATTTTTAGCTTTTTTATACTTATTTTGTATCCCAAAGAAAAGATATTTCTCTGGGATGCCTTCGAATATTTCCGTATAGGATGGGGAAACTGTGCTAACTTAAAAGTGCTCATTGAAAGATATTTCATGAAGCTCATCTTGTTTATTAGAGGTACAGTCTTGTAGTTTGTGTCCATAGAACTGTGAGCTTTTATGGTGGTTCTTAAATCAGCATAAGTTAGCAAAATTTTATATCATTCAGGTGATCGTAACAAAACTGGGCAGAGTGTAGAATTGAGAATGTGAAACTATTTTGAAATGAGCATTTAGGTCAAAAACTCCGTTTCACAAAAATATTTTCGTTACCCTAAAACAACAAAAAGAATTGAGGGGACTCTTTGACAAGTTATTGCCAAAATTATTTTTTCTTTTTTTGCCAGAAAATAAAAGCT
Organism: Ursus americanus; assembly: GCF_024610735.1. Taxonomy (NCBI): domain Eukaryota; kingdom Metazoa; phylum Chordata; class Mammalia; order Carnivora; family Ursidae; genus Ursus; species Ursus americanus. The sequence goes on from NC_142128.1 coordinate 71,236,880, forward strand.
GAAAATAGACTGAAGCATAATATATTTTTATAGCGCTCTCTCCAGAATGACAGAATTTTCTGTAAATCTCATTATGTAAAATATGCCTTCCCTGTGGTAAGTATGAGGTATGGGGAGAAACTAATTGGATTGCTCAAATTAGTCAATATGTCTGAAACTATTTTGGGGATGCTTAGCCTTTTGGGTAACTATATAATACAATTTGTTGCTTTCTTGTGAGAATTCTTCTTTTGAGCAACAAGCAGAAATCCAGCGTAACATTAAGAAATGCAATTTTAGGCACAATACAATGACCACAGATGACCACAATGTAAATAGGCATCTCAAAGAGAACGATGTACTGAAAAATAAAGAGTGACAGCATGACAATGGAATGATTGTCAACTTTTTGGACATTGATGTAAACTGAATTTAATAAAAGCAAAAGAAATGTTAGATAAAGAATACTTTAGAATAACTTATCTTAGATTTTGTTAAGGTCTTTCTAATAGTATCTTCTGGGGAAAATATCTTCTAGCTAAAATGATTTTAATTAAAAAAATACAATCCCCAAAGGCTAGAACATTTTCCCTTAAGAATATTATAATTGACAGCATCTTAACTATTAGTAAATAAGCCCTTGTGTTTCTTTAAATCAGCTGTGGAATAAATACTCCACTTGCTGACATTTTTTAAAATAAATATCAATATTTATGTTAATGTGACTGATTTTTTGGATAAAATGAGTCCTATATACACATCTGAACTCCACTGGCTTCTTGGGGTTAATTGCCTCAGAAGGTGGCACCACGGGCCAGGGAATCTGCTATTGATCACAACGTTTTGGGAATTGTCTTTAAATCCAACTCCATTTATTTTTAAACCCTATTTTTAAATTTAATTTAATTTAAATTCAATTAGCCAACATATAGTACATCATTATACTGAAAGAAGATAAGTCTCCATCCTTTGAGGGTGATTCAATTTTCAAGAATAGCTGGAAAACCAATAATGTTACAAAATTTGGTGTGTAAAGTAGTTTGACCATTGAGTTACAAGGACTGGAATAAAACAGCTAATCTAATTTTCATCTGTGCTGAATGAAAGACCTCAGAAGTTCATTTTGGTGAACAGAACCAGATTAGCTAGAGTATTTGTTTTGAACACTCACCTAGAGGGAATGCTAATAAAGTAATGAGATGAGAAAATAACTTTTACTGGACCTCAACGAGGGAAGAGTATGTGCTTAATATATTTAAATAGAGGGCATGAAACTCACTCCTAAAGGTATGTTTTGGTAAGAACAGGAGCAGGTAAGGAAGAACTTTTATTTAACCAGAGCATATCACCGCCTCTCTGCTCTCCTTTATATAGCTTTTTACTAAACAAAACTTGGGGACAGTTAAAGAATATGGTTTTGAATGCATCCCAAATGATTATATTTCCCATAGTATCTGCATGTCTTGTTCAACTGAGATGATGTAGAGATGTTATCAAAAATGAAAATATTATCTGAAGAAGTATAAAATCTCTGGAGATATTTTGGGGCCAGATACCTGTTATGATTGCAAGGTTGAAAAACATGATTGTCTTTGTTCATGTCATCTGAAGAAAATATATGGTCCATTGCACAGAATAGTAAAATTCATAAACTAATAAGATGCTTTATTAAAGAAAAAGAAAGAATTATTTGTCTGAAATTTAACCCCATGCATTGCTTAGTATCAATGATTCGGATGGTGGCCAAGATCTCTGATGAGCATTAACCCATTTGCACTTTTCCACCCCAGAACCTTTGAGGATGATTAGCTTCTGTGATTTAGACTTGAGATTCCAGGCCATGCAGGCCAGGCCATATCAAGAAGTTAGCTGCTTCTACACTGTTCTGTATAAAGTCAGGAAGACGAGGGATCGATGGGACATCGACTGTGTCTGGGTGAGTAGTTAGATATGGATGTGTGCCGGAGAATGAAGGAAGAGACAGCAAGCACACATTGAACACCCACTGTGTTCAAGGAAATACGCCAGGTCCTCAGATGACTTAAGAAACAGTTCCTGGGGGCGCCTGGGTGGCATAGCCGTTAAGCATCTGCCTTCGGCTCAGGGCATGATCCCGGCGTTATGGGATCGAGCCCCACATCAGGCTCCTCCGCTGTGAGCCTGCTTCTTCCTCTCCCACTCCCCCTGCTTGTGTTCCCCCTCTCGCTGGCTGTCTCTCTCTCTGTTAAATAAATAAATAAAATATTTAAAAAAAAGAAGAAGAAGAAAGAAAAGAAACAGTTCCTGACCTCAAGGATCTCACTGTCTACTGGGGAAAATAGACAAAGAGAAATATACAAAAAAAAAAAAAGCACTTTCATAAAATTATTTGTGTATCTGTTTTTCATTTTTAGAGTCCATTTCACAGAGAATATTATAATATTGAAACTAGAATTCTATGTCTTCTTGGTGTACATGTTTTTAATCCATTATATTTCCTTCTTCTCCCCTCACTTTAAAGTTCAACAGGCAACTTTAAATGGCCTTTAAAAGTCTCAGGATATATATGGAACATTATGCTGTCTTCTTGCACAATTAAACATAATTCTTAGTTAATTATGCAACAAAAAAGTATTAAAAATAGATGCTGAGTAATTATATAGAAAGAATTTGATAAGGAGGTGAGGTGGGCAATAACCATAGAATTCTGTCACTCTCTGATAGCTTGTCTCAAATTATCCAGCACTTCTGAGTTTCTGTGTCAATTGAGTATATAATTTACTATTTTTTAGAGAATAAATATTTGTCCTTATCCTATGGCTATATGGTATGTTTATTTGTACAATAAACATCATCGTGTCCATAAAATATTTAAGGTACTTGTGGGCATATCTATAGTCTTATGTCTGAAATTCTTTGACATCTAAATATTTCCCCCCAAATCTATGCCTTTTAGACCCTTTTGCAGAAGAAATTTAACAGTGTGTGCATTTGTGTAATTTACTCGTCACTCGCTTCATGGTTGGAATGTTGCAGCTGTTTAACAGCTTCGAGGCAACACTGACGACTAGTTTTAAGACAGGAAACTGGGAAGAGTAGTGTATTTAATTGGAGTTCCAGAGGGGATATAAAAAAAAAGCACCTAAATTGACTTTGATCCAAGATTATCTGATTAATACCTTCACTGATGAAAAGTTATAAGCTATAAAGCCACCCCATTATTAATAGTGAGTAACTAATTGTTAAAAACTGTTCTACAGATGTGTTATTGTGTCCGTTTCCCTCAGTATTAATCTCCAATAACCATTTATGATAAATACAGGAGAGAGGTTGCTCATAAATTAAGTCCAAAAGGAATAATTTCAAAAAATACAGTACAATGATATCACATCTTTGCCAGAACCTAAGAGTTTGCTAGCTGGATTAGTGGTGGTTGGAGGGTGTCTTCTGGGTTGCAAATAATAAATTCATAAAGATCACTTAAATCAAATCACAATTTTCCACTTTAACCTAATAGCATCAAAGATGGCTTGCCTCCATGTCTCATAAACCTTCATATATTTCATGGTACTTTTTGCAAATTTAGGCCATCCAATTTTCTGTCAATATGTAAATATGAAAGGAAAGCAGCCCAAAGTGAAGATTTGAAGATTTGAGTGGGAACGAAACTTTCTTATTATGAAGTTACTTTCTTATTTCTGTCTCTCTCTCCCAATCTCAAAACATGTCTTAACATACAATAATTTCAATGTAACTTTCTTTTTGGAGAAGAAACAGTTACAAAGAATATAGTTAGTCATATAAAATTGTCAACATATCTGGATTATTGCTACACATTTAATAAGGAACATTCTTACATTGGTACAAACATAAAGTAAACTCTGAATGAGGTCTTTTGTCTTTCCTCCCTTCAATTATGATTTCAGTGATTGAGTTGCCACATGGTCTTATTGTTCAAGAAGCAAACTGATCTATTAATATTTCTTAGAAGAGAAAAACACTCTGAATTTTTAACTAAATACTGGGTTTTTGCCTGTTTATTCTTTTAAAATGCGGAGTGGAGGAAATATTGATGAAGCCCTCTAGGCATTATTCTCTTTGACTAAGAAAGATAAAAAATAGAATAAAAACTATAAAAATCACAGAATCTCAGGTCTAGACAAAGTCATTTTTCAGGGTTCAAATCAATGCATAAGTCCTTTAGACAATTAATCCAAATATGTCATATGGCATATATTTGATGAATAGCTTGTGCTACAGCATTTCATTTTCATAAGATTTATTGAGCAATATGATATTTAATTGTAATAGACTCTTGACTTGTGGCTGGAATCCTTTCTCAGCCTACAAGTCACCCATGGAGAGAACATAGCAGCCTGCTGGTTATATTAGGTAAAGTTCTTGCATATCCAAATTTACTTTAGATTATTCATTCTTTAAGGATGAATTCTTACAAAGGTGATTTTGATGGAGTAAAACAAAATCCATGTAATGCATATCAGAACTTAATATCAAAAATTTTTATAAACTTCCATATTTTCCCAATACAGTATTTTACATAATATTAGAGCCATAAGAAATAACGTGTTAATAGAGGAGCAACTTTGTAGTTAAAATTGTCAAGTTCTGCTAATCTCATTAATTTAAAATTTCTGTGTAGAATAGAAACCTAGAAGGGTATCATAGCTGCTTTTATACCATAAATTCTTTTCTTTATTTTCTATTTTTAGTCTGTTCATCCTATTCTACTTATTCTATTTTCTGTTTTTAAATTTTCACAGATTGTACTTTGTAATACATTTTTGTTTACTATTCTTCATTCACTTTCCACCATCCTAATCATTCAAACATTTTTTTACCACCAAGTCAGTGCTTACTGAAAGCTCCTGGGAAATAAAATAGTATTATATACATTGTTTCACACACATTAATGTAAAAAACATTTGGTATCCTGTTGATTGAAAGAACAGATGCCTGTATAATTTATGAAGCCAGAAATACCTTCACAATATCTTCCAAAAATAGTAAGGTATTTTAATAACAGAGTTAGTGGGGAATGAAGTCAAAAACTTGGAAGAATTTTGAATGGAACATAGACAATTTGAAAGATGTTATCAATATTCAAAAAGTATTATTGTAATCATTCATGTGTAATGTAACATAATAAATCACAACTTAATATTTGATTGTTTCACATGAAAACATTTTTAAAAAGCCTAGCTTTTTTTTTTTTTTTTTTTGATTATGCATCTCTGGTGTCCTCCACTGACAAATTTTAGGCAATTTGTATAAGCAAGTTCTGCCTTTTTTCAAAAACTGGTATGTTTTTCCTAGAAAAATTACTTATTTTCTTTAATACATGTGTTACTCTTAATTTTCTACAATTAATTTACTTGTTTAAGAGTATCAGCATAATAAGAGAAGTTGTATAACTAACATGGTATGTACTGGGGGTTAATTTTCAAATTATTTTAAATTATCAGTCAACATGCCTATCCTTTCCAAATTGAGGGATTAACCAACCATTCCTGCAAAGTCTTAGATCAAGGGCAGTATATTTCCTTGCTAAAAATAAACACTGCCGGGGCTCCTGGGTGGCACAGCGGTTAAGCGTCTGCCTTCTGCTCAGGGCGTGATCCCGGCGATCTGGGATCGAGCCCCACATCAGGCTCTTCTGCTATGAGCCTGCTTCTTCCTCTCCCACTCCCCCTGCTTGTGTTCCCTCTCTCGCTGGCTGTCTCTATCTCTGTCGAGTAAATAAATAAAATCTTTAAAAAAAAAAATAAATAAATAAATAAACACTGCCAACCATGCCATTGACACAGTTTGTGGAAGTCACAATGGCTAAACTATTGGCATAATGAATCTTCATTATGAAAAAAATATTTTTTCCCTTCAGTTATGACTTGAATTTTTCATTTTATTCAGCTCACTCCAAACTTCACACTAGCATTGTTCCTTTTCTATAAAAAAGAGATTTTATTCTAGTAAAAAAAAAGACATTTTTTGTAAATTGGTTATTTACATAATTAATTATTCATAAAGGGATAGTTTAAAAGGCCAATATAATTTAATTACAAAATATGTTCATGGGTTTTGGAAAAATGTAATAATGTGTATATTTTCTTTCTTTACTTTTCTTTCTTTTTTTTTTTTGCTTCAAGTTTAAATTTCAGAGCAAAGAAACACTGAAATATTTTTCCAGTAGAAAAACCTTCAAACATTAAAAAATATGAAGATTTGATGAATGTTTAAAAATACAATGATACTTAGGGGCGCCTGGGTGGCACAGCGGTTGAGCGTCTGCCTTCAGCTCAGGGCGTGATCCCGGCGTTATGGGATCGAGCCCCACATCAGGCTCCTCCGCTATGAGCCTGCTTCTTCCTCTCCCACTCCCTCTGCTTGTGTTCCCTCTCTCGCTGGCTGTCTCTCTCTCTGTCGAATAAATAAATAAATAAAATCTTAAAAAAAAAATAAAATAAAAATACAATGATACTTAAACAGTAATCTAATTCTATGCATAGTGAATTTTATACTTATTTGATTTAAAATAATTTACGACATAAACTCAAAAACAAGAAACTATTCTGGAAGTGAAAAATCAACCTGAATCCACTCTAGTCCCCGCACTGTGCTAATGGGGATTAAGACAGGGATGCATTAGGTTAATCAAGGGCTCCTGACTTCGGGAGAGTTTAGGATTAATTGTAACTTTTAAAGTAGACATCAATCCTCTTTAAAACTACCTGTCTTGGAAGAGCTCTCCCTGCCTGTCAGTCAGTACCACCTACCAGGTAAGGAAGAAACACAGCAGAGTGCTTATCTTACTGGGAGTGTTATTGCGCTGTCTGTCTGTCTGTCTGTTTTTAAGTGCTATATCTTGAGGCTGTTTGGAAAAGAAATCTAACATTTCTCTCTCTCTTTTTTTTCACCTTAGTGGGAAAGCAACTGTTTTTAAAGGGAAGAAGCATTAGAATCTTGGAAGACCTAGATAAAAACCTCTATCCTTTAAAAAAAATAAGGAATATTATTCTGTCCTTCGCAGAGTATCTATTCTAAAGGATTATTTGGAAATAAATTGAACTAGTGTAGTGAGGATGATTTTATTATCCAGATTTTATCTAGGAAATTAAAGCTCAGAGAAGTTATATAACCAAGCCAGTGAGTGGCAGATCCCAGTTCGTTGACCTAGTTTTGCTGCTCTTCCGTTATCTTCCTGTGCCGGCCAGTAAAGAGTACCTTTCAGTTTGCCGCAGTACACATACATGGAAAGCCTTTATACATATAAACGTAGTTTGTATACAGTCTCTGCCAAAAAAAGTTTTAATCTAGCTTGTGATAATAAGTGATTAATATAAGGAGAGTAAGGAAAGCAAAAAATATCATTTATGCTAGGCTTTTATTAAAAGTGGCATTCATGTTGGAGTTATGGGTTTTTTTTTAACCTTCTTTATTAGATTAAACTTTGATTTGAGATAGCATATAGTTTTTAAACAAACACACCAATATTTATGTCTATGAACATTTCCAAGAACAAACGGCATAAAGATGGCTAGTCTGTAGGTTTCCAAATCTTTCCAGAAAATGCAATTTCTTTTTAAAAAGATAAGGGCTCAATAAGTGTCCATTGAACTGATTGGTCTGTGAAAAATATTTTAAAATCATTCACTGTTTGTTTTGGAACATATACATTCTATGGGTTCCTTATATATAAATCCAGTTAATATGTATATAAAAGGCAATCTTTTTTTATTCAATTGCTTGTAACGTTGCCAAACAGTATAAAGGTTGTGCTGGAAATGCTTCTCTTCTCCAAAGCAAATTCATGAGACATTTTACAAAGTGAGTAGTATGGAATTATTTCCACAGGTTTGGGAGGGAAGGAAAACCAGAAACATTCAGGCCCTCTGCTGTCACTAGGGGTTAAGGGCTATCAGGAATTACAAAACTGTTGGAAAACAAAATTATAGGCCCCTCTGGGGTGTCAGTATTTCAGTAGTAAAAGATGTCTAATCTGAGCCAAACTCTGCCATGACTGGCCCTGATTTTTGTGCTTTCTCTGTGAAGAACCAGGTCCAAGTATTCAACTTGGCTGTCTTTGAATTGAGTCAGTTTCTGACCTCTTTGATGCTTTCACTCTTTCTACTGAAGTAGCCAGAAGTCCCAATAATTGCAATTATAATTACCAAGAATGAGCATTTCTGTAATAGGCACTTTAACTGTATAATTGGTAAGGTGAAAATGTTAGTGTTGAAACATTTTATGAGAATTCATATCCTGAAAAAGGAAGAAGTCTTCAAAAAAATGGATATGAACCTGAGAAAGGAATCTGGGGGCCCCCAAAATACCACTTAAACTGGCATCTCATTTATTCTGGGTTTCAGAGATGGTGTTCTTCTTCCAGGAGAACGGGAAGGGAAATGCAATGGCTATTTTTCTAACGCAACATTTTCACTTTTATGTTTCGAGACAAAGATTCATTTCCATAAACAGAAAATAAAACTGATTAAAATATAAATCTGTTCATGGATATGTGCTGTCCCAAAAAAATGTTCAAACCAACTAGAATTAATATAACTCATGTGGTCGCAAAATCTCATTCTCTTTCGTTTGTCCAGATCAATGCCCACATGCTCAATTTAGGTCAAGGCATCAGGAGGAGGAAAGGACTGGAGACTGACATTGAGATGCTCTATTTCACACACTTGCCCTCTGGAAGGACTGGCAGAGGCAGTCACTTAAATTAAATACAGGTCATCAGACAAGATATATAATCTATTCTTAAAACAGACAACTTCAGCGTCCCAAATCCCTATGGCCTTTTGCTGAGGCACATCACACTACTTCTTCATGTTCCTCTGTCAATTCCTGTTAGGGTGTGCTGTGTTGAAAAGTGGTAGTTCATGTATTCTGTGACCCTCTTGCTCAAAGCAAAGAAATTGCTTTGGTTTATTTATGACCTACTAACCTTAAGCAAAACTAAAATATTTAATGTTCTTGCAAGCCTAGAGATGAGAAATAAAGGCTAAAATAAATCTGGCCTTTTTGCAAGTTGGTCTTATTCTGTCCTCACAACCCTCCAAAATTATGAGAAGGATATTGATCCATAAATGGCCTACCGATGTGTCTCCTTTCGTTCAAGGAAAATGATGCAAGTATGCAGATTGCTACCATCAGCTTAGAATTCTGGCATTATGAACAATGTGTTCTAAAAAAAAATGACACCACATTTTTTACAGAAAATGTAAAATTTCAGTACTGTTGAATCTCAGTGTTTCAAAGATCAGTGCTTTATAGCCAAGGATTAAGTCATGAAAACAAAGATGTGGAAGAGAGAGATCTAGAAGATACGAGATAATGATTGAAAGCACACATAAATTAGCAGAAAATTAAACTGACCAGCAAGTAGAACACTTTTTCTATATGGAATAAAAATAATCTAAAGTTTATTCTCTTGTCTGACACAAGGGAACCTGCAAGTAAGAACACAGACATCTTATCTCCAGTTCTGGAACATTTACACTGCTCAGAGATGAGATTTTACCTTCAACAAACTATAAGTCTATGAAGCATGCATCTAGTTTATCCCAGGGAAAGAAGAAATTAATCACTGCATTTATCATTGCTATTTTATGTGTATATGGCAAGACATCTAATGTAATTTCTTATTATAATAAGTGAATCATTTTTATAGTTAGGAACTTGAAGTTAATTATATTTTATAAAGGACTTGTAGGAAAATATTTTGGAACACAAATAAGAACATAGTTATGCATTGCAATTAATTGTAACTGCCCTAGAGTGTTGCTCTAAATGCATATTTTGTGTTAATGCAAAATACACAAGTTAGAGTCTTTTACCGTAGCATCCCTATTATACAAATATTAACACATGTAGCAAGAGAGGAATAGGCATGACTGAAAATGGTTGTATATTGACCTGCCACTAATATTGTAACAGTCAGGCAACAGAGCAGGAGTGATGTGCCTTCAGTTGTAAGTGATAACACAAACAAACAAATCCGCAGTCCCTTGATAATATTCTTTCCAGCAGCAACCCAGAAATGCCTACGGATAAAGCATTCTCCTAAAAAGTTTCATTTTGTAGGAAAAATTTGGTTATCTCAAAAGAGCCCTGCAAAATTAGATTAATCACTGTCTTATGTTCGAAGATTGTCACCCTAGTACATACTAGTAGATTACTTAAAATAAATCAGTTTCCACATAAACATTGTATTTAGAAGGCACTCAACAATCAGTGGCTTTAAGATACTCTATGTGAGTGAAATATTAGAATATATAACCATTTAGAGTACATATTTCACTTATATTTCAAGAACAGTTGCCTTGGTTGAACAGACCATGGTCACCTCCAAAGCACAATTCTAAATTGTTATGGGTCGTCTCACCCGTAGATAATTGTAACCACACTGGGTGCCACTTAGTTTATGAAATAGTGACTTTCTATCCTGGTTTTGATACATACAAAGTGACTTTTTAAAATTGATGACAAAAAATTATTGAAAGTGGTTCTAAAAACATATTCAATAGAGATTTCAATAATTTAAAAGTAAGCATAAGTCACAAAGCACTTTTGGATAAAAGGCATATGAAAAGAACCCCCCAAAAGTGTTAGGATTTTCATATCCAAAATGGTTAGAAATGAATGGTGTTGTAGCATATCTAGATTGTTTTTACCTTACACCATTTTAATGAAATCTTGGTGCCATCAGCAAAGAAAAATGTGTTGGTTTCTTCACTTATTATTTGTTCAGTAGTTTCTAAATAAGAATTTTTTAGAAAATGTGCTAATTTTCATAGCCTTTTTAAATTTTATTTTTCTATAACCTTATTTTAGAAAAAAATATTAAATACAAAAGGGTAACACTGACTAACATTAATTTGATTTTAGGAAATTTACAAAAATTCTGTTTAACTTGTATAATCTAAATGCCTCATGTTTACCTACTATATGCATAGCAATATTTAAATTATAAGATATTGTTTTGATTTGATACTTCAAGCTCCTTTGAATAACAAATCCTCCCTGTCATTAAGAGTGAGATAATTTCATCTCTGGAACTAAGCCAAAATAGGCATTTTTTTTTTTTTTTAGCTCAGTGAAACAGATCCTTTCCTCTCACACAATGTAATGTGGAGGTTTGCCAAACTCTTGGTTGGAAGAATCACATTCTTTCATACTCTTTTGAAATGGCTGAAAATGCATAAATGTATGACTAAAGTTACTCTGTTGTTTCCGTCTCCCGCCCCCTTCTGATACTTACAGATACTATCAAGTCAGCAGAATTCTGAGTTTAGAGGTTGCTTCAGTGAACATTCAACGCTGTCGGTGAGTTTGGAATTAAAATCAAAACCATCGACCGTTGATTGTACCCTATGGCTAACCATCATCCGCTACTCCCTGGCTTTCAGAATTCGCAGAAGACGGAAACTCAAAGCAGGACACCTCAGGATGTTCTCTTCCCCACGCAGAGACTATTTTTTAAAAGGTCACAATCAACATTCATTGCTGTCGGTGGGTTGAACTGTGCGGACAAGCTCACTGAACAATGAATGCAACTGTGGCCCCGCTTTTTGCAGACACAATCAAGAGAGACCCCGCCTTTGAAAGGTGTATTGGATGTAGTCATACGGATGTCTAACTTTTCCAGTCGGCAACATCTTCAGGTTTACTTCCTCAGTTTTTATCATGATGATCGATTTAGATGAAAAAGGCACTAGTTGAAGCAAGAATAATACTTCTCTACATTTCTGGTGGTGCAGAGCACTTAAAAAAAAAAGTAACCCGTTTTATTCATGGAATCTATAAGATAATCATTTCAGTTAGCACACCTTCCTACTGTCGCGTGTGGGTGGGAGAGAAGACATAAAGAAACACATCAACACCCAAGCCATCTGGCACCTGTGCCCTTAATAACAACAGCACTTAAAAATATCATTCTATCTTTTATTAGATTTCTTGGTCAAATTAGGACAGAAACACCCGATAATTTTATATTTCTGTTGCTCTGGGTGGGGACAGACTCAAGTAATCCTTCCTCTTGCTATGGTATTTGCTAAGGAGGAAAAAATATATATATAAATAACTACGTAACTATCAGGACATTTGTGAGAGTCCTATGGTAGATCGATTTCTCTAATTAAATCCAACTTTAAGATAAAACTACCCACTTTCTTTATGCTTTGCCTTCCAAGATACTGATCTGTATTATTAGACTTACAACCATGATCTTTTAATTGCCTCATATTACCCATCTGACTTCTTCACAAAAAGGCTATGTATGTCATGGTTTTTCTGAAATGGTTTAGCTCTCTGTTTTTATATTGAACTCTTGTCACTGAATTCTACCGCAGCAGGTTGAAGCTTACCATTTGAAATAATTATTGTATTGTTATGTGTAATACTAGTAATTATAATAACGTAAATCCATCAAGAATGTTTATGTTTGGAATATTTGGAAGGCTTGGATATTCATATTTTAAAATCTGTCAAATACATTATTCTTTCCATTCCTTGCCCTTTTTGGTTTTATTTTCCTTCAAGTCCCATTGCAGAAACCCATTCCTGGGACCCAGCTTCAGATCTCATCATGACCATAAAATATTTCACCACGTCCAAGATCTTAACTGTGGTATCTCACTTTCTGCCTATCATTTCCTACCATTCTAGTTTCTCACTCTCTTATCCACAAGGCGACTGTCCTTTCAGTTTTGGTGTTGCTGAGAAAAAAAAGAAGTCACACAATCATATGGATATATGTTCATACATATCCATGGGCTTCCAAGTTCCTCGGTCCCTCAACTCTGACCTAATATTCTTCACTCCATTCTCCTGTAGTGAGCCCAAATATTTTCCTCCTTCCTCAGCTGCTTCATCATTCCATTTCCAATGGATAAACTGACCTCCGGTTTTCACTGAGTAGCTTTAGTCCATCAAATTGCTCCCTTGATTTCCTCAGCTATACTCTACAAACATATAGGCTCCTGCCCCATAGTTATCTTCCTCCTGCTTTGCTCAGGACACATATATCTCTCTTCATTCACAGCATTGGTTCTTTCCATTTAACATGTGACAAGGTTGGAGCACCTGGGTGGCTCAGTCAGTTAAGCATCTGCCTCTTGATTTTGGCTCAGGTCATGATCTCAGGGTCATGAGATCGAGCCCCACATCGGGCTCCATGCTCAGTGGGGAGTCTGCTTCTCTCTCTATCTCTCTCTCCCTCTGGCCCTCCCCCTGCTCATGCACTCTCTCTCTTTCTCTCAAATAAATACGTCTTTAGAAAGAAACTTACAAGGTTTAGCTTTCTCTCTTCTCAAGCAAAAAACAAAGGAAATTTAAGAAAAATCTTCTCTGTATTTATTTCATCCCATTTTACAACTGAGACTTTGAAAATAGTGTACAGCACTGTCTAAATTTATTGGCTTCCTATTTTCACAACCACCTGTAATTTGTCTTCTTCTTCCATTCCTCTCTCCACTTGTGTATGCTATTTTTCTACTGAAACCGTTCTTGACCAAATCACCGGCAAGCTGCATATTGACAAATACAAGTCATACTTTTCTGCTTGGACTCCCCTGATGTCTGTCACTACTGACACTTTTTCCTTCTTTAAAGTCCAGTCTCCATTGACTTTTGTGACCCTAATCTCATTTGAATTTTTCTGTCTTTATAACAGTGATGTCTTTTTTCTTTTTTAGAAGCCTATTTTAATCTGTTTAATCTACCGTTATGTTTTCTTGCGAGAGACATTGGTGACTGAAATTTCAAAGTTTCTTTTCTTTTCATGCTTCACAATCCTTGAAGGAATCTCAGCACATGTATAATGTTTATATCTACTTAGATTCTGCGGATACTGAAATCTTTGTCTCCAGTCTAGATATCCCAAATCTGCATATCTAATTGTCTTCTGCTCTTCCTATAGACCCAAGTCTATTCATGACTATAGTAAACTCATCATCTTTTCCCCAAGGGATAACACCTTTCATCTACTTGATAGTCAAAGCCAGAAATCTTCGTATCATTGCATCTCCTGTCTCTTGTTATCTGTATATATAATCACAATGCCCTAAAGATGTGCACTTCTTGGAGCACCTGGCTGGCTCAGTCAGAAGAGCATGCAACTCTTGATCTCAGGGTTGTAAGTTTAAGCCCCATGTTGGGCATAGAGATTACGTGAATAAATAAAACTTAAAAAAAAAAAGATGCTCACTTCTTGTGAACTCAAATTCCAATTGTTCTGTGTACTTCTACTACTTAGTTTAGAAACTCATACTTCTTGCTTGGACCATTCCAACAGTGTACAATTAACCATCTCTTCAATATTTTCTCCACGGTATTTTTTTTTTTAATTAAAAACTTGACTATGTTGTAAAACTCTTTAATTCACTCTGAATAAAGTTTTCTAATATGTTTAATAGATGGATTGTCTGGTGGAAAAAATGTGAATATTAGCTAAGTAGGAAAAAAAATGAAATTTTACCTGGAATTTCACATAATCCCTCATGATTTAGTTCAGAACATTGAGGAATTAACTGAAATTGTAAAAAAATTTTCTGAAGTGAATGTAGTTGAAGATTTACTAATCTTGAAATAGTGAAGAACTTTTTTGATACTAAAGCAAAAAGAAAAAAATCAAGGGAAGATCTTAATCTTCAATCTGTAGCATGTCAAAAAATATAATAAAAAGACAAATGTCCAAATGGAAAAGAAAATGATCAATAAGCAAGACAAATGAAAATGTGCTTAATACATAAAAATTTAAAAATGTTCTTAATATAGAAAAATCAATGAGGGAAAAATTAACGACTCAAGAGAAATGAACAACAGAACCAAGCAGAGAAGTCACAGAAGAAATGCAAATGAGTGATGTAAATTTTACATATTTTACATAAAATTCTACTTCACTTATGAAAATTCAAACTTAAAGCACTGAGAAGTATTTATCTTTAGTAAAGCTGATTAATGAAGAAAATGACACAAACTATTAATGCCGAAATGAATGTTCTCATATACTAGATATGATTATCTTTGGTTTCTCCTGATACTTACTTTCAAGCTTGATCTTACTGCCTACTTTAAACATGTGCTCTCCCCAGCAGTGCCTGATTGGACTAGGGCTATGCACCTGTCCCAAGGGGAACCAGTTCATAGGCTTGGCAGAAACTTTTATATTTTTTCCTTAGGAATTTGAACTAAAATACACTAAATCAGTCAGAAGGTAGTAGGTGTGTACAAGATCATAATGTCACAAAGATAAGGGGTGGATTGACATTTTACCTTGCTCATATGTCAGTAAGTCAGAAGTAGAAGGTGGTCAGTGAAGAGCAACAGTAAGAAGCAGGTGTGAGATGTTGTCGAGTTCCCTGATTATGGATGGGGCAACTTCAGTTCACAAAGTTCCAGGTCTAGAACTCGTTTTCCCAGCTGTCTTTGCTGTTTTTCCCAGATGTCTATAAAATGATTGAAGCCTTGAAATAAACCCTAGTTTATTTGTTAGCTAACACTGGTATCTATTCTTTGCCTTCAGAACCATATAACACTCATGACATTTTGAACTGATAACCAATGTTATGGAAACAATTTGGAATTATTTATCAAGAATTGTAAAATGTTCATAAATTTTGAATCAATAACTATATTTCCAGGATTCTCTTTAATGTATGTACATATGAAGATATTCAAAGCAACATTATTTTTAGAAATTTAATAATGGAAGCAAGCTACATGTTCAACAGTGGAGAATGGGGCAATGAATTATGACAGGAATATGATAGGAAATAATAATAACCCCAAAATGTTTTAATTAATGGAGAGCCTGCTTATAATTAAGTAAAACAGACTGAGGATTAAATCCCAACTTACTAAAGGAAATTAGTCAGCCTTCCTAAGCATCAATTTTCTCAGCTGTATAGTTGGTATAAAATTTCTTACCTGATAGTGTTGTTTTGAGGATAAATAAAATAATTCATGTAATGACTTTAGAATAATTTCTGACAATTAATGAGTATTTAGTAATAGCAGCGAGTAATAGCAGTAAACTCTACCCTATGTATCACACTTATTATTTTTATTTAACTCTTAGTGCTGAAATTTTGGTGATTTTTCTTTTTAAATGCATTATATCTTTTCTTCTCCTTGTTTTGCTTTGTTCCTTTTTTTTGTTTTGTTTTGTCTTATTTTGTTTTGTTTCAAGCTGATAACACATACTTCTTTACTGTCCTAAAAGACAGTAGGTCTTGTGGCACCTGGGTAGCTTAGTCAGTTAAGCATCCTACTGTCGATTTTGGCTCAGGTCATGATCTCAGGGTAGTGAGATCAAACCCCATGTTGGGCTTGTGCTGAGCATGGAGCCTGCTTGAGATTCTCTCTCTCCCTCTCCCTCTGCCACAGCCTCCCAACTCTTTCCCAAATGCACTCTCTCTCTCTAAAAGAACAAAACAAAACAAAGCAAAACACACACACACACATTAGGTCTTGGTCCATTGTAAAATGAAATAAAGTTAAATAAAATTATCATTTACTTTATTGAATTTACACAATGATCTAGATGTCCTTCAATCTTCACAAGAACCATTTGAGGAGGAAAATACTATTTTGAAGATGGAGACAAGACAATAAGCAGTATGATTGCTGTCACAGAACCAGCTGAGGGATGGCTCTAAACTATAGCACCTAGTTTAAAGAGAAATTTTGAGAATCTAGCCTTCAATGAATAACTATTTCTGAGAAAGAATACTGTATTCTTTTCAAAACAATAGCTTGGCCAAAATTAACTTTTGTTGGGATTTACATAAAATATAAAGTCATGATCTGAGAATAAGGTATATACTCCCAGACTCCATATTTGGAAGAATGGTACTGTAACTTAAGTGATTTAAGACCTGTTTTTTTCTTGTTCATCAGAGAAAATAATCTCCAAAAGTCAGAGTCTTTACCCATTTTGTTTGTTGCTTCAACCTGGCATTAAGAGCGATGTCAAACACATGATAAGAGCTCTATAGACATTAGTTGAATGAATGAGTCATGAACATGGCTACTCAGCAAACAGTACCTCCAATGACTGACTCATATGCTATAATACTTTAGACCGGATGCTGTAAGTCGAAGTTGAGTCTCTTTGAAAAGTAGTTTTTTTCCAAAAACTATATACAGAAGTGAGCTTTATTTGTAGTCTCTAGCATGGAGTCTTAATATTTACTTACGTATTTACCACATATGATTTTAACTACTGTATTTCTTCCAATCTAATAGACAATTAATGATAAGACAAACTGTTATTATCTAAAGTAACAGAAAGAGAATAAAGGAAGAAAGAAAGAAAAAGAAAAGAGAAGAAAAAACAGAAAAGGAAAGAAAAGGAAAGGAAAGGAAAGAAAAGAAAAGAAAAAAAAAGAAAAAGAAAAGAAAAAAGATACCTTATAGAATGCCCTAAGCCCTTTATCATATGAAGAAACAGTAAGAAGGTGCTGGCTTGAACCAGGAAGAGGGCTGTCATCATAATGCAACCCTGCTGGTGCCTTGATCTTGGACTTCCCAGCCTCTAGAACTGTGAGAAAAAATTTCTGTTGTTTATAAGTAATCCAGTATTTGGTATTTTCTTACAGCAACCTAAATGAAGAGAGATGATTCAAACTAGATTATCAAAGTAGTGGGAGAGAACCCAGTTATCAGGACATAAAATGGAGTAGAACCTAAAATCCAACTGGGCAAGACTTCACTAGTTTGTCAAAGTTATTCCCTGATTCACGTGAAAATTCAGAACGCTGAGGATAAAGAGAACATTCTAAAGTCTTTGAGAGAGAAAAATCAGCTGACCTATAGGGATCTGGAATTTAAATGACATCAGACTTCTCAACAACTATTCTGAAAGTCAGAAAACAATAGAAAATTGTTTTCAAAATTTTGAAGGAATATTATCCATCTAGAATTCTATATTCCTAAAACTATCATAAAGTAGAAGGGCCAAATAATGATACTGAGTGGAAGCCTCTTTGTAAGCAGTTCAGCTGCTCTGAAGGCGCCATGTTGTGAAGAAGATCAAACTTGACCACATGGAGAGACCAAACAGGCCCTGAAACTACATGAAGAGAGATGCCTGACCAGCCCCCAGCTACTGTATAAATACTGTGGTTCCAGCTCAAATCTAAATGCAACCTCAATGACAGACCCCAGGCCACAAGTGCCCAGCTAAGCTTTTCCTAAATTCCTATCTTACAGAAAACAAGAGGTAATAAATGGATATGGTAGCATAATGTCACTAAGTTTTGAGGTGGTTCGTAACATAGCAATAACGATTGGAAGTGTAACTCAAAATTTTTACAATTTATGAATTGTGGTCCACCAAAATGAGGAACTAAACAAAGAGAAAAAAAAAACTTTGGAGGCCCAAAGCCCAAGATTGGAAAGCTGGGCCTGCAGACCTAGAGGGCTGTTTGTCCAGATTGGAGCAAGAGTACAGAAGATTCTAGGAGAGAGAAGGCTGAGAAGGAAACAAAACTTATAGAATATCTGCTATATTCATTCATCCAATAAGGATTTAAGTGCCTTCTCCATGCCAGAAATGATTCTAGACACTGGAGATACAACAGAAAACAAGTGTTTGTTCTCAGACACCTGCATTTGGTGGAGGATGAAACATAAAAAGGACTAGCCTAACAAACTTATAAATATATCAAAAAAAAAAAAAAAAGAAAGAAAGAAAGAAGAAAGGAACAAACCCTGATCATTATCATCTTAAAAATGCCTTCAATCCTAAGACACTTCTCAATTTCAGATATGTTAAAATGTAGAAAAAAAAAAGATTCATCTTAGAGTCAATGAAATACAGTAATTATCCTCAGACCCTCACCACTGATGGGTTGCATTCCTTGTATTAAACAACAGATATAAATAAATCTGAAGAGATAATACAAGTAAGAAAAAAAATGGTGGAGAAGTTTTAGGAATGATGTCGATTTTTTCCCACCATTGACAACAAATGAAACACGTTTTGAACTTTACATGTGTTTTAAGGATTTTCAAGGGTTGTTTTAGTTATACGTGATTTTTATTATAGATGCTATGCTAATTTTAAAATCTAACATTCCCCTTGACCTTAAAGTAAAAATAAATCCTGGGTATATGAACAGTTTTTTCTTAATTTCTAATGCTATAAATTATAACCTAATAAGAAGAGATTGCATTTACTTAGCAGCCAAACTTGTATTGTACAAATCCTTTCTTTTAGTTTACACAATGCCATCACAATTCATTATAATGTTAACGGGTCTTAATCAACATTTTCCAAGTCACTCCCCATCCTCTTTAGACAAATTCACTTATTGTTCCTGCTCCAAGAAAGCAATTGTGAATACCTTCAGACTCCTTTAAACCACCCCTCCTTGTGCCAATTTTCCTGAAAAATCAACACCAAGTAATAAGAATAAAAGATTTCACTATATTCACTGCCTGAATCTCTCTCAACCCTGGACAGACAGATTGGACCCATGCACGCAAAGCCTTAGCGAGTGGCGCCAAATCACACAAAGCCATTTTTAAGATGCCTGGTCTATGCTATCAATCCTCTTACCTTAGGCAACCCCCTCCTGCTGGTTAAGTGCTAACACATGCTTTACAACTGCAGGAAGGGATATGGTTTACAGATTAAAATTAGATGCAGAATTAAATTGCTTGAACACAGCAAAAAAGAAGGGGGTAGTGTAAGGGTGGAGAAGACAATTTGGGCATGCCAATACTCACACACGCTTAATTCCAAGACTTGTATTTCCATGAATTTCCATTAGAATTCTTGGATTCATGTTCTACTTTCATTACTGAGAGTCACTTTCAGAGCAATAATACATAAGATCTGTCAAAGAATATGCAGCCCCATGAAAATGGCGTGTTCAAAATGTGGAGTTTACAGTCGTAAGAGATCTCTGAGTCAAATACCAGAGCTCCTTTTAGAAAGCCAAGTAGAGTAATTTAATGACTACTAATGACATTTGTAACTTTTCAGGCTACTATAATAAGAGTAATCAGATCTCAGGCTTCAGGGTGTAACATGATCACCTGTGCTTTTCAGAAAGGAATTTCTGTACACAGGGACAGCACTGCACAGCTGGCCAAGCACATTATTGGTAATGTCAGTAGGAAGGGGAAGAGAGATCACCTTCTCCAAATCATTACACGCCTTTTGCAACTGGTAAACACAAGTTAACAAGCAGTTAAGATAGATGTGTCTTTATTAATTTTTTTTAAAATGCCAGTTGTTGCCTGAAAACCTGAGACCTAAACAACTAAAAAAAAAAAAAAAAAAAGAGAGAGAGAAAAGAGAAAAGTTCACACTATGTACTTTCTTGGTTTAGAATATAAGACCATAAAATTAAAGTTATTTACTCATCCACTAAACAAATAATGTGTTGGGACCCTTTTTATTACTGGCATTTTGCTAAGTGCTGGGGGATACCATGGTAAGCACAGTTACTACTTACTAGGAACCTGAAATCTAGTGGCAGAGAACGATATTCATCACATACTTGCATAATTAAAGAGCTCTAAAGTAAAGGGCTAGAGAATAAAAGGAAGACCACCAGAACTTAAAAAAAAAAAAAAGGAAAGAAAGATCAAAGTTACATCTCTCTGGATAAGAAGAATCAATGAATCCAAGGTCTATACATGATTGGACAAAAAAAAAAAAATCTCATAGTTTGTCGGTCAGTAATGAGTCTTCAGTTAGGCCATGTGAGGGTTTGGTGTACCAAGGTCATTCAAAGTTTTATGATTTTTATAAGCTTCTCAAAATGGGCCCCAAGATCCTCATCAACTGATATATACATTCTGGTGTACAAACATACACCTCCTCTTGAGTCTGGGTTGGACCTGGTGACTTAATTCTAACAAATTGAATGTGGTAGAGGTGATGGAGTCACTTCCAAGATTAGGTTACAAAAAATGTAGTTTCTGTCCTGGTTGCTCTCTTTTGCTTTCTCCTGGATCATTCTGTGGGAAAAACCACCTGCCATAGCATGAAACAGTCTCATGGGAAGGTTCCTGTGGCAGGAAACTGAGGCCTGCCAGTAGCCACTTGAGCGAGCTTGCCAGTGGATCCTCCTGTAGTCAAATTTCCACATGACCGAAGCTGAATGGACATCTTGATCACAGCCTTACAAATGACCTTGAACCAAGAGGAACCTAGCCAAGCCATGTCAGTCCCTGACTCCAGAAACTGTGAGATAATGTCTTTATTCTTTTAAGCTGCGAAGGTTTAGGGTGCTTTGTTACACAACAATAGATGACTAACGTTAAGCAAGCAATTTGCCCTTTTTCGGTCACTTTCATTTAAAAAAAAAAAAGCTCCAGGTGCACTTTTTTTTTAAAGATTTTATTTATTTATTTATTTGACAGAGAGAGACTACCAGTGAGAGAGGGAACACAAGCAGTGGGAGTGGGACAGGAAGAAGCAGGCTCCCAGCGGAGGAGCCTGATGTGGGGCTCGATCCCAGAACACCGGGATCACGCCCTGAGCCGAAGGCAGACGCTTAACAACTGCACCACCCAGGCGCCCCTCCAGGTGCATTTCTTTATATTCTTTCCCTATTTTATTCCTTAACGGTTTTCTTACTGAATCCTCTTAAAATGTTATTTTTATTGAAATCAGTGTACAGACATGATAGAAAATTTAAATAGTTTAAGTTTGAATGATTTAAAGAGTGATGAAAGAGAAAAGAACAGGAATGTGATATATTTATTAACTCAACTCTGTTATAGGCTAGGAGGGATTCTGCCTCAGTAAATTTGGCACTCTCAAAGAATAGATAAACTGAAAGAACTCAAAGTACATTTATCTTCTCTGTTTCATTAAATTTTATTTTTTGTAAAACTCTAGTTATACTAATTAAGTAAAAATAACTGTCTTCCATTTTCTGCTGTAATTATATAAAGATAGGAGAAAGACCTTCCTGTATCTCATTCACAGTATTGCCTACTACAAAGTAAGAATGAACTTTGGGCATTTATAAAATATGAGTAAATTTATTTCCATGAAAATCTTGGCTGCTGGATACTGCAGGACTTCAGTCCTCAGTAATTCCTTCCTCATCTCTAGCTCTACCTCAAAAGATTTCATGGATGTTCTAGGAGATTTCACAAACCCAATCAAACCTTACATTGTACTACCCACCTTCTTCCACTTCTCCTCTCTGTTGAATTATAACCATTCCTGTTTAGCATCACTGTTCTTTTGGCTGCATGTAGTCACACCCAGCAGACACTGCTCTCTCCTGCTGACAAGAGCAATCTCATTGGGTAACAACAACATGGCTGCCAAGTTCTGCCACTTCTGGGTACCACCTCTCCCCTGCAGTGCTGACTCAAACTGCCAAAGCTTCACAATATGGAGAGCTAGGGAATTTCTTTCATTTTTCAGTGTCACACTCTGGTAAAATGCTACCAAAGAACTGCATTTTTTTCCAGTACCATATAAAGCTGTAATGGAGTTAGTTCTTTCTGTTTATTCAGAGACTCAAGCATAAATCTGTAAGGTGAAGCCAACAGGCTCATCTACATACATGTCAAGCACCTTGATAAATTCAGAACTTTCTTTCATATTAAGGCTAAGGCTGAGGCTAAGGTTTGATGATTGGGCCAACCCTAAAAATCCTTTTTTTTTTTCTTTCTTAGAATGAAGTTGTCTGTAAGGAAGTTCCTCAGCTCTTCAAAAAATAGATTCGTGGGAAGGCATAGCGAGAATCACCTGAATCACAGCACAGGCAACTACTTAGCCTCAAACTGGTCTGCAAAGGTGAATACCTGACCTCAGAGTGGTTCCATAAAACACCAATTAAGTAATCCTTTACTCTTTAATTTTTCCTGTTAACAACAGCTACAATGACAACAGAAATAATAAATACCTCAAGATTTCCCAGTAAGAACACTGAATTAAGAAATTGGGAGATTTACTTCAGCTCAATTCTACCACGAACTACTTTGATGCAAATCAGACTGACTATTCTTCCAGAATCTTCCATGCCAAATGATTTCCTCATCTTTAAATAAAATTTCTGGAATAGTAGATATCAAAAGTCCCCTGCAACTCTAAATCTCTATAATTGAATTGAAAAAAAGAAAGATTTAGAAAAATTATTTAGCCAAGCAATTACATATCTTAGAAACTTTGTTTTGCATTTGTCTTTATTGATATAGAGATTCTTCAAATGTTTCATCAATTATAAACCTCTTATTTATTTATTTACTTATTTGTTTCTTTTGAGAGAGAGAGAGAGAAAGAGAGAGAGAGAATCCCAAGTAGGTTCTTGGGGCTCTGTCCCATGACTCTGAGATCATGACCTGAGCCAAAGTCAAGAGTTGGGTGGTTTAACTGGCTGAGCCACCCAGGCACCCTTATGCCATTTATTCAACAGAGACATAAAGAGAGGAGAAAGTATTTGCTGGTTTGCGTCAATAATCAGACCGATAACTTAAAATATGTAGATAAGACTTTTTTTTTTAAAGAACAAAGCTTCAAAGAAAATCAAATAGAAAAATATATATTAAAGCAAGGCAAGTATAAGGAGGTGTAAGAACAATGGCAATAAGAGCAAAGGGAACAAAGATAATCCCCAAGTTTCCATTTTGGGTTTCATTTCATTTCCGCACTTTGAGGAAGTCAGCAGCATGTCATAGTTTTTGCTGTTTTCTTCACACTTGTAATTCCCAATGTGGTTGAAATCTCATTCCAGTCTAATTGAAATAGGAGGAATGATTCAGACTCCTGATTTCAAGCCTGGGCATCAAACTTGATTCACAATGCTTTTATTACTAACTAACTTATATTCTACCAAGAGCACCCCTGATGTAAATAAAACATTCTAAATAATTATACATGTAAATTATCAAGAAGCACAATTTCATTGTTAAATATTTACTTGATCCTGTAGAGTATTTGCATGGGTATACAAGCTCACCCTGGGTAATAGAGACACTATGTATCTTCTATTCTATTTGACTCAGTGCCAGTAGAAGGAAATGTCAGGCACTGGGGGAAAATTTGGCACTTTGATTCCACAAGGGTAACTTGCTCCTCCTTGCAAATCTTTACTGAAATGTCCAAAAGGAACTAAGAGTAGAACACAATTGAAAAAATAGGAAAAGGTGCTATTCATACTCCAAAATTTTTGAAAAATTCCTTCATTAAATTAGGAATATAGGCTAATGAGCTTAGACTGAGGGAGAGACTGGCACCCTCAAATATTGCAGATGGGAATGCAAAATAGTACAACCCCAATGAAAGAGAATTTGGCAACATCTAACAGAATGATATATGCATTAAATATAATTAAAATACTTAAGAAACATTTCACAAAATTAAAAATGAACTGAAATGGATCAAGCTAATTGCATATCCAGTTGGTAGAAAAAATAATTATTTCCTAGTGACTTGACACAATCCATGATATTATGACGGTACCACCTTTGTGGGATATATTTCATACAGAGATACAGAGCTATAAACAGGTGTTAAATTTCACTCAATAGTTTAATTCTCCAGTAATTTGGTATTAGAAAACTATTTTATGTAAAATATAGAATAACATAAATAATTATAATAATAAATAATATGTTAATATTTTTAGAACCAAGATTTTCAGTATAAAAGGAAAGAGAGGTGTAAGTATAAAATCAAATAATTTAATTAAAAATTATGCAATGCTATATTTTAATTGGAGCTATTAGTATAAATACGTCTGAAGAGCCAAAGAAACAGGTTCTCCCAAATTTTGTCCACAGCAAAGCCTAGAAGTAAAAACAATCTTGGTAAATTGCATTATTTGTTCAAACCATTATCTGTCTCTTTCTATTAGATCCATTCCTGCAGGACCCCTGTCAGGCACCCCTTCCTATGGGAGAAGCAAACTTTCCAGGAAGAGCACAATCACAGCTTGGAGAAATGCTTACATAATGTGTAAGGTATTCAGCTCAAAAGGAGGAGGCAATGTCAGTTGACTGCCCCAACAATTCAGGGACTTAATTTAAATATGAAGGGATAGTTTGAGGTTCAAATATATAAAGGAAAAGAAGAAGAACTGGGAAAGACATTTTAAAATTTTCCAGGAAAACACAGTTGTCGTTTTTTTCCAATTACAGTTTCTGAGCAGAGAGTGTGTGTGTAAGATGGATTTACTCTCAAGGTGTGGGAAAGACGGGAGTCGTCATTCCCCCCTTGATGGGGGAGTTTTCCTAGCTGAGCTTTATCATCATAGCCGGTAAACTCTGATCAAAAGACATTGATTTTTTCTTTTCTGACTTTTCTCTTCCTTCCCATTTCTTTATATATAACACAAATTCTCTCCTGGGAGTATGACTAAATTCAAGTTGTACTAAATGATATACTGGTATTATGTTATGTGCTGATTTGAGCTCTGGGCATCGCGTGTTTACTTGATAAATATTACTTAGGGAATTGGTAGTTAAATTTTCAATAGCTGCCATGGCATCTTTGTTATGAGGATTTGACTGTGTTTTCAAAATGTTGGGCAAATAGAAAGACGTTCTGTGGATCTTTTGAGGCTCTGAGTATGAGGGGCACCTGAGAGCTGAAAAGATGCTGAAGAAAGAATGCCCATCAATATAAATTGATTCTGAACCCCTTTTTATCAGCAAAACAATCCTCAAGATGTGTTTGAACTACCTTAAATATAAAAAAAAATTAAGTGACTAAAAAGGATCTATTAAAAATATGCATTGTTTAAAATCACGTATTCTATATTTTCATGAAACATGTATTAACATTCTAAGATACAGATTTTCTGTAGACAAATTTGGGAAATGTCTCTCTAAAGGAATGTCTTCTGCCTGGGGTAGACTATGGGTCTCCAGTGAACTGTTAAGTACCCGTAAGACACACCAGCCTGGCACCTTCACATGTCTTATTATTAAATTTCACAATTTGCAAAATAAAAAAAGGATCATGGTGAAGCCTTGAATGGAGATATTTTTCACTATCTTAAAACATTTAATATTTTAAACCAGGGTAGGATTTCAATGTAGTAGACTGAGCCCAGACCTTAAATGGTGTTGGAACAACTAGATCTGCATGCAAAACATGAATCCAGACACAGGCGCTACATCCTTCACAAAAGTTGAAAACTTATTAAACTCCTGGAAGATAACATAGGAGATAATCTAGATGAACTTGGGCTTGGTAATGGCATTTTAGATACAATACCAGAGGCTTGATCCATGAAAGAAAGAACTGATAAGCTGGGCTTCATGAAAATGGACAATTTCGAGAAAATTAAAAATTTCTGCTCTGCAAAATTCACTGTCAAGTGAATGAAAAGATAAGACACAGACTGGGAGAAATAGTTGCAAAAAACGTTATCTGATAAGAACTGTTATCTGAAATAAACAAAGAACTTAAAAATCAACTATAAGAAAAAAGGCAAACATTAAACAATAGGCCTCACCGAAGAGGTACGCAGATGACAAATAAGCACATGAAAAGATGCCCCGCAGCATGTGATCAGGGAAATGCAGATGAAAATAACAACGATATATCACATCATACCTGTCTGCATGGCCCAAATCCAGAACGCTGACAGCACCAAATGCTGGCAAGGATACGGAGCAACAGGAATTCTTATTCATTGCTGGTGGGTATGAAACATGGTACAGCTACTTTGGAAGAGAGTTCGGCAGTTTCTTACAAAACTAAACACACTTTTCCCCTACAATCCAGCAATCAGTCTCCTTGGTATCACCCAAAGAAGTTTAAACTTAATACCACACAATAACCTCCACATGGATTAGAGCAGCTTTATTCATAATTGCTAATACTTGGAAGCAACTGAGATATCCTCAAATAGGCAAGTGAATAAATAAACTGGGGCACATCCAGACAACGGGATATTATTCAGCACTAAAAATGAATGAGCCCTCAAGCCATGAAAAGACACAGAGGAGCCTAAAATCCACATAAGTGAAAGAAGCCAATCAGGGTAAATAGGTAGAGCATGGAGGATTTCTAGGGCAGTGAAAATACTCTGCATTATAATTATAGATACATACCATTACACATTTGTCCAAAGCCATAGAATGTGTAACACCAAGAGTGAACTGTAATGTAAACTACGGACTTTGGATGATAATGATGTATCAATGTAGGTTCATCAATTTAACAGATGCACTACTCTGGGGGGGATGTTGGCAATGAGGCAGGGCTATGCCTGTGTAGGGGCAGGGAGTATATGGGATAGCTCTGTATCTTCCTTTCATTTTTGCTTTGAACCTAAATATGATCTTTAAAAAAAAAAGGCTTAAAAAGCATAGAATTAATCTAGCCCTCAATTTTTTATCAACACAAGATACCAGAAAAGAATAGAAACAATACCTTCATGACAAGAGAGGAAAAATACATTTTTCAATCTTAATTCGCAAACCCAAACTTATTGACAATAAATTAAGTATGAGACTGCATAAAAGACATTTTCAGGAGCTGAGGACCTGACATTTACCTCCCATATACTTTCTGAAATGATCTATAGGAATCATTGAATCCAAAACAGAACAACTATTCTAGATGGAGAAAGAAGATAGAGATGGTAAGGAGAAGGAGGGTATGAAAAACAATAACAAAAAAGGTGTAGGAGAGAATTCTGAGTATTCTCTCTTTTTTTTTTATAGAATTCTGGTAGGGAAATCTGAGTTTATAAAGACAAAGAATAGAGTAAAGAAAGACATTATAAAGGAGAAACTCAAGTGAGTATTTTTATGCTCTAAATATCATGTAACCAGCTCAGAATTGAACAAGCATTCAAAAGTCTTCAGAACAAGACTTTTACAAGAACATTCCACTAAGTAGGTAGAATTAACAAGATACTGGAAAATAATTTGGATGTGGTAAAATGTATATGTTCACACACACACACACACACACACACACACACACACACACACACACACAATCTTCCAGCCTAAGAACATATAAGAATAAAGACAAAGAAGGATGGTGATCAGATTTTGTAGGAATAACAGAACCTTTAAAAGAAAGATCTGTTGAAAAATTAAACATCTGTCGTGATTTTGAGTGATTAGTAGATCACAAGAAAGGAGAATCCATATGGTTGTTTTCCTTAGAGAACACAAGAGAGCAGTAGAAGAGGATCACTACATGGGGTGCCTGGGTGGCACAGCGGTTAAGCGTCTGCCTTCGGCTCAGGGCGTGATCCCAGCGTTCCGCGATCGAGTCCCACATCGGGCTCCTCCGCTGGGAGCCAGCTTCTTTCTCTCCCACTCCCCCTGCTGTGTTCCCTCTCTCGCTGGCTGTCTCTGTCTCTGTCAAATAGATAAATAAAATCTTTAAAAGAAAAAAAAGAAAAGGACCATTACAGTCTATTATACTACTGGATTCCAACACAAATAATACTAATAGATTCATGGTAATGCAAATGTTATTTTCAGCTTTGGGGCAATGCATGTAAGATTCAGCTGGGTTTCCAGAATTTCTAAAAGATGTGTGTGTTACCATCCTTGATGATTTGAAAGTAACAGTAAATCTGCCAGAACGTGGGAGTCATAAGAAAAGTTAGAGAATAGAAGTTTGGAGGCATTTATATCTTCCTTTGAAGAAGTGTGTGTTGGGGGGGGGGTTACAATGGACTATCAATAATGATGGAAAAAGAAACAGCAGTTCCAGTATATTTTTTAAAGCCACGAGATTACCAGCAGAGGAGCCATATACTAAAACGGTGGAGAAGAAGGAGTTAGGAAGAGTCATAGCAAGCAATCAACAAAGTATGCTAAAGGTGCATACATCAATAAGTAATTGCATAAAGATAACATTTGAAAATATAAGGAAGACAATAAAAATTTAAAATTTACAAACCCTTCTCTACAATTTCATCTTTTTAAAAACCATGATTCATGTTATTTTATGAAAAATTATTTTTAAGAATATAAAATGAAATTGCACTAGTTTAATCTGTGTTTTACTAGTTCCGGATGGAGCTAACGTCTCACGTTAGTTTTAATAACTCATGTTCGCATGACACTGTTCACGTCCACTAAAAGAGCTCTTCCTCCACTGCCACCTTATTACTCTCCATCCCGAAACTTCACCAAATTATTTCTGGGAGTCTCTGAGATATTTCACAGGATTCCAGTAACAATTACGTTCTCGTTCTCTCTGACCCCTGCTGTCAGTATCTAGTATGAAAGTCCTAGTGTCCTTTCCAAAGGCGCTATTGCCAAAGCCACTAATGACTTGACTCTGACTTGACAAATTGGTGCTAAACAGATGCCATATGGTTCTCAGGAGTAGCTGGGGTGGCTGCCCCTCTTCTCACCCCCACACGCTCATAACTCAAGGTTTCAGATTTTTCCCCGTAAAAAGAAAACTCTTTCAGCTTCTGGCTACAGCTTTTCTCCCCATAAAACTCAGGGACGGTGGGATCCGGGGGGTCTAGCAGGGAACTCTCCTGGGCAGGCACTGCTCTGACTGCTCTGTATCCTGCTTCCAACTTGTAGGACGACAAGGGTGTGGCTGGCCTCCGCCATTTGAAAGATGCCAGAATCTACCAGTTCCCTCATTTCAAATTCTCTTTTCAGATTGGCTTTATTTTTTCAGACACAAGTTCTCTCCACAGTAGGTGTTATGACCTCATAGCTACCAAAACATACGTCTCCCAGCTTTGCAAACAGAATGGGAGTAAGAGTGACTCATAATGTACCCAAATTCGAAAATCTTAGGATAGGACTCTTGCCGAATCAGGCAATCTAGGCCAATCAACGATCACAATCTGAGTGGCTAAGGAGGCCGTCATGTAAGTCCATGACAGTTCCAATAGAAAGCTTGTAATCAACAGTGTGGGGAAGATCATTTTCCAGAAGGATGGGAGGAAGGGGGCAGTGTTAGTTCTCTGCAGACAAGAAGATACACTGAGGTACAGGAAACACCCCAGTTGCAACGTCCCACAATGACCAATTAGGGAATATAAACTGAGTGGTTTACAAACTGAGTGCTCTCGGGATATGACTTTCCTCATCGATAGCAGATATGTGTGTTCAGATGGTGTACTTTGAGATTGGCAAACTATATTCCATTCTCTATCCTATCCTGGAGCCTAAATTTTTCACAGCTATTTCATGTTTGATGTAGGTAAAGTATCTTTTCAAATGTAATAAAGGGTAAGTGAAAAGTAGGGGAATTATACATTACCCCATTATAAATATTAATAACTTCCCTCATATTGGTTTCTTAGATTAGTTATATAGTCAAGGAAAGGCTTGGATGGAAGGAGCTGCATAGCAAGAGTTTTAATGCCTATTTTTGTGATGTGATGCTTAGGGAAAATATCAAAGCATGAAGTCCTATAAAAAACAAAACTATTATCCTTAGAAAGAAGTAACTCAGAAAACATGAAGCATGTGGTAGGGCTCAGGAGGAACAGGACTGTTCCCACATGCACATACTGGTTAAATGTCAGTCTTTCGAATTAGAATATCAGATTTGAATTCCAGTGATGAGAGCTTGAGTTCCTTCACACTCTGCTTTGGTTTCCTCACTTCTAAGCTATAAGTACTTTTGAAACTAACCTCATGAGGCTGCGGTGAATTTAAATAAAGAATATATAGAGAACACAGAGTGGTGCCTAGCATAAGATAAGACTTGCAAAGTATTAGCTATTACTATTAGCAGGAGTCAGGTGCTCGGAAGCAGCCATGGGGAAACTAAAGGAGGCAAAGAATTCGAGATGGTGATGTTTTTCTACAGTATTCCATTACTGTGGCAAGCCCTAGTGACTCCAGAATTGGCCTGGGGGCGATGGTGCCCAGAGCTTCCCATACAGATTTTGAGATGGACTTTGCCATGCTGAGGGGGCGATGCCTTGTTAGACAGTATAACCCAGAGGTCATAGTTTCATGTGAATTGGATAGTTTCCTGAGTTTACTCAATAACTGCTTTTAACTAAAATCTAAACATGGATGTTACTTAGCCAGTCAGTGAGAATTTTGTATGCATCTTTTTAAAGAGAGAAAAAATGTAGGGTTTCCCCACTTCTCCATCAAGTTGATAAGAAAATGTACACACACGCGCACACACACACACACACACACACACACACACACACACACACTGGATGTGGGATCCTAAGATCAAACTGAGCTTCAGCCCAGCTATTAATAGCCATGATAGTACCTGAGTCACAGAACTTTTGGTCCTCAGGTTCTTTTATTGGTAAAATAACAAATTGGGTTAGTAAAAATTATTATATGTTGGCTAATTGAACAGAACAAAAAAATTGTTTGTGAGGCTCTTCAGGAAAAAATAATATTACCAGGCAGCTCTGTGTATAAAACAGATATGAGCAATGCTTCTTTGGTTAAAATGGAAAAGAGGTCATAGAGTCCTGAAGATTCAGATCTCAAGCCCTTTCTATTTCTAGTCAAGTATTTCAACTAGATTACCCACTTCTCTGAAGTTGAGTTCAGTTAGTGTGCCATAGAAGTTCTTTTCTTTACCACATCTTTTACCTTTTCTGTTCTCTACTATGTATTTTGTCTCTCCTCCTCTTTAAGTCTTCTAAAATATATTTTTAAGTGTCTTAGTTGATTTCTAGTAGAATAATCAGTAAACCACAATACAAAACCATTTTAAAGTATGATAAAAGTTCATAAAGTGTTCATATTAAGTAATCATCAATGGGTCACTCTCAATAATCAGTGAATTGCTCTCAGTTGTCTGGCCTAAATTTGGTTTGAATTTCTTGTTGCAGACAAGAGAACACTTCTCTCTTATAACTCATGTTTGTAGGTTTTTAAAATGGATATAGCAAATACAGCTTATACTCTAGGCTTCTGGTGTTTGGAGGAAATCCACCTGGATTTGACGTCAAAGAGCTGGGTTTTGGTTTTTGTTTTAGATTTTATTTATTTATTTGACAGAGAGAGAGGCAGCAAGAGAGGGAACACAAGCGGGGGGCGGGGGTGGGAGAGGGAGAAGCAGGCTTCCTGCCAAGCAGGGAGCTGGATGCGGGGCTCAATCCCAGAATGCTGGGATCATGACCTGAGCCAAAGGCAGACACTTAACGACTGAGCCACCCAGGCGCCCCAAAGAGCTGGTTTTAAATCCAATTTCTACTACTTACTTATTCTACAAAATTTAGTATAATTATATTAAAGCCACGTGTATAGATAAACAGTTTCTTCATTGCCTTCAAGTAACTTTGAGAACACCATACTTCCCTAGTCATCTTCGTGGTTTAACTTCCTGCCTCCCTCCAACCCTCTTTGACGATTCCTCTTTTTCCTCACCTCTTGTCCTTGTAGGCCCCTGAGGGTCATGTGCTTTATTTGTGGGATTCACTTGATGATCTCAACCAGACTGAAGACTTTGAATAATATCTATATCCCAGTGATTCTCAGAGTTCATCTGTAGCCCAGCCCTGTTCCTCACTCCAGACTTGTACATGCAGCTGAATCCATGGAATTTCCAGTGTAGTTTTCAATACTTTTGACGTGTCCAAAACCAAAGTCCTTGACTGCCACCTCTAAATCTGTTCCTTGCACAAGTTTTCCCATCTCAATTCAAACAACTATGTCATGATAGTTGTTTAGGTCAAAACTCTGGAGTCAGCCTTGATGCCACTTTTCACCCTTGAAATTAAGTCAGGCATGGAATTCTATTGGCTATTCCTTACAACCCTACCATGCTGGTCAGGGCCACCCTCATTTCTGCATAAATTGTTGTGGTAGCTTCTAACCTTAGCTCTCTGGCTCCCTGTTTCCTTTGGCTATCTAACTATAGTCTCCTCTTTATAAGCTAAAGAGAGGAATCTTTTTGAAATGTACATCGGATTATGTCACTCCTGTCCTTAAAAGCCAGCAACTGTGCCCCATTTTACACAGAAAAAATATCGCTATAATGACCGACAAGACCCTACGTGGCGTTCATCTCCAGTTGCTCCTCACCTTATTTACGTCCCTCCAGCCATACTGGGCGTCTTGCTGTTATGCTAACAAGACAGTTAAACTTTTGACTTAAGATCTGTTGTGAGCTATGCCCTATGCTTCTAGCTCCTTCCCACAGATAATCTTATAGCTAACTTCTTTGTCTTTTTCAAGTCTTTGACCAAATATCACGTTCTCAATAAGACCTATTCTGATCATGCTATTTAATTGGGCTAACTATCCCCTACCCTACCTTCCAAATCCCCCTTGCTTATATTTTCCTTTGTTCCATACATTTGGCCCTTCTTCATATATTACATAACTTATGTGTATATTACATATGCTTATAGGCTATTTTCTCTCTTCCACCACTAGAATGTAAGCTCCTTCAGTGCAGAAATATTTGCTTTCTTCACTGATGCACACTAACTAGAGTAGTGTTTGGTGCATAGCAAGAAGTAAATAAAATCTTGGTTGACTAATTGAACAAATGAATGAATGAATGAATGAATGAATAAATAAATAAATAAATAAATAAATATTTTGCTGTGATTTTGCCAGCCTTAAATAAAATAATGTATCTCACAGCACCTATCACAGTCCCTGACACAGAGAAAACACTAATAAATATTTTTGCTCTTAAGCAGTTTGCTCAGAATGAATTCTGGGGTCATTGCAGCATTGAAACTATGATTTTCATCATGTAGAATAAGTTCCCTATAGAAAGTTTTATATGAATCCTGAAAACGATTGGGTTTTAATGAAGCAATTTAATTTGAGAAATTTTTGATTATCAAATCTCATGCTTGTTTACATGATGATAAAATTTTTGTTGTGAAAAGATTTTTCGGGAGCATTTTCTCAAAGCGAGATTGGTTGTACTATAATTTTTTCTGCCTGGGGGTGAGTAGCACATCGTTTCAATCGTCTTGCAGGCTGTCTTTATCTGAACTTATTTAAAAGACAATGTCTCTAAAAAAATCACCACACTTTATTTTGAAGATTTTGAAGAAGTAACTGTCACATTACTTACGTGTATTTCATTAGGAGACTAACAAAGGAAAGAATTTCACATTTTGCTGATTTGAAAAAAGAAAAGATTTTCTTAATGTCAAGCCGAACTATTCAATTCCTCAATGTTTGTGACAAGTGAGGCTTGTCGGATCGTAGGAATCATAATCAGCACTTCTGGAGTTTTCAGGCTTTTGGTTTCCCACTTGGGATAAAGGGGATAAAGAACAATTTGAAAATTCCCCTGTGTAGGTGATCCCGGAACTGGGATCATCTGTGTCATTTGCAGCGTCTCAGGCATGTTTGTAAGAGCTTGACAGGCTGCCAGGTGCCCCTGTCCCAGGAGCTGGTTTACAAGAGGGACTAGGGAAAACTTGTGGGTAGAAAAATATGGTAAGGGGAAGGCCACTCTGCCGGAGCGTCTGCTGTGGCCAGAGAATCTAATCTCAGGTCTGTCTGTTTCTCTCTCTCTCCTGGCCTATGCAAGACTTTTCAGAATGAATCCATTCCCATGTTTACTTTAGGTACTAACATAATATGGGCAGGGCAGATAGAAGATGTAAATCTTTGCAGCTGCAATAAAAAGACACACACACACAAAGCAACGCACTGTGGCTTTCCTATTGTTATCGATGTTTAAAGCTGATAGCACAGATGGGATCAACATGTGGAAAGCAAGATTCTGATCTAAAACACCTTATTTAAAAAAAAAGAGCATTTATCATCTGTTTAAAGGGTAGTGAGTTAACAAGGCTCCAGTGTGAGCACCGCCTGACCGTGGGTTGTCCCTTCCATTGCCAGCAGGTGCTGCTCTGGATGCCAGTCTAAAGACCCGATTCATTAAGTTCTGCCATGCCAGTACTGTACTCTATATGACGAGAAAACCAAGAAGAAACAGTGAGTCTCTTATATTTAACCCATAAAACTTACTACTCTGGCCTCAACCATATAAACCAGAAGTTATAGAGGCAATTGCAAATCTGACCCATCAAACTGGTAAAGCACTTACACGCTGGGATTAAAAGACTCTACGTCTAGGTCCATGGGGAAAAGAACAATTGGCTAATTCCTCTGTGTAGGTGATCCCAGAACCAGCATCGTCCGTGTTCTTTGCAGCATCTCAGACATGTTAGCAAATGCTTGGTTGGCTGCCACGTGGCACCCCCAGGAACTGGTTTATACAAGGGACTGGGGAAACCTCTTGTGTAGAAAGACGTGCTAAGGAAAAGGCCACCCCACCAAGACTCTGTTGTGAAGAAAAGGTAGGATATCACGTCTATCAGTTTTCTTCTCCGTGTCAGGAGACCCATATATGGGTCTGAAAGACCCACATGTTTTCTAGAAAGAGAGAGGCCTCCAAGTAGAAACGAGAGAACTATTTTATAGTGAAGTGTAGACACAGGTGACGAGGCAGCACTACAGGGGACGTGATAGAGTCCCAGGGTATACGGAGGAATTTTCCAGGTCTCTCGCAAACATGAGGCTTTGGCACATGAGGGTTTCAGCTTGCACGGCTCCACTTAGACTCTGGTGGGACTGATGGTGAGTTTCTTTACATAGAAGAACACAAACAAACCAAAAAATCTACTATTTCTAGTGTTTTGCTCTATACAGGGCTGGAATAAATGTTTCTGAAAAAACCTTTTCTATATTCTACTGGAGATGAGGGCAGGGAAGGAGACCGTTGCTGAGAGTGAGGACCTGGC
This sequence comes from Ursus americanus, assembly GCF_024610735.1. Taxonomy (NCBI): domain Eukaryota; kingdom Metazoa; phylum Chordata; class Mammalia; order Carnivora; family Ursidae; genus Ursus; species Ursus americanus. The sequence goes on from NC_142128.1 coordinate 71,272,501, forward strand.
TGATGCGTCTTTTGCTGAAGAAAGCTCCAGAATGTATGCCTGGGTAACTTTGGATAATTTGGGTAAGTGACAAACTGTGACCTTGACTTCTAAAGAAGTCATAGATAGCTAGAACATGGGAGAAGGAAGAAAAGGTCTTTATGAAGAAAAACTGACCCTGAGAAGATGATCATGAACCAAGTACTAGGACTTGACCAGGAAGAAAGTTTAGTACTTTCTCATATTTATTTAAATTTCCTTTGTATTTATTATGTTCTGATATAATCTCACAGTAATACCCCCACTAGTAGTGAAGTGCACTACATACAAGAGTTTTTTATTTGCTGTATTACTGATGAATTTAGAAAAAGCATTCAGTATGGGACATGGGACAAAGTCATGTGAGGAAGAGGTGAGTGGAGCCGAAGGGCCCAGGAGAAGCAGATGGCAAGAGCTGAAGTAAGCCTCCTCAAAATACCATGTGTGCTAAGCAGCATTTTAAAATGACTCCCTGTGGATTTAATAAGGTGTCACTAGCCTGATTATGTTATAGCACATGGCAAGATAATTTTAGAGATACAAATAGAGTTATTAATCAGTTGATCTTAAGATAGGGAGACTCTCCGGATTGGCCCAATCTGATTACAAGAGCCTTCTAAAAACAGAAAGTTTTCTCCAGCTGATGGTAGAAGAGGGAGTCAGGGAGATTTGAAGCTTAAGACGTATTTGACAAAAGATAAATTCATTGCAGAGCTGGGTTGGGAGGCTGGAGAAAGAAGGATCCGTAAGCAGATTTTAGGAATTAAAATGACCCTTGGCTAATAGCTAGAAAGAAGGCTGGAACCTCAGTCCTACAACCACAAAGAACTAAATTATGCTAACAACTTGAAAGAACTTGGAAGTGAATTCTTCCCCAGAGCTTCCAAATAAGAGCCTAATCTGGCCAATATTTTGATTTCAAGGAGCCTTGTGAGACCCCATAGAGAGAGCCCAGTTGAGCCCTCCTAGGTGTCTGACCTAATAACTGAGACAACAAATGGATATTACTTTAAGGTGCTAAGGTTGTAGTAATTTGTTATGCAGAAGTAGGAAACTAACATACCTGGGTAGACTTGAGAGAGAGATAGTGCTGGCCTCCTTTAGTAAGTGGCAGATCCTACCACTGCAATGGTAGGTTAGGTTGACTCAAAGCATCCCCAGCAATGCCAAGAAGAGCAGGAGTCAAAGAGAAAGACCAAGAGAAAGTGTCTGCCCTCCTGCCTAGAGGCCAATTGGTAGTAACTCTGATCTAGATGCCAAATGGGTCAAAATGACAACCTCTAAGGAAAGTGAGAATGGCTGACACTTTAGCTAGACTACCTCAGCTGGTTGGAGGGAAGGAGGAAAGAAATTATGATGAGGAGGCTTATATTTTTATTTTCTTTAAAATATAATCCCATAGAAAATGTAGCCCAATTCATGGGCTGGAAACTGATCAATCTATCAAGATTCCTCCTCCTTGGGGAGGAAGTCAGTGAGGAGAGGATCACTGAGAAGCTTTGAGATATTTCCCCTGGGAGTCACTATCTAGCTTGCAATCTCCAATGCATGAGCAGTCCCAGCGTGATGTTTCTGGTGGTGATGTCAGAAGACGGGACTTTGTGAGGAACCTCAGTCTTTTTCCTCTGGCCAACAGCAGTATTAAGGTGAGAGGCTCTCACCCGAGCAAGCAGCAAGATGTCAAGAAGATACCTCCCTACCTTAGGGACCCTGGTCAAGAGAGGAGGAAATTGGCAAATATGGGAAGATAAGGGGGTACTGGACACACACAACTCACCCTAGGAACATTTCAGCCAGGTTGAACAACAATTTAAAGGAAACCCAAGGTCTTGAAGCAGCAGACAAGGATTAAAACCAGGGTTACAGGAATTACACTTAATTTGAATAATCCTTGGTAGACATAAAAGTGTTTATCTGCTCATAAATATATTTGAATTTCATGAATCTCACACTTGAAAACAAACTCGGCAAATACACTTTCAAATACTTACTCCTCAGTTCAACACAGGCACATTAATCGAGACATTATCCTTGGAGTGAGAAATGCAGCACAAACTTGGTGCTTCCTTCTTCCCTTCAGATTTAGTTGGAATCCAGTCCTCCTTCCTAAGATGGTAATTCGAATTTATGTTTTCCAATAATATGTTTGCATTAAAAACTGATTTGGCAACTGCTTTCATTTTATCAGTCACAAGTACACTTTATACAAATATTTCCAAATGGTAAATGTTTTTGAAGATGAGATTTTTTTAAACTGATAGCTATGCCCAATTCTGAGAGAAATGTGCCACACGGAACCATTTTATTTCTCAGGATTTTTCTTTCTTGGCCACTGGTCCTAATTTCCTTATCTTGAGGAGAGAGTAAGAGTCAGAGGGATATAGTGGAGTGGAACCTGTGCCAAGATATAGGATTGAGAACTGGCATCAGCAGTTATGGGCTGTGTGAACTTAGAGTTTTTCAATCCTTCTCAGCCTCATTTTCCCCATTTGTAACTGTGAAGATTAAATATTATAATTTAAATGATGGCTTAGTACTACACAAATTTAGTTTCTATGATGTTTTTAAAAAGCAACTCTACAGTTAAATGACTAATTATTTCATTATTCAACTATTATTTTCTGGGAAACTACAATATCCTATTTAACTCTTTTCATACCCCTGTGCACACTCTCTCCCTCAAAATAGATAAATAAATCTTTAAGAAAAAAACGAAGAAAACACTTTTGATGAGAGACCCAGATTCACCCCTTAAATTCAAAAATAAAAGTTCACTATCAAAGACAGCTTTCTAGTATGTTGGTTTTTTTTTTTTTTTTAAGATTTTATTTATTTATTTGACAGAGAGAGACAGCCAGCGAGAGAAGGAACACAAGCAGGGGGAGTGGGAGAGGAAGAAGCAGGCTCCCAGTGGAGCAGGGAGCCCGATGCAGGGCTCAATCCTAGGAACCAGGAATCAGGCCCTGGGCCCAAGGCAGACTCTTAATCACTAAGCCACCCAGGCGCCCCTCTAGTATGTTCTTACCAACACATATTTGAAATAATATGTGAACACACAATTATAACAATGGGGAAAAATAAGCTTTGATTTGGAGACTACAAGACTTTGGATCTGAGGGATCAATGAAACCAAATTTGATACACATAGAGAGAGACCTTCAGACACATTATGAAACCTGATTTGATATCTGCTGCTGCTGTTGTTCACTTTTGGAAGGAATCAGCACGGAGGCAAGGGAAGAGAGCTGGCTTCGCCATAGAGCACAAATCCCGGCTCTGACGTTTACCCTTGCAGTACCCTCTGGAATTCAGTGCTGGTGTGTCTCGCTTTGAAAGCAAAGGAGGCAATACACATGAAAAAGTGTGACACAGAATTGAGGGTGACTAGTCCCCACGTTTCAGGTAATGTTACTTTTTTCTGATGCTGTTCTGCGAGTTCCTCAGGCCGTTCTCATTCCTGGCGGTGGGGTTAGTGTTGGAGGCCAGGAAGATGGAGGGCAGTCAGGAAAAACCGGACTAGCAGAAATTGATCGAAATTTCAGGATTCTCTAGAGACTGCTTAAACAAAGAAACAACAACAACACACCAAAACAAAACAAAAACAATAAGCCTGTTTTGTGTGTGTGCATTTTTTAAAGATTTTATGTATTTATTTGACAGAGAAAGAGAGGGAGGGAACAGAAGCACAAGGAGCTGGCCAACGTGGGGCTTGATCCCAGGACCCTGGGATCATGACCTGATCCGAAGGCAGATGCTTAAGACTGAGCCACCCAGGCACCACTGTTCTGTGTTTTATTTGTTTTTACTCCACTTCTAGAGTCACCAAAGCACAGTCGAGCCATCAAGCAAAAACAGCAAAAAACAACAACAAAAACTACAAGACAGGGATGGTATGAAGGGGAAAAAACATCATAGTGTGGATAATTCACAAACTGATGATTAATACTAGACATTTGAGAGCTGACTACATTTATATGATCAAAAGGCATCAGAAGGCTAAGAGGGTCCCCCTAATGTAAAGCAAGTTCTATACATTTTGCGAATTTTTATGGTGATCCAAGAGAGAGACTTCGACTGAATAATTTCCCTCTACAGTGTTAGGCATGCGAGAGGATCGTTTCATTGTAAAACAGTAGCGTCATTTTATGAAGTTCGCTTCATGTTTGCATAAAAGCCAGTGGACTCGGTAACGATGACCAGGTCTTGCACGGCCCACTACAGAAGAAGCTATAAAGAAATTTAAACTCTTTCCCTTCTCATTCCTTTCTTAAGTATGTAACGAAATTTACTTGGAACTGAATGTGTTTGTGTTTTAGGGTTTTGTAATAGAGTTATGATAAAAGTCCCCTTGTTCCTTCCTTTTTTGGTATTTTTAAATGTTTTTATTTACTGTTTGAGCAATTCCAGGAACTACTCACCTGTGGTTCATGGCATTGATGGGTCTCTATAATGCAGCACAATTTTCGGGGGTGATTGTGAAACTTCCGTAATTTTCTGGGAAACCTCTGCTCTTGCGGTGGAAGGCTGCCCTGCTCTGTTTGATACTCATAAAAAGAACCCGCCAATTGCAATATAACAGCAAGTACTCAAAAAGACGCGTGGAAGGAAGAAGGAAAATATTTGACCTGACAGATGTGTATGGAAATGATGCATAGGAGAGTTCAGCAGGCTGGGTGGTTATGCGGCATCCGCCCTGGGGCTGCTTCTGATCCAGCCTGAGCCTATACAGACCTAAGTCTCAGCTCAGAGGATGGAGTCTATTTGCACAAGAGCTGTCTTTCTCCCTCTCACACCTGTTGCGAGACCTGGTAATTACTGAACTCAGCACTTTTGTTGGTGAACTCAAATAAGGACTAAGAAATTTTGGCCAACTACTACCGATCAATGGCAATCGGAACTTTCAATAAACGATGAAGATTTAAAGCACTGGGTGTTATACATAACTAACGAATCATTGAACACTACCTCCAAAACTAGCGGTGTATTACACAGTGGCTAACTGAACATAATGAAAAAAGATTTAATGTTCTTCTGAGATTAGGATACTCTTTATAATACAAACAGTGGTTCTATTTGGTTCACATATAGAATTAAAAGTAGATTTGGGGCAAATTTGAAGGTAGGACCAGATTTTGAAAAAAATAGTGATAGGTCTTCCTCCCACAGTTTATTATATCTGCCTGAGCTCTTGCCAGACTCATACTGGTAGCGTTGAATCCTAATTTGCCGATTTGCTAGGGTGTAAGCTGTACATGCAATGATTTACCTACACCCGTCTACTCCCCTTGGCCTCTCTGGGCTTTCAAAAACGTACAAAACTCATCTGGCATCACCAGGGAACAAATGCGCTGTGATTTTTTTTAATTGAGGTACAATTGACATATTATATTACTTTCAGGTGTACGACACAGTGATTCAGTATTTGTATGTACTGCAAAATGATCACCACAAGAGACTAGTTTTCCCCGTCCTGATTCCCCTGTATTATTAACTACAGTCACCACGCTGTATGTTTCCTCCCCATGACTTATCTGTTTTGTTTCTAGAGGCTTGTACCTCTTAACCACCTTCTCCCGTTTTGCCAACCCCCAACAACCTTCCCTTCTGGCAACCACTTATCTGTCTTCTGCATCTGAGTTCTGTTTGTTTGTTTTGTTTTCCAGATTCCACATATAAGTGAAATCATACAGTATTTGTCTTTTCTCTGTCTGGCTTATTTCACTTAGCATAATACTACCATGTTGTCCCAAATGGCAAGATTTCATTCATTTTTATGGCTGAGTAGTGTTCCTCATTATATATACATGAATGCGATATATATATATATATATATATATATATATATATATATATATATACACACATATATATATTCCACTGATGGATATTTTACTTATTTCCGTATCTTGACTATTGTGAATTTTGCTGCAGTGAACATAAGGGTGCATGCCTCTTTTCAAATTAATGTTTCTGTGTTCTTAGACAAATATCCAGAAGCAGAATTGCTGGGTCATACAGTAGCTCTATTTTTAGTTTTCTTGAGGAACCTTCATACTGTTTTCCATGGTGAGGCCCCTGGGATAAAAAACTCAGGGTGGTCTCTGACTCTTCCCTTAACTCACATGATATTTGTTGGCTGGTCCTGACATCTCACCTCCTCCTCTTCTATCCCCTTTCCGACCGTAGGCCCTGGGTCACTGCTTATCACTGCTCGTGTACACGATGCATGAGCCTACTCATGGGACTACTTGCATTTGAATTAATTCATTTGTTTAGCCACTGTCTTCTCTGTCTTCTCTTTAAAATCACCTTTATATACCTAGAGACAAGGGCTGTGGAAGAAAAGAGAAGGTGCTATAAATAAACAAACAAAAAAAAAAATAGGAAAGTCTTGATGATCAGCTTTGCTTGTTTTAAGTTTTGCCCAGATTCCCAATTTGTCCACTAGACTCTAAATAAGATACACTATCAGAATTCATTTTTATCATCAGAATTACATTTGGATGAACAGTTAAAAAGTGTACAGAGTCAGACTCCCACTGGATATTTGTATATAAAATTACTTTCTGATTGTAAGCTGCCATTTCAGTGTGAATGTGCATAAGCACCTGCGTGCATGTGTGTGTGTTTTAATGTTTGGAGACCCAACAACTGGACTCCTTCAGTTGATTTAACTGAAAAGTCCCCTGGCAGAGAAAATTCAGTACTATGCATATGAGAATAGCTATAACTTAGTGCAGCTCGCTTGTTGTATTTTGAGAATGCTACAAATTCTTTCTACTCTTGATCTACCAAGCTGGTGCCTAAAGTCGGTTACGCGATTCTATTCCACAGTATTTAAAATAGCTTACTTCTATCTAGTCTGATGTGGTAGTTGTTGAGAGTGACAATTTGATATTCTGTCTCAGATTAGAAATTCCTTTCAGAATCAGATCATGAACTCTCATGTACAACATATGCTTGAAGAGGATTTGATCAAGTGACTTTTTATCACATGTTTTGGAAAAGTGTTAATGGCTGTTATATTTGCTCTGCTAGAATTTATTTTTAAAATAGAGTTTAATTCTATAGACATCCTCCTGTTGTACTCCGGTGGTTTTATTTTTACTTGGCTAACAAGAAAAAAATCCCAAGTCAATCAGTTTGACAATACTGGTTGTAGAATCACCCCATTTCCACAGAGGAGTTTGCTATAATTCATCCAACACTCCTTAAGAGCTTTCCATATACTAGGAACCATACTGTAGGTTTTTATCTCATCTAATCCCCAACAACCCTGTAAGTTGGGTACCATTATCTCTATTTTACAGATAAGGAAGCTGAGACCCAGAACACATGAGGGATCTGACAAGGTCAGGCATTGGGTAACTATATGAATCCTACCCTAGGCTTTTGAGAACAGAGCAGAATTGTATAGATCGTTTCCCTAAGCCTCAAAGCCTATTAGCCATTCCATATCTATTTGAGCAGTTCCTTGTGGTGTCTGACGGGTAAAGACCATAATAGCCAAAATACTTCGGGAAATAAACAAAGCCTGATTCCTAGCCAGCTAAATAGACCAGAGATTTGAGTAACATAGGATTGGGAATACAAATTCAGGAAACTGAAGAAACACAGAGTGGGTTTAATATGCTTCCTCAATCAATGATTAATATTAAACCTACCTTCCAGCAGTATAAAAGAAAGCTTTTAACTGTGCAGTTCTCACTGATAAATAGCTCACGCTGTGGAGCCCGAAGTTTAAGAGATCATCCTGCCTTCGATACTTTTTTTTAGCTTTGTGATGTTATGCAAGTTTCTTAACATCTCTGTTTCAGTTTTGTGTGATATGAAGATAATAACATCACTCATGCCATGGAATTGTTATAATGATTAACTGAATCCTCACTGGGAGTTATTGTTATGATGCTTATTAACATTCCTTTAACACTTGGAAAATATAAGTTAGATGATAAAGCTTTTCCCATGGCTATTACTATATTTCAAGATACGTGATCGTAGCGGAGGTATAAATAATCTATGTAATGCACTATTTTTCCTCCCCGCAATTCACATTGCCTAGGAGATAGAATTACTCCTTTACTTTCTGTTTCTCACAATACAACATTTACAGGGAAGTTAATGTAAAGTACTCTTCTTGTCTTTAAGAAGCATTTTATAAATTATGCTGAGAAGTCAATAATTTCCTATAATTTACATAGCACTTTAAAATTTCTTGATGTGTTTTTACACATCTTACCTTATATTTACAACAATTCTGTAATGTTGGGAAGCTAAATATTACAACTTATTTACAAAAGTAGTTTACAAAACTAGGAAGTGAGTTTGAAAGAGAAGTTTCAGCAAAAGGAAGAACAGATACTTTATTTTTTAATTCTTAGTCTCTTGTGTCTTCCTCTAAGAGGACAGACAAAGTAAACTGGACTCTCCCCTCTAGTCCATCTCAGTGGAACATTTGCCCCAATGAGGAAAAGAGAACACAGGAAGAAAAGACTTTAAAATCACCTCGAATCACCTTTAAAAGTACTGGAAATTTTTCTCTTTGATGCTAAAGCCTTCTGAAGGCTTCTAAGCCAACATAGAATTAATTATAAAAGTGAGGGCCCCATTTATTACCTACAGATAAGTTCTTTTCTCCTCAAAATCATCATTCACGGTTCCTTCCCTTATTGACTAAAGATCACTGAAAAAACCAAGCCTACAAAGAAATTCTATAATAAATCTTCTTGAAGAACATCATTCTAGAGTTCTCTTAACTTGCATTATGTATCTTTGCGTTATGATTCAGCGTCAAAATAAAAGCTTAAAATACTATAGAGTAAAATAATTTTGCAAGTTGGTAGTTTGAGAGATTGCTACATTCTCTGTGGAGACTGGATGTTGCAGGGTGATGTGTTCAGCCTCAAATTTACAAATTAATTTAAAAATTAGGGGCGCCTGGGTAGCGCAGTCGTTAAAGCGTCTGCCTTCAGCTCAGGGCGTGATCCCGGCGTACCGGGATTGAGTTCCACGTAGGGCTCCTCCGCTGTGAGCCTGCTTCTTCCTCTCCCACTCCCCCTGCTGTGTTCCCTCTCTCGCTGGCTGTCTCTCTGTCACAAAAATAAATAAAAAAAAAAATTAATAAGAAAGTAAACAGACATTGACTACAATAGGAGATGGGGATTAAGGAGTGCACTTGTGATGAGCACCGGGTGACAGATGGAAGCGTTGAATCACTATATTGTACACCGGAAACTAATAGTACACTGTATGTTAACTGCATGTTAATCTTAAAAAAAATTTAATAAGAAAATGTAAAATAGGGGTGCCTGTGTGGCTCAGTTGGTTGGGCATCTGCCTTCGGATCAGGTATTGATCTGGGGGTCTCTGGGATCAAACTCGGTTGGGGTCCCTGCTCTGAAGGAATCTGCTTCTCTCTCTCCCTCTGCCTCTCCCACCCTCAACTCATGCACCCTCTCTCTCAAATAAAAATAAATAAAATCTTTTTTAAAGGTGTAAAAAACAAACACACACACAACCCCCCAAAAAACCAAAACATGAGCAGAAACAATTCACAAGTGTTTCTCTCTTCCTTTGAAGCTAAGGAAAGCCGTTATATTCTCACCAATAATATATAATCAGAAGAACCTGGGTAGGTTTGCCAAGAAACTTTACGTCAAGAAACTTTTTAAAAGAGAACCAACTCATGACCTTTGCTTTCCCTTTCTCCTTGTCTGGAATGCTGGCAGGACGACAGGAGGTGCGGGAGAAATGAGGGGAAGGCCAGGAGAATACAAACGTCTTCAGTCAGGATATCACTAAGCTCCTACGCCAGCCGTGAGCTGCCTACCTTTCAGTTTCTTATTATCACCAAATGAACGAACGGATTCGTAAATGAGTGAGAGAACAAATAAACTCTGATTTTTATTAAAGTCATTATCACTTGGAATTTCTATCATATAAGGCCACACCCATTTTTAAGTGAAATAACACCCATAGACAAAAGGAAGCCCTAACGGTAGCTTAGAGTCTGTGAGTCTATCCTCCCAACACATACCCACCATCTGTGCAAAGACACAACACAAATCAAGCTCTGTCGACAATTTGTGGGCAATTTCCAAAGACGTTCACAAATGTGGTTTCTCATTAAAAAAAAAAATAAATAAACCACGCTTTTTAAACATGTGTTTTCCATTCTTAAGAAAATTAGCTCTATAATGACTATTTGGATTAAAACATAGCAATTAATATTTGCTTTTGTTGACTTTAAATAGGATATGGCAGGAAAATGGTACAAAAAGCCTTTTTATTATATTAAAGTGGTACAAAGACAATATGTTCGAGAAACTCAGCCCAAAGCCTGGATTCACTTCTAATGTTTGGTAAGAGCAAAGGTTGGCTGGCACTGTGAGCAGTGTGCACTCTGCCGGGGACCTGGATGCTGACAGCTCTCAGGTCAGCGCATGCGCAGTGTGCTGCTCCAGAACCCGTTCTCTAATCAGAAGTACTTCTCGTTTCCCTACGAGATAGAAAAACTTAAGAGGATTCCTCAATTTTATCATGGCAAGCCCTGGAGATACATATTTGTCTCTTTTGAAATCTTGCCTTAGTAACAGGTAGATTCTACCCCCAAGGTTTTAAAATAATGTTAAGCTTTATCATAGACAAATAATAATCTCTGTAATGAATGACAGCAGATTGAATCTCTTGTCATTTTTTCAATTTAAATGGACCTTACAAATGACCTATTTTGCATGTACAATAGATGTCGAATATAGTTCTAAGATGTGTCAAATTATAAAACTGGACGCTAATTTTGGGGGGTATTTGAGAATGAAGAGGGAGGATAGGAAGTTCATCTGGGTGGGCCCACTGTCATCCCAAAGGTTCTTATAAGTACAACAAGGAGGTCAGAATTAGATAGGTTTGAAGATGCCATGCTGCTGGCTTTGAGGATGGAGAAAGAAATCCATCCATTTCATGAGCCAAGGAACGCAAGTAACCTCTAGAAGCTGGGAAAGGAAAGGAAACACATTGTCTCCTGGGTCCTTCAGGAGGAAGATGGCCCTGTCAACACTTTGATTTTAGCTCAGTAAATCCACTTTCTACTTCTGACTTTCAGAATTGTAAGAGAGCACATTTGCATTGTTTAATGAAGCTTATTTAAGGAAATTTGTTACAGCAATAATAGGAACCTAATACAGGGCTTAGGTTTGATTTGAATTTTGAATTAGGTAGAGAGATTAGAGAGTGTGTATTCCCATCAAATGGAACAATAAAGTCTAATGCATTAAGGCTAGAAGGAGAATGGCAAGTTTACAGGAAGGAAATGGAAGATACATGTGAGAAAGAGATACGTATGTGCAGGAGGTGAAATTAGGCTACAGGAGGTGCTCACAGCCTCAAAGAATTTATCTGCCATTCTAAGGAATTTGAACAATGAGGAACCATGGAGAATGACTTCATTGGATTTGCATTTGGGCAGATTAAAAAAAAAAAATGGCAGTCATGTGAAGTGAATCTAAAAAGCAATGATACCAGTTAAAGCCCAAGGTGCATAGGACCTAATGGAAACCCTTATAGGAACCCCAGGATAGAGCAAGAGTGGAGCTGAGGTGATGGTTAGGCACCAAAGGAAAACTTGCTTCCAGTTCTGATTTGTATCTGTAGTAACTGAGAAGACCTGGCAAGTTCAGAGGAACAACTGCTGTCCAAGGGCCTTAGATAGCACTCTCATCCCTCCACCCCTGCCAAGGAGGACACACAGTAAGAATGTTCAACAAGCTGGAGACCTCACTTTGCAAAATCAGCCTTAAAAGTACACCGTTTAATTACTATGGACCAAAAAGGACGGTCCTATTTGTGATTAGAATTCTTAAACATCTACAGGCAAAACTTTAAGTTTCTACTTATCTCAAATTTTAAAATTGTTGACAAGCATAGAAGGTTAATCATATCAATTTTTAAACTAACACAAATAAATAAAATGTCATTTTGACAAGTTTTTAAGTACTAATTAGTCAATATAACTACCGCAACCACCCTCCCTCGGAGAGCTGTCTTATGTACATCGTATACATAATGACGGTAATTCATTGATTTTGACATGTAACAGAATTTGAATCTTCAGTAGATTTTCTTTTGTTGAAGAAATTCACATGAACACGTGATACTAAACCATGCCTTATATGCATTCTTTGTTAAAAAGGAATTTCAAAATATTTTCCCGACCTTTTTGCTTTCCTGCATCTGAAGCCCAAATCCTTGCTTTCAGCCTTTTGCTGACTTCCAAAAATGCCTCAGCATAGAGCAAACACACGCTCAACCTCCCTGTCAGGACGTAGCCCATGAGTAAATGTACCTGTGACAATCTGTGTAAATCTTGAACCGGCATTTTGAAAATTATTTACCAAATGCAACATATTATTTAAATAATTTAATCTTCTGTCTTCTCTACACAACTCATCAACTTGTCTTTTCACCCAGAAGTATGCAGCAGCAATCGGATAGACCTCAGTTGATGTGACATGCTTCTAAAACTTAGGAAGAATGTGTCAATGGAAACACTGTTTACTATATCCGAAAAAAAAATTTTTTTGCTGCTCCACAGATCTCTGTAAACTATTAATAAAGTTAATCCTCTCAGCATACTTACTTACTAAAAGAAATCACCATTCTGTCCCCTTTGCATAATGACAGAACCATAATAAAATGAATTAAGACTTATTATGATGATTTTAACCTCATGATAATGATATAAAAATGATTAGACAGAACAGAAAATTGAAATTGGAAACATGTGGGGACCATCTTTCTGGTCCTTGGATTAACTTCAAATTTTCTAGGAGTATTACTCAGCTGGTTGCCCTACTTTTAGTCCTATTAGACTGCTAAAATCAACAAACAGATTTCCCCAAGCAGCCAGGCCAGGCTTAGTTCAGTTCCTAACTCAGAGGATTCACAGATTAGAAAAGAGCTGAGATATGCTTGAATTTGACATATAAGAGCTTTCTACGTGGTTTTAATAAAAGTGAACAGCTGGATTAGTCACTAAGTTAAGGCAGTATCTGATGTGGACACATAGGTGATGGATAGATAAGAGATAGATGATATGTGTCTAGATAGATCTATCAATAATCTGACAGGTCCTATGCAGTGCTCTGAGTTGGTAAGCATAAGAGAACCCACCAAGAATGAGGGCAAGTTGAGGTCACCAACTTCACTATGACAAGAGATACAACTTTGGAACAATTATGGCTCTCAATACTGTCCAGTCTGCATTATAGCTCTCTTGTATTTGGCTCTCTCACTAGACAATGGTCTTTTAAGATAACAGATAAGAAAATAGGTGTTAACCGGTTGAGCCCTGGCCCCGCCTCTTACCAGCTCAGCAACTTTGGCCACATTCTCCTACATTTTTAAATCTCAGTTTTCTCATCTGTAACGGAATGGAATGATAATACCCTCCTCAAGGGTCACTGTGAGTTAACATTAGAGAACATGTTGAACAAGAGAGTCTGGGGCCCAAATTTCCATTCAGCTTCAGCCTTAGCCTTTGCAGGGCCACTAACTCCCTAATAAAGCCGACAGCATTGTCATTAGAGGCATTGCTGTGCTTGCCTATGATCAAGGATTGTGTGATCACAGAGGCTGCCATCCTGACTGCTAGGCATCTCAATATTAGTAATATAAGCAAGGCATGCCTTAAGCTTTGTCACTAATATCTACTCTCCTTCAAATATAAATAGATGAGCAATCTATACAGAATTTGGATGGGCAAAATATCCCTTTATGCATTAAATACATTGAAATTCTATTCATCAATAGAAAAAGATACACTTATGATTAGTAAAATGATATAGAAATTAATGACAGTGAAAGGTATTAATCTCATATGCAAAAACAATTAGACTTTGATTGTTTTAATAAACAGAGAATAGACTGACAGTTGATACAAATCATAAGGTATTTGTTAGTGAGTAACTTTATGGGGAACATTATATTCTTCAAGCCAAAAAATGTTATAAAGATTCTTATAAAATAATGATCCAAAGCAGAATAATAGAGATCAGATTATACTCAATTCTAAATATTGTAGTGTAATAGCATTCGTAAATAAAGCGAAATGCTTTCAAGAAGTCTATTTAATTTTATTTAAGTCAAGTTAGGCCCTACCTCTTTTAAAGAAAAAAATACTATTTGGGAATTTTATTTTGGGAATTTCTGTAAAAGAAAAATGTTTGCTTTGCTATTTTAAAATTTCATAAAGAAAAAATTTCCAAAATTATGCAGTATTTATGATAATCTTTTTGAAACATAATACAGAATATAGAAAAGTACAACAGATAGTTATCATAAATAATTTACTAATTTTGTTAATTTATTACTTTTATAATTATTAATATAATAAAACAGAATGTATGTTTTGTTATTTTAAAATTTTATAAAGAGGAAAAAGATTTCAAAATTATGTAACATCTATGATACACAATCCTCTATTGAAACATAACACAGAATAGTGAATATGAAGAAAAGATAAAAGGTGGGTTTATGACTCTAGAGAGCACGAGAAGTTGACAGATCAGAGGATTTAGAAGTTGGATATGGAAGGGACAGGAGAAAGGTGACATCTACATCTGTGGCCTAAACAGCCGGGGACATGGTGGTGTCATCTATAGAGAGATTGCTAGAGGGGGACCAAATTCAATGGAAAAAACATAAGTGTAGACTGGGTCAGGCTGAGATGAAAACACCCGTAACTCATCCAAATAGGCAGAAAATATAAGCAGTGAGGTGCTGAGAAGGCTGGAATGAAGGCATGTACTTTGCATTTCTGTATAGGCATAATAAATTAAGCCATGCGTATATGTGACATTGCTAAGAAAATTAGGGAAAGCCTAGAGGAACTGCAACATTTTCAGAGAGTGCCCATGGATTGTGTCTACACCTACACAAAATATTAATAAGCCATTAAACTCTCAGATGTTTTCAGATACCTCTTAGCTCTCACTAGGAGCTGCCTAAAAGCCCCAGCTGCTATAACCTAAAACTCTTAAGTACAACTTTATCAGTCCATGCTTTTGCCTGAAGTTTCCATCAACTTGCTCATTCATTCATTCATTCATTCATTCAGCAATACTATTTTTTGAGTACTTGCTATGTGCCAGGTTCTCTTCTAGCACTAGAGATACAATAATTTAAAAAAAGATGCATAATTACCACACTCAAGGAGCTTACTTTTTAAACAGAGTTGTGCTAAAAAAAATAAATAAGTATGTAATGTATCAGATAAGGGAAATATAGTGGGATCAGAGGTATAGGCTATGATAAGGATGATATTTTATGTAGGGTCAGAGAAGGTATCTCTGAAAAAGTTATTTTTGAATAGAAATCTAATAGAAGTGAGAGGATGAACGTTCTGAATGGAAGAAATAACAAGCACAAAGGTGCTGTGAGATTTTAGAGTATTCGACAAAGGGCACAGAAACTGGTATGATGGTGGGACAGCAAACAAGGATGAGAACAATGGGAGAGGACATCAGAGAGAAGAGAGAAGGCCAGACTTGTAGCTCTTGTAGGCAATTGTAGGCAACTTGAATTTCATTATGCCTAAGATGAAAGATTATTCAAAGATTTTAATCTGGTCAGTGGTATGATCTGACTTCATATTCTGAATTGAAAGATGTGATCTGACTGATGCAGGAAGAATAGATAGTAGGAAGTCAGGGGCAAAAAAAGGTGACTTGAGTGTAAATAAAGGGAGTGAAGGGTGATAAGTGAATGGATTTCAGTAATATTTTGAAGGAAGGGTCAATAGGAATTTCCCATTAGGATTTGTATATGGAATTCTGAGGAAAGAAGAGGAGTTGTGGTAAATTGGTTGCAAAATTGGCCCCAATTCTTTACCTATGTCTTTATAAATGCCTGTAACAATACTGTTGGAGTCTATTTCCTCTTGAATCTGGGCTAGCCTTATGGCTTTACTGGGTAAATAGAATGAGGCAGAAGTGACAGGGTGATAGTTTGTAGATAGGTCTCACGCGGACATGTATATTTCCATTCACTCTCTTGGAACACTAAGAGTGCTATGGAAGAAACCAAGGGTAACCTGCTGAAGGATGAGAGTCCCTAGTCGCTCAGCTTGCTGACCATAGATACATGAGTGTGTTATTAACCAAGACCAGCACGGAGAAGCAGACTTCTGAATTAAATAAATGTTTGCTAATTAGGCCATTATGCTTGGGATGTTACTGTGGCTTATTGTGGCAATAAATAATGTATACAGAAATTAATACCTGAAAGGAAAGATGCCATAACAAAAACTTAAAATAATGGCATTGGCTTTGGAATCAAGTGGCAGGAAGAAGCTGACAAAATGGGAGGAAAAATTAACAAAATCTGGGGAAAAAAAGTAAGAAAAGGTATTATAAAGCTGGAGAAAAAAGGAGAGCCAGGTTATGCAGTAGTAGCAGAAAAATCTATGTTCATTTGGAAAACGGAAAAAAAAAATTAAAATAAAAAAAAAACACCTAATGAACTTTCGGATTCGGTTAAGAAGACCTCCACGTAGAATACTGAAAGTGTCGATTGGTTACTTCCAGCTGCATAGGATAAGCAATAGAAATAGATGAACTGAAGAAAGACCTGAAGTTTGTAAGAACAATTTAGCGGAACCAAAGAGGAGAAAGGTCTTATTGCCTTGGAAAATAAAATTGATTTTTATTTCTAGTCTCTATAGAAAACAAAAGATTCTGAAAGTAAAATAGGATTTGGGGAGGCGATTAACTAAAGTGGGTGCTTATACAAGCCCTGGTAATACTTCTGAAAAAATTAAGTTGGTTCCCAGTGGGCCATCTCACCTAGGAAAAAAGACTTCGGATATCTTAAGTCCATTATCCCACAAGGACTTGGTATGTCCTAAATCACTATAATTAAACCTGGAGAAAGAGGTTTATTTCTCAAACTGTAGGTGTGGCCTTTGTACAATTAAAGTTGGATGGAACCAGATTCATAGAAAACCTAAGAAGTTTTTAAGGGAGTTATATCGGCGAAAGTGTGACCACACTTCAACTGCAGCTGGTCAAAAATCAAAAAGCCTTCTTGGCTTTTGACTTTCTATTGGCAAGAAAGAACTGAGAAATTTCCTCAAAGGCTGTGTTTCCCAATGTTGTCTTCAGAAGTGATCAAGGAGGCGTGAAAAGCAGTAACTCTCAGAGAGCAAAGCCAAGATCCTACAGAGGAAGCCAAAAGTCATAGAGAACAATGGACTTAGGAAATACTTCCAGATAAAAGAACCAGGGCCTAATCAAGGAATACTCTCCGCTGCCAGAGCCCAGAATCTGATAGTATTTGCTCAGTAGGATTTCAGAGAGCTACAAATCAGTGACTGAAATGCCTCTTATTCATCACCTTTTCAAATGAGAATGCTTGTGAAGGGTATCAAGCTCCTTTTCCACGTTTGTATGTTAAGATGATGTGGGGTAGGTATCTTGTCTTTTTGGTTCTTAAATCTCTGGGTCAAGAGATGCCATATCAGGACCCAAGATACTGAATTTGCACCTCATGCTGCAATTGGATAACAATTTGGGGAAACTGGAAGGAGATGGGGGAATTTTGTTTGTGGAAAGGATATGAGTAGCTATGACAGAAGGCTGATTGTTGTGTATCAATGAAAAAAATGCCCACAATTTTTCACCAGTCCTCTATGCCCTTCGTAATGCGATTTTGCAGTTTCTTTCATCAAAAGCTACTTCATTAGAGAACATCGTCATTTCCATTAACCTATGTTTCTAACTGTAAACCAGTAATGTACTATTTTGAGTACTGTTGCTTTGTAGTAAATTTTGAAATTGGGAAGTATGAATTATCCAAGTTTGTTCTTTCTCAAGGTTGTTATGGATATCCAGTGTTGAGTTGTAATCTGAATACACAATACCCAGTGCGTACTTAAAAATAGATTCAATATCTAGTCAAAGATATGTAATTAACATTGGGAAAAATAGTATCTGGTACTTTCTCTGTAAATATGAAAATGTTTAACACACTGCCAATTACATAACATACGTATAATAAATGTTAATTCCCATTTAAGTGTACTACCGTTTCATACACAAGATGATATTCCATAGCCTAGGACATATTTTGGCAGCTATTAAATATTCTGTGTATACAGACTTTAGGTAATGAGATTTTCTATCTTCCAATGCAGTAAATGACATAACCTCTAATGAAAGATTTGAGATCACAAAGTTAAAACATGGGAATCTTAGCAATACATGTGGAGAACTTAAATCATCTGGTCTAGATGTACAGTACCTCATGGAATAGCACAGGGCCAGATACCCACAGTGCTGACCGAACTCGGAATGATAATATCTGACAAGTGGGGCTGCTTTGCTTGTCGATATGGAGATCCCAAGAGAGCTGTCCGGCATTTTATGCCCGATGAACCGTAGAGCAGCCTGTGCTTCTCTGACTGTGTTTTTCCAGTCTGGGATGTGGGGAAATAACAGACACATAAACCCTGGAAGCTCTATTTAGTGGCCTGGAACACTGCGTTTCTTTCTAAGCTGATTTCTGGGTATTGCTCAAATTTCTTAGAGAAAGCAAGAATTACTAAAATCAATTAACTCTGTCTAAGGGTTTTTCTTGTCCTTCAGAGTCCTTTTTTCATCCCCACTTTTTGGGTCAACATCCTTTTTTGCATTTTCTCCTCTTTCTTTAAGGCTTACTTATCGTAAGTACATCTTTCATTGGACTTTGTTGCGTTCATCTTCTATATCTTTATCATTACAAATCCCTGGCCCCTCTGTTTTTCCTTCCCATTCCCACCACACCCCAGCTAATCATCTTCTTTTTGCAAAGGCTTCCTGAAAACTAATATTTGTAATGAAATCTGAGGAAGATGGTGACAATTTTATAAAATAGTCACACACCAAATGTGCTTTTAAGTAGCTATTATAGTTTAGGCATTTTGCTGGTTCCTGGAGACACATCTACAGACAGGATGGATACCTCCTTTTCCACACTGTTATATATATATATATATATATATATATATATATATATATATATATATATATATATATATATATATATATATATATCATGAAATGTGTAAGATTCTACTGGGTGAAGCATTTGGCCAGAGTTACCTAGAGGAAAGTGAGACCTGAAGAACAAATAAGGGGAAGATGATGGAAGAAACATTCCAGCCAAAGAAAATAATGTATGAAAACCCTGGAGTGAGAGAAAACACAGTCTGTTTGAAGATCTGAGAGAAATCCAGTATGGCTGGAACTCAGAAGAGAGAAGGAAGATGAAGCTGTGTTTTAGAAAGGAGTTACATGAAATCAGTACTTGGAGACCACTTGTAGGATTTTGCCCTAATGTCTAGGGGAAGACTGATGGTTTATCCAGAAAGCTGACAAGATAGGAGTTATATTTTCAAAAGATGAGTCTATGGATTGCAGATGGGTTGGAAGGGGGCAAGATTTGATGTGGTTAGGAGGCTACTTCTCAAGTCTAGAGGAGAAATGACAGCGATGTAAATGTGTCATGCAAGTGAATGTAAAGAAAAAGGATTACATTCTTTAACTCGTTCAGAGATAGTGCCTGCATCTATGTGGGCTGTGGGAGGAGAAGGTGTAGGGGTGTGGGAGAATAACACATCGATTCTAGCCTGAAGAAGTGGGGGCATATAAAAGTCAGATATGCCATGCTCTGGAGATTCCAGAATGCCAGCATAAGGAGGGTGTGCTTATTAGCATAGGTATTTGGGGTCATTAATAGTTTGGGGTATGTGAAATGGCATGACTGGAATAATACTTTATAAAGGGAATGCACACACTTTAAAACATTTCTAAATATTAAAGTCTGTTAAGTTTGAGCTTCTGCTAACTTAGAAATATTTTTTCCTGCCTTACCTCATCTTATACTGGACTTCAATAAAATGGACCTTTCATTTGGGTAATAAAACTCAGTTTGCATTACTTGTAAAATTTGAGGATGTATCCTCACAAGGCATAGACTAAGGAAGGAGACAGCATAAGCCCAGGTCCTTGAAGAGAATCAGAACTTTGGTGACTGAATAGCCTCTGAAAAATGCATTAATTTCTATTTTTACTCCAAGTGGACCTTGGAAGAGAAGGCAATGAGACCAGGGATGAGGCAGAGCCCTGCCGTTTACTGACAGAACTTGGAGGTCCTGGCCACGGATTCTTAATAAACCTGTCATGGTGATTCTCATGTTCTGGTTCTCTGGAAGAAGGCACAAAATTTAAGGGCAGGTCCATGTCATTTTATATAAAACTATATAAAAGAAATGAGGGAGAAGAGAAGAGTTGAAAAATAATGGTGCCAACACACTTATCATAACAATTAGAGGGAGAAGTTTAATTTTCGCAGGTGAAGTGAAACCAGAAGATGGGTCTTCATTGTACATTTGTGCTGCCTCCTTTTTCTTTTGTGAAAAGAACTGTATAGGGAGAGTCCTATGTTCATGGGCTCCACAGAGTTTGTTTTGATGAGCTGTCCTATTCAATCCAGCAAGGGTAGGTAGCCAATACTGCTTCTCTTCCTGCCTCTCCAGTGTCTCTTCTCAATTCCTGGAAACAGACCGAGAAGTTATAATTTTGTTCCCTAAATCCTTCATGCCTGTTTTCCTGCTGTGTCTGTTATATATATGAGTCATTTTCCAAATGTTTAAAAGACAAAAATATTGTGTCAGAGCTCATTGCAGCATCTTGAAATTCCTTGGGAGGCTGAAGCCTCTAATGGAAACCGTCTTGGACCAAGAGCCTTGATATTAGCCTTCTAGTTTATTTTGTCACTCCCTCGCTGCAGGAACTTGGACAGAGCAATGTGTGTCTCTGGACTTCAGTTTATAGGCCTATGTGTAATGAGGGCATCAGATCAGATTAACTCTAATCGTGTTTTTATAGTTTGTGTGTGTGTGTGTGTTTGTTTTGGGTTTTTTTGCTTTTTGTTGATTTTTTGTTTTGTTTTGTTTTGTTTTTTTGTATATGTGAGGACCCCTACTGAACTCTGCTAGATATACTCAGGGACTACAAACATACCAACACAGAGGTTATCATTCCAGAACTGTCCACAGAAAACAAGTGAGAGGGAAAGAAAGAAGGAACAAAGGAGAAACAGAACCAATACTGGACTCTAGGTCATGTGACTCATCTGAACTATATTTGGACCAAATCAGGTACTTCATTTGGAATGTTGTATCAATCAGCTTAAACTAGATTATGCTCAGTAATAAATGACCCCCAAATTATCAGTGGCATACAACAGCAACGAGTTTTTCTTCAAATTTACATTACACATGCAGCATGGTTTAGTTTTGTGTCTGCTTCAAATTTTCTTCACTGCCAGGCCCAGACTAAAGGAGCAGCCTCTCTCAGGGATATGCCGTTCTTAAATCAAAGGAAAAGAGCAAGTGGTGAAACCACATGAGGGCTCTTTAAGCTAAAAAAAGCACTCTACCCTTCCCCTCCCATTTTATTGGCCAAAACAAATCACATGGCCAAGTCTGAATTTGATGGGGCAAGAAGTATAATCCTCCTACAGAGAAAGCATCAAATAACTAGTAACAAAAAAGCAATCAACTACAGTAACATTTTTATGAAAAATGAACAAAGTAGTGGTACCATAAGAAAAATAAGGACTTCTGACCGCTGACATTTGATTAAAGTCAAATCGTGTCATATACAAGCGTCATTATTGATTGTCTTTATATAGAGCAAAGAAAGTAGTATTAAATGTCTTCTTAGTCCAGCTCTCTTACAAACTCTGGCTAAATTTACACCGATCAAAGCAACAAAATAACCATATTCTGATCATTGGATTGTCCTCAATCATTCAACAACCCCTGCCAACCTTGTCCCTCATTTCCTCCCAATAACATGGTGACTGTTCTCACTTCTTTCTTACCTGTATGACCGATCTGGATTATGTGCACAATTTTTTAAACTTGAAGTTCCACAGTTTTTTAAAGGTTTATAAAGCACAGTGTTTGTTCAATACATGTGCATGAATTTGGCTTCCTGCAAAGTAATAACAAATTAGTCCCCATAGGAAAGCTAACACTTCTGTAAATGGAATACGTGTCATTTGCTTTGCATATCATTATTTCAGCTTTGCAAATTTGAGTTTCTTGAACACTGATATCACACCTACACTACTTAAAAGATTAAAATAATTTAGGGCACTTTAGCTTTATAACCTTCCCATAGTTATTTAGTTGAATGAGAGGAAAAAATTGTACTGGGGAAAACGAACTTACAGTTTTGCTACATATTCAAAGCCAACTAATAATGGTCTTTCAATGTTTGTTGTTGCTTTGTTTTGTTTTTTAAGCAGGAAGGAACTTACACATAAACACACACATAATCCAGACAGCATTCTTAGCAGGGCTTTTTAATATTGCTTTAATTATATACATAAAGTCTAGGTCTTCTATTCAGCCTATATTAAATTCTGATATCTTTTCATTAGCTAGTTAAGAATTAGGAATTATCAGAAATTAACCACTTTTATAAAGCAATTCTCTAGAAGAAGCAGGATTGGAGACCACTGTTAGAGAGTCTTGCTCCTTCCTCTGTCACCTGATATTAAAAAAGCCCTACTGACAAAGTTTTGGGGGGAGGGTAGATGCCACATTGTACTAAACTGTCTGCTGATTATATGATTATCTTGTAATCTTTCCTTTACTGCTTCATTTCTCATCCTCTTTATGCATCGACCCCTGCAGATCCATTTTTAAACTGATCAGCAGACAAAATAATCTCACCCTCTTCCCAATTTAGTCATATTCTTTTCACTGACCATGTTTTTGGTATTTGAAGTATGCTGCCCATGCGGCCAAGGTCAGAGACTGGCTCATTGGAAGACTCCCTCCAGTGAAGCATTTCCAACTGTTATTTCCGACAACTCTTCATTACTTGCTGGCTTTATTGTGTTATGATTTTGTTTTCAACTTCCACATATTGATTTGTTACATGTGGCTATTTTTAGCCGTGTGATCTTGGGCCAGTTATTTAAATTCTCTTTGTCCCACTTTTCCTATCTGTACAGTAAGGAAAGTATGAGTATCTACCCATTTGTGTTGTTACAAAAATAAAATAAACTATTGCTAATAAAGCTTTTGAAATAGTAAGTGCTTAATAAATGTTAACTATTACTGTGGCGACAAATACAGGTGATAATCTCAAGCTTTAGAATTTGACTGCCCTATTAATGCAGCCCTTTCCGTTAATGCTTTTGAAAATAAAAATATTTCCACTAATATAATAAATAATAATAAATGTGTTTAACAATTTTATTTACAAAGCATTTTGCATGTAATAATTTGGTAAGCTCCATGAGTGTAGGAATCCCTGACTTCCTGTCTTGGTTACTGTGATGAGATGTATCTTGGCACCTGTTTGTTGACTGAATGAATAATAGAATAATATTTTATCCTTGAAACCCTGGGTCTTGTGAAGAAATGATGATATATTAAACCAGTTATATTAGTTTGAAGGGTTACTTAACAAAGTACACTGACTGGGTGCTGAACAACAGAAATTTATTTTCTCACAATTCTGGTTGCTAAAAGTCCAAGATCAAAGTGTCAGAAGGGTTGATTTCTTCTGAAGCCTCTCTCCTTGGTTTAGAGATCGCTGCCTTCTCCCTGTGTCCGCACATGGTCTTTCTCTGTGAGTGTCTGTGTCCTAATCTTTTCTTGTAAGTACACCAGTCATATCGGATTAGGGTCTACCCTAAAGGCCTCATTTTAAGTATAATCACCTCTTAGAAGGCCCTGTCTTCAAACACATTTTGGGGTATAGGGAGGGATAGGACTTCAGCGAATTAATTTGGCAAGAGTGTTCACTATTCAGTCCCTAATACCATGTAACACTCTCACATTAGAGTCACACATAGAACCAGATCTCTGTAGTCAACAGGCTCAAATGTGCTTTATCCTGGTAGCAGGGGCATGGGTGGACAAACGTTTAGCGAAACAAGGTGTGGGATTAGAGACAAATCAAAATCAAAATAAAGGCACCTAGGGGGGCACCTGGGTGACTCAGTCGTTAAGCATCTGGCTTCGGCTCAGGGTATGATCCCGGCGTTCTGGGATCTAGTCCTGCATCAGGCTCCTCCCCTGGGAGCCTGCTTCTTCCTCTCCCACTCCCCCTGCTTGTGTTCCCTCTCTCGCTGGCTGTGTCTCTCTCTGTCACATAAATAAATAAAATCTTAAAAAAAAAAAGGCACTGAGGAAGAAAAATAATACAAAATGCATAAAATGAAAGGAAGTAAGAGAAAAAGGAAGAAAACAAAGGCTGGCTAGAAAAGAAATTTATCCTCTGTTTTCAGAGTATTTTTTTTTCTTAAAGGCTAACTCCATGCAACATGAAAAGAAAGGTTGTTTATTATCTGCCATTAATCTAAGAATTAGGGGAAAACGTAGCTTTGGCCATGACATGTTCACCATTTTTCCCTGTGATTAGTCCAAAACCTCGTTTGCTACTTTCGAATCCCACTTCAATCATTTTTGTTATTATGCAGATCTCAGTCTGAAAGAACGGAGGAAATTCATTTTTAAAAAATCTTATATACAGCAAACTCTCACAAGCAAACAAAAGCAAAACTAATTTGTAGGATTTTTCTTAATTGCCCTGCAAACGGACTCGGTGTCGGCCGGCAGCCTGTCCCAACCACCGCAACTGTGATGTTCAAATCACACAGCTGAAAGCCGCAGCCCTTGAACCAGTGTTCTCCACACGGCTTCTGCATTAATCCATGAACTTAATAAGCATTTGTCTTCCCGGTGGTGCCTCGCTGTCTAACTGAACTACTTATATCCTGTAAATTTGCAGTCTGTTTGACTTCTAGAAAACAAAGCAGTCAGGCTTGCCTGATCTCATCAGTTTCATCTCAGAATATCTAAGCCACTCAACAACCCGTGTATCTTTATGTTAAAAAAAAAATTGGCACAACGAGAGCTGTTATTAGAGACATGTGTTCCAGGCTGTGATCAGAAACTGTTAGTCTTTCTGGATGAACATGAAAATGTGAAATTAATATATTAAAAATGAATGTGGCTAGTGAATTACTACATGCTGAAATCACCACCGTCATCTGTAGTACTACGTCACTGGGGTCTTGCATCAGTCAGAAAACGCATTTTGCAAGGAAAATGATTGGTCAGGAGAGTCATCAATCTGTCAGATAACCCAAGAGAATGAGTATACGTGAGTGCTTCTGATATATTCATTAGACCTCTATTGAAAGATTCTTAGCTCTGCTAATGTAAGTCTGAGAAGTCAGAAATAGGATACACTAACCAAGGGGGCTTGATCCCAGACATATCCGTGAACAAACTCGTGTCTTTTCCTGAACTGCATCCTTAGTGGCTTGTACTTTTTTGGTACCAGGCAAGTGGTACTGTTGTCATAGAATATTCCAGGAAGGTGGGACCTACGTAGAAAGAGCATCATTCTTTATAAGAAAAGAAAACCTTCTCAGTAAGCCATCTTCCTGTTTTACCATTTGGGAAGTACATTGGCGAACCTGTCCCAGTTTTGGGCTTGGTGCAGGGATATAAGATGAATGACCAGCATTTATCAAATACTCTCTTCCAATCACTTCCAGTTATAGGAAGCATCCAATGTATTCCACATTATCACCCTGTGAACTGAGTATGGTCATCCTCCTTTAAAATCAGCAAAGGGGAGATTAAATAACTTTCCAAAGGTGGCATACTCAGTGGGTGGTAGATCTTGGACTTGAACTCGGGCATTGAACACAAGAGCATGTGATTAACCACTATGCCATATAGCAATTTGGGGCGTAAACTTCCTGTTAATGAGGATTTGGTCCAAGAGAGAAAATGCTGAAATGGGAATTTGAAATGTCCTGCCCGTGCTACTTTCCACACACAGTAAGACATGTGTGAAGTGATCTGAGTAGGATAGAGGCCAATTTCTTTCACAGGAGAAATAACAGTAGGACTCACTCCATGTGTGGAACTTACTCTGTGAACACTCCAAGTACCTTTTAAACATCCACGAGGAGTAAGTGTTCAGGGGAACACAGGGTGGACATTGAGCAATTAGTTTACCTCCTCTGAGCTTCAGTTTCTTCACTATTTACTAAAGATAACGAGAGTATTTATCTCCCACATTTGAAGAAGCAACAAAACTTTCTCATTTCATCTTCTCAGAAATAGTGCAAATTGTATTGAGAGACACTTTGTTAAATTTGACTGGTGAGAAAACTAGGAAGTAACAAAGTTTAAATTAAACTCAATAATTTCTGTTTTGCATGCTTTTCCTCTGAAATCATGCAGCCTACCATAAGGCACTTTTTCCCTAAGTTTCTAAAAACTTCAGTGGGTTGGGAACAATCTGGCAAGGAACTAGCATTTAGTTGAAACAGGAGATACGTGAGTCTCTTCTGAACCTGAGATGCCTTGACTCGTGACCACCCAAGATCTGACCATCTATGGTCTTGACTTCTTGGAAGTTTTCTGATTCTACTGTCAAAGTTCTTTCATGTAAGGAGAAACCAGTTGTTACAGTGTCTTCCTGTAGCTAGTTAGCTGGTTATTTCATGCTTCTAATTACACTGAATTATTGAGTCCAGGAAAATACATTTATTGTACTGTAAGCCAGTAAATTTTGTGTTCCATGACTCTAGGTTAAATCCTTAAACTCATCAAGATACCTTGAAACACAAGTACGGATGAATTAACACCAATCCGTTTCAAATTCTGGGAAACAAAGGAAAATATACACACTACTAAAGGCAACTTTGTAACTTTGTAACTTTATATTATTTCCTTATCCAAAGCATAGTATTAACCCTTGGGTAGAAACAACTCACTGTCAAAAGAGCTACATTTTATGGAAGGTGACTTCCATTTTATCAGCCCTAATGTGGGATTTTCTTTCCTAAAATCTGAAATAGACCTGCAAGTTGATGAGTTTATATAAGCTACACCTGACATGCTAAGTGACTTTATTTTTAAACAGAACTTGTGACTAAATAAATAAACAAACATAAGACTCACATTGGAACATATATTTTAATGTAGTTTACCATTCTGATGCCATCTGTTGCTTTTTGCAGACATTAGGAACATGTCGGACTGAAGGTTAATTCAAGAAGAAACCAGAATTCTCTTTGAACTACTTTATTGCAACTATGCATTCTGCCTCCATGGGTTATGTGTGGTTTATATAATTTTGTTTTTGAAGAATCAAACCTCTCATGGGAGCTTTATTTTCTTTAATTTGCATTTATTTTTATGCCTTGCCCTTGCTATTCTTATGCTCAAAGGCCACATTCAGGTATCATATCAAATAAACAAGAAAAGATCAACTTGCATGAGTTGGAGCAAAGAAGAATTGTGTGCGTACATACAGAGCACTTGCCACTTGCCAAGTTATAGTGGCACCAACTTTGCTCTAATTTTTAAGAGATGAAAGTGAAATTCTTACCTAAAAAGAGGGCAAGTTTCTTTAGACAAATCCTCATCAAGATTTTCAAGTAAATGGGAATTGTAGTAGTCCATGATATCAGACCTGCCATCTAACAATGTAAAATTCAACTTCCACTTCCAGACATGACGCAGTGGGGCAATTGGACCTGATTCCTCATTCCTTGCCACAGAAAATAACCTTACGACTGAATAAAACGGGCAAAGCAACAGTGTAAGGTATTGGACAACAGAAAACAGAAGGATGTGATCCTTGAGAGGAGGAAATACACCAAAGGAACTGCATGTTCCACCCAGGTTTTGCATGGAGGAACTTTCCAGACTGCAGAATGCAAGGAGGTAGAGACCACATGGAGGACAGGGGCTCATTCTATTAAAGAGGCTGAGGTTGGAGTCTGGGCTGATGAGACAGCTGGAATTTGTGGGGCAAGATATCAGAAAGGAGGAAATTACTCAGAGTGAGAGGTGTCTGCAGTTTTCATGGGATTCCCTCTCAGGCTTTCAGCTGCGAGCCAGTTTACACACACACACACACACACACACACACACACACACACAGAGGCAGGACTCTGCAGGCTTAGCACAGTGTGGTGATGAATGGAGACACCAGATGTTGTGCAGTGCTGAGATATGCCAGATTTCTTGCCCAGCTATGGAGAATAAGCCTTGCTGAGCACACGGACATTGAGGTGAGGCTCTGGAAAGATCACACTTAAGAATAAAGACCACTCTCTAGAGTAAGGGATGGAACCCAGAGCCAAAGTTAAAACCAAGATTCTGAGTTTTACCATAACCCATCACTTACTTATATTTCAATAATTCTTGTCATTTTGCGTACATATTCTTCACTTTTGATTCATCTGATAAATAATTCACAAGAATTCACTAAGCTCCTATTGTATGCATCAGGGCACTATGGTAAGTGGTTTTTTTAAGAACAATATGTAAAATGTATAAGTAGATATACAAGTATATTATGTATGTACACAACATGGGTTATTTATACGTTATATATTTGTATGCAAATTTATATAAAATACAATTTTTATATGAAATTTGTATAAACATGTATATAAATACAGTATATAGAAATAGATATAATATTAAACATATAAAATGTCTTCAGGTATTGTCTTCTTCTCATCCATTTATTCACTATCTGTCCGTAAAAACCCAAAGCTATTCATCTGAGCCTTTCTGTTATCTAATTTGAACATGATTAGTCTGAGAACACTATTCCCAAACTAGAATGAATAGAACCATCACAAAGGCAACAGGCAAGCCTGTAGCTATGACCAACAGGGAAACAGTCAACCATCATAAGTGAGTATATCAAGCATTGTTTGTTATATGAATATAACCCATACCTGATTTCACTATTATTCCAGATCATAAAAAAGCAGGCCTTTCCCACCCAATTGGAAGTGACAGAATGAGAAATATAAACTTGTATTTTAACATGCCAACTCTATAGTAACACTGGTGTAATGACATTTGACGTAATTAAAATTGTCAGAGTCATCAAAAGACATTTACTAAGCAGATAAATCCAACAATTTAAAGTTATTGGTATATTCTCTTTATGTGTGCAAACATAAAAGGGACCCAATGACTGTTGCTTCTCTTGGGGAGAGTTGAAAACATAGCTCACACATCACAATGATCACATTATTCTCCCTAAACATTTTCAAAGTGGATATTTTTACCATTTTACAGATGGAAAAACTGAGATTAATTTTGCATTAAGTAATAAAATCCAGATTTCTCAAATCCAACTCAGATTGCACTGGCTTCCAGCAAAACAGCTGCTTGACTTTAGATTTTCAAAAGAACTGTTTTTTATTCAAGATTTACATGCATCTGTTGTTGGAGAATTTCAAAAAGGCAAGAGGCTCTTTGTGTACAAGCTTCATTCTGGCAAATGTATTAAGTGGATTTTGCCATAATATGGGGTGAAACCAGAGAAAAATTGGAGTTTATTGATTTTTTTATTTAATGAAATGATGAGAATCTTGGGTGGGACACCCCTTTAAATGCTATAAAATATAGTGATATATTTTAATGGAAGAATAAGAAAACTAAAACTGCATAAAAATCAAATGAATTATAAGTATTTGTTATTAGAAAAAAATCATAGTTTGTCTCCTTTATTATGACACTTCCCTAAATTAATCAAACTTTTATAATTTGGTGTTTTTAATTGAGATTTGCAGATTATACATTTTCTAGTATATACACATGTTAAATCACAAAAAATCGTAACTTCAGGAAGCTATCGTGTATTACTTTAGCATTCAGCTCTATAATTTAACAAACAAACAAACATCCTTGAGGCTTAAACCTGATTGCCTAAAACCAGTCAGTGACTGTTTCTAACACAATCTATCTATAATGACATTTGGGAACAGTTGTTGCTTGGGATTAGTGATATAAGGATAGAAATTAAAGTCATGTCTTTCACTTTGGAAGTCCATGTGCCCATTAGACCAGTGGTCTTGAAGCACAGTGACAATGTTGATGCCATATATTAAGGGAGGATAGCAATGCTGAACACTGAAAACAGAAATTTACATAGTAGACCAGCGGTTATCTGCCGAGGGTGGGGGTGGTGGAGAATCTGTCCCCAGGGGATATTTGGCAATGCCTGGAGACCTTTCTGATGTCACAATTTGGGAGCTGCTAAAAACAAACAAATAAACAAAAAACAACACAACTGGCCCAAAGGGGAGTTGCTTATGCTAAACTCCACCTCACCACAGATTTAACTTAGTTGTAGTTTTAGGTCTCCCAGAAATAGAATCTTAAACCAGTCAACCAGGAATCACCTGATGGGCACTGAAGAGTAATCTGCTGATAGACTCCTGCCATCCCCTAAAGGAAAGTAACCTTGCGATAACCATTCCAATTTTTGCCTAGTATAACTTCCTTGTTCCTGCTGCCTTCTGCTTATGAAAATATTTCATTTTGTACTTGGGGCTCTTTTCTATCTATTAGCTTAGATGCCACCCAATTTGCATCAATTTTTGCTCAAATAAACTCATAATTTTTAATATGCCTCAGTTTATCTTTTACAATTGTGAACCTGGCATCCAGTGGATGGAGGTCGGTGATGCTGCTTAATAAACTTCTACTTCCCTTGTAGAGGAAAAACCTCTACAACTAAGGACTTACTCAGCCCCAGATGTCAGTATTGCTGAAACTGACAAACTCTGAATTAAACTAGTTTTAATAGTAGTCAAGTTTTGTTTCTTTAGTCTTGAAATAAACCTATGAATTGTAAATAAAGTTGTTTGTGGAAAAAGGGAATTTCTATGGCTTCTTTGCTTGTGATCAAAAACGTTATCAGCTATGGCACAGAGGTTAAGTATTTCAGATTCTTCATTGATTTAAATCAAAGGGGCCTTTGAATAGGAACAATAAGCTATAGTCAACGTGTTGCAGTTTAGGATTATATTTAAATTAAATTCACTGAAAATGGCAGAAAAATCAAATGTTGGTGCTCTTTAGTAGAATCTTTAAATATAAATCATATTCTTAAGCGTTTGATTTCCCAGCTAACATGCTTTAAGAGGCCACAACCTCACTGAAAGTGCCAGGAAATTGATGTAGATTAACCAATGCTCAAAATAAAGTATACTCATTGATCAGGTTGGAAATGGTTTCTTGCAGAGCTCGGACTAGGCTTAGATGCCCCTCTGAGCACATTTTTTGATAATACGCCTGGAACAGCATCCTACTCAATCAACATTTGTTGGTGAAAATGGTCTTATTGACAATTACTGCTCCTTATATCTTGAGAGCAACAATAAGTTATTAGTCCCAGACCAAATATTGCACATGTCAAAACAAAACCAATAGACATAAAAAGGTTGTGGAAATTTTTGAAAAGTGCTCTAAATTCATGCAGACTGAATGAAAACTAATTTTGATGCTGAGGATAATAGTAATGACATGAGTAGAGATGTGAAATCCATGTAAATTACACACAGCTTATGAATGCTCATGAGGAAAAAGCAAGACATACTGATTTTTTCCCCCTGAGCTGAATGTGTACATTCTTGCTTTTCTTTTGAGAAGTTGTTTTTTAAGAACTGAGATAAATTGATAACTTGCTTTTTATTTTTTTTTAATTTATTTATTTGAGAGAGAGATTGAGCGAGTGAGCGAGCACAGGGCAGTGGTGTGGAGGAGCAGAGGGAGAGGGAGAGAGAAACTCAAGCAGACTCCACGCTGAGCACGGAGCCCACATGGGGCTCCATCTCACGACCCAGGAGATCACGACCTGAGCCAGAACCAAGCGTCAGACACTTCACTGACTGCACCACCCAGGCCCCTATAACTTGCTTTTTAATAATATATTTTTATTCACAGCAGTTCTTAAGTTATTCATTCACTTTGATAAGTTACTCTTTCTCTTTCCATATATGAAGTGGGAATGATATCGGGACATTCCCCAGATAATTTAAGGGTAAAGGATACTACATAAATGCACAGTATTTATCAAGAGACGAGGCCTTACAACTTGCATGGTGATTTCATTTGGGCTTAGCTAATGGCTTTTCCATTCTTGCTGCGTAACCAGTAGAACATGGCAGGATCCTACAGGACCGCCCAAACTGGAATAATATAAAGTTCCAACCACCTGGTAAATGTGCTGCCCTAGAATCCTGTGGGTCCTGTGGCTTATGTTGATTAATCACCTTTCACTTGTAAGCCTTTACATTTAATATCGAGTGTTTTAAATACTCTTTCCAAAGTGATTTCCAAAGCTCTCTGCAGTTCTAAAATGCAGTGATTCTCTCCACGTAATATGGTTTCTTTTTTCACAGCACAATTTCTTCCCTCTAGTAGACGCTGCCAGATGAATCAATTCTTGAGATATCATCAACATCATATTAGAAATCCCCCTCTTGTCATAAATCCAGACAGAAGAACTTCAAGATAGGATCCACAGGGTCAGGATCAGAGTTAACAAAGTCTGAATGTGTGAAAGCCATTAAAGCACAATGATTTTAAATATAAAAAGAGTTCAATGCAATGCCTTTGTTTTGTCTTTTAAACATTTCTCTAATATGAGGGTCAATTTGTGAAAGAATATGTTGAGAAAACCGTAACAGGGAAAATCGGAGTTATCTAGACATATGGTTTCTAGTTAACATATATTCTGTTCTAGGCAATTTAGATCATCCAGAAACTTCCCAGTTGGAGCAGTACATGGTTACTGGATTCCATTGTATATGTGTTCTTAGTCAGAACTTAAACACATTTTCTTAAAAAGGAATTTATAAAGCTCTTCACCATCAAAGATGGATTTTATTCCAGTACTTGTTTTGGAGAATGAATGGAATTCATGTATTTCTAAATAACTCATTTTATTAAAACTAATTCTGCTTGACAATACAAAGAAAAAGCAGGAGGAGACAAGACAAGAAGAGAAGAGAAAAGAAAAAAAGAAAAGGAAAGGAAAGGGGAAAGAGGAAAGAAAAAGGAGAAAAAGTCGAGTGGAGAAGGGAGAATGAAAGCAGCAGCCATTCAAAAATATTCATGGACTACAGAGAAATCTGAAGGGCTCTGCTTTTAATACTCCACATCTGTCTTTAAAAACATATCAATCACATGATCACTAACAGCTGTTGCATTAGACTTCTAATCAGCCATGATTTTCAAAAGGGAGAAAGAATGCCGTTGGATCAGTTGATGGAAAGTTATTGCTTAGAATGCACCAGCTTGGTACTGGCAACCAATTCAAAATTTAAAGAGACAAAACTTTACTAAGCACCGTAAACACTATTCATGTGTAAAGTGCTATGCTATGAACAGCATAAATGGTCCCACATGTTTGGAAGCCTGAAGAAAACAACGCAGGTTGCACCATGTATTCAAACTGATACATTTAATGTGATGTGAAGTGTGTTAAATAAAAAAAAAAAAGAAAGAGAAAGAAAAACAACAGTTTCTAAACTCATAAGTCAGGAAAATGCAAAAGCACCATATATTTTAATCATTGAACAGAATGGGTCCTCCAACTCTGGGGATCCTATTCCTTCCTAGGTTCTGTGTAATTCCCACTCGTGCTATTGGAAATTAATAATCCATGTGGGAGTGAGAACATCAGGGATTGTGGCAATTTTATATTTACCGGGGTAGAGGCTACCCCTGTTTTGAATTAACTTCAAACTTTCTTGGAGACAACTTGTCACGTCTGTAACATTTACCTTTTCATGCCAAGATGTAATGGCAATACACTAAAAAGCCTTACATTGAAGGAGGGCATGTTGTTCCAAATTAAGGGAAAAAAAGTATTCACTTCCAGCACGGGATATTTCTTAATTCATCAATCATTTGTGCTAGAACTGGTCACAGAGGAATCACTAGTATCCAATAAGATTGAAAGAGAATTAAATTTGCATGTGACTCTCTGGCAAAATCACTCTATCACACCCCAAGAATATGCAGAATGGGTCTGCTTCCTCCAGTGTCATATCCATTGAGACTGTGGTGGTGATAATGTTTCACGTGTGATGGCTAAAATAAATAATTCCCTTTAAAGACAGATTTCCAGTCAGAAAGAATTCCCCTTCAATGACCAAAACAACTAATTTATCTTTCCCCTTATTTATTATAAATAAAAGGCTTAGAATAATTATAGACATGAATATTACATGGTACTTAATTTCTTTGTTATAGTAGGACATTATTTATTGCAATGACTTTAAATTATTGTACAATATTTACGAGGATCATCCTGATTGCTGACCATCCTACCCTGCTCTAGAGCACTGCAAATATCTACTGCAGACGTACGTGCCCATCTTCTACACTCAAAAATCATGACTATACAAGAGTATGCAAGGACGTGGGCTTTGCTTTTCTAGAGTTCATTCAGAAAACAAACCAATAGTTGCAACTGGGATGTAAATGGAAATGAAGAGAAAATAACGATTTCTGTCTTGAGTGGTGGAAGATCATGGGATGGGAACCCGAAGAGCTTCATTGGTGATGGGATATTTGTGCTAGACTGGGCGATGGGTGCACAAGGGTGTACTAGAGATAGGAAAATGTGCAACCAGTGGCAAGGTAGACAACTGTGAGCCATCCTGGGTGCTCACCACACATCACAGAACTGATGCTCCTGTGTGGCATCATATCCATAGAAGGAAAGAGAAAGAATGTGAAAGTGAACACCTAAGTTGGAGCTGAATTATGTATTCAATGCCATGCCCTCATGTTTTAACTTTTTTATTTTTTAAAAATTTTTATTTATTTATTTGAGAGAGAGAGTGAGCAAGGGAGCAGGAGCTGGGGCGGGCAGAGGAGGTGAGGCAGAAGCAGACTCTCCGCTGAGCAGGGAGCCCCACTCAGCGCTCCATCCTGGGACACAAGGATCATGACCTGAGCTGAAGGCAGATGCTTCACTGACTGAGCCACCCAGGTACCCCTATTTTAACTTTTTCAAACAAACATTGAGACTCCATCTGAATAAATCATTTTCAAACTCTGCTTTGAGAGGCCATAGGAGTTATCAAGAGACTCACCAGAGACTCCCAAATGGGTGAGATGAGAAAGGAAATAAGATCCAGGATCCCAGCCCCCATTCTGACTTCAGCCAGAGACGAACCTTATTCACCCACAAAATGTTATTGAAGAAAGGGTTCTGCTGTGTAAGAAAAATACATAAATAAAAGAAGGGAGAAGTTGAAAAATCATTATATTAAATATTTTGAAGTGGGAAAACCACAGATAGACAATGTTTCGGTTTGTGGTTGGTTAGTTGGTTTTTAAAGCCATTCCGACAGCACCAGCAAAGAACGGGTTTGAGGAAGACAGACCACTTGTGAAGTCAATGCAACAATTAATGTGAGAGAGAGCAGAAGCTGAAAATAGGCCAAGTGAAAATGGAAAGAAGACAGATTTTAGAGATAAATCCGAGGTACACTACTTAGCACTCAGCAAATTGGAAGGTGAGATGGTTTGGGGGTGGTGGTGTGTACAGGGCCACACAAATTGCGGTCTCTGGAGCAGTGACATCAGCATCACCTGAGTCTCAATCTCCCCCCCCACCCCCCCGCCCCCTGGACTCTCTGAATCAGAATCCCTGGGGCCAGGGAGCAGTGGGGCGAGCCAGACTGGTGTTAGAACAAGTCTGCCAGCTGATTGGAATGCATGCCGCGGTTGTAGAAACACTGATATAGAGTGTGAGCCCACATTCTTAGGCTGGTAAGTAGAGTGGAAAGCAATTGAAAATGAGATGTCAGGGTGGCTCAGTCGGTTAAGTGTCTGCCTTTGGCTCAGATCATGATCTCAGGGTCCTGGAATCAAGCCCCGCATGGGGCTCCCCACTCAGAGGGGAGTCTGCTTTTCTCTCTCCCTCTGCCCCGCTCCCTGCTCGTGCGTGAGCACACACACACACACTCTCACTCTCAACTAAATAAATAAAATCTTTGTAAAATGAGAAAGGTATATTTGGAGCCCGAGATACTTGTTTCAGTTTTAGATACGTTGTACTTGACTCATATAAAGATAGCCAAGTAGATATTTAGAAATATGGGTCTGGAGTTCAAGACAGGAGTTGGGATGGACTATTGGTTCAGGTTGTACATCCTGTTTTGATAGATAAACTCCTAGATTTCAGTGCCTTAACCTGCAGGCTATTTTTTTTTTTTTATCTTATAAAGTCCCAAACGAGTATTCTCAATCAATAGGTCACTGAAAGTTTCTCTGACTGTGGCCTCAGCAATGTCCACACTGGGTCCTCAGCTTCAGGCTGCAGAAGAGAAAGGGAGCGCGCTTGGCCAGTCTAAAAGCTGTCATGTCCCCTGCATTCCTGTCCGGATGGGAGAATGCAAGCACTTGGTCACATTTCACTGCAAGAAGGTGGGGACATAGATATTCTAGCTGGGACTCCAGGAAACAGAACTGATGAGAGACTGGCCAGTCTTAGCCATTCATAAAGACAGCCATTTGGGAATCAGAAGTACATAAAGTGCTTTCTGAAACCCTGGGAGAGGACAGGATTGCCCAATATGACATGTATTTTGCCAATTAGTGACATAAATAACACAGTAAGACATATCAATACGCTCATCAGCTGATGAGCCATATTGCATAATTCTGAGAAATAAATTCACAACACTTTCAAAAGTGAATGTACTAAGTTAGGAAAATAAAGTAAGGTCAGTAATATTTGGATTAACAGATTCATTTTTGTACTCTTGAGGAAGACAGCTTGTTTAGCTAAAGATTGGTTATATTTGTTGAGATTGAAGAAAATACATCTAGTCTTTAGTTTTATCCTAAAATCGATTATTGTAAAATAAATAATACATACTGCTTCCTTGAATAGATGCAAAATTTACTTGAGATATGCTTTTTCATAGTATTATTTATGTTTAAGTCTTCTAGAAGTGCTCAGAGGTATTTTTTTCTTCTTATATTATCTCATTTTATTTTTTATCATAACCTGGCAGCTAGGATGGTAGATGATTAAGGTTACAAAAGGTTATAGAAGGTTATTATTATTATTATTATTACTATTATTATTATTATTAAAGGTTATAGAAGAGGGGCTTAACTGGA
Source organism: Ursus americanus (assembly GCF_024610735.1). NCBI lineage: Eukaryota > Metazoa > Chordata > Mammalia > Carnivora > Ursidae > Ursus > Ursus americanus. The sequence continues at coordinate 71,309,570 of NC_142128.1, forward strand.
AAAGATTTTTATTGAAAGGCACAAGATAAGTGCAAATCAGTCCTATTCATCAAGGAGATTGAGAGTTCCGGTGTTGATCTAATTTGATAGCTGGAAACCATGATCATAGAGCATTATGTTATCTTCTTCAGAAAACATTCCACTATGGGCACCTGGGTGGCTCAGTCAGTTAAGTGTCTGCCTTTGGCTCAAGTTATGATCCCAGGGTCCTGGAATCTAGCCCCTCCCTGGGCTCCCTACTCAGTGGGGAGCTTCCTTCTCCCTTTCCCTCTGCCCCTCCTCCCGCTCATGCTCTCTCTCTAGCTCTCTCTCAAATAAATAAATAAAATCTTAAAAGAAAAAGAAAAGAAAACATTCTGCTTAGTGGTGAGCAGGGAGCTAAGTAACCTAAAATAATTCCTTTTTATGGTATGCAGAGCGTTTTCTCCAGTTAATTTTCACCTGTCTCTACAGACTTACTCGGTTTCTTAATCAGTGGCTCCCTTGTTTCTCACTGGCATCCTCTGAGTCCTCTTACCAGCCCCCAGCAGCCTTGAGTGGGGGCTTCACGAAAATCAGAGGGGTTTGCAAAGCATCTTTGAAAAAAACTGGGCAAGAGAGGAAAACAAGCAGAGAGTCTGCAGGCCAGACTTGCAAGCTGTGTTTGAGATATTTTCTCTGTAACTTTTCCTTGTAAGCTGAATGTCCAAAGTAGTTCACTTTCCTTATGTATTAGATATTTATATTTGAACACATTTTATTTATATTTGAATACATTTTATTTATATTTAAATATCAGTTGATTTTAAGCCCTTTCCTGTACATGGGATGATATGACTTTCAGATGTGTTGTAAAGTATAATCGAGATCACAACTAACTAAGACAAAATGAGAACTCAATGAAGACCAAAAATTACTTCTCTTTTATTTTTTGGTTACCATGAGATCACTAGATGAAATCTCCCAGGAGTGGGGAGTTCAGGTTGATTGGAAGTGTAGCTTGTCCTCCTCTGCAGAGATGGGCCACACTGCTGACTGGGGGAGAAGGGTTGCTATGGTTATCCTAGGGGGCTGCCGAACTGGGAGGGAATTGTGACAGCTGTTGCAATGTGGAGGGGCCCTTAACCTCTATAAACTTTTGTAAAAGTGGTTTCCTTTGTGATGAGCTTGAGATGTTACACTGCTTAATTTCGTGTTGCCAGTGTATATCATGAGGTCAATAAAATTTCCTTAGACAGTGTGAGCCAGACTGGTGTGTGCCTTCAATACATTACCCAGGCAACCAGAGAGAGGCCACAGCTACTGAGAGGGGTAGGGGCATCCTAGTGACCTTTTGTCTAGAATGTGCTTTTCTCTCTTCCTGAGAAAATTCTAATCATATTTCAAATGTGGCTTCTTTCCTCAAGTTTGCCCTACTCCTTCCCTCATGCCATCCCTTCCGCACCCCCAAATACACTTCCCACTCAGGATTCCTATTGCACTTTATTCCAAATTGCAAACATCAAACAACTATGTTAAGCTACATTGGTAGAAAGGGTTGCTTAATTGTGTTACAAATTTAGTGTCATCTCATCTTTGTGTCTCTAAAGCAAGTGGTCATCTGTTCTTTCTGAAAAAGTCAGGACAGGAAAAATCTCATTTCAGCTAAAGTGCAGGCCATTGGGATGTGAGGGGAGGAAAGACACAAAGCAGAGAGGAGGGCCACACAAATAGAAAGGCCTTTCCAGTGTTGATAATTAACCAGTGGCAGCCTTTCAAAGATTTACTGGAAGAAAGTAACTCAGTTAAAAACAAAGAATAAATAAACTGAATGGGCAGTTTTTTACAAATAACCATGAGGGACCTAAAATAAGGAACTGGTGTTCCAAACTAGATTGATATCTATCCAGGAAATGTTGGGTTTTGGCGCGTCAAAGAAAGAAAAATCTTGATTGGACCAGGAAATGAACAATATCTTTAGCCATGAGAGCAAGTTTTGTTTTGTTTTGCCTTTTGTTTTCTTGTTTGTTTTAGTTGTGTCATTCATTTTCTTTATCAATATTTAATAAGGAAAACAAGATTAATAGCTAACATTTATTGAGAGTTTACGATGTGTCATGTACTCTACTAGGGGTTCTGTAGATAGATAGATAGATAGATAGATAGATAGATAGATAGATAGAGATATACACACACACACACACTCATGTAGTCCTTACAGCACGCATAAAACTAAGTATTTTTATTATTAGTATTTTACAAATGAGGCAACTAAAACCCAGAGAGGCTACATTACTGGCTGACATTACAAAGTGAGGCCAGTGGCAAGAGCTGTGATTTAAATCCAGGCAGTCTGGATTCAGAGTGTTTCCTCCATCTCACCATTATATTCTATCTGTAAAGACTTTTACACCATTGTGTATAATACCATTTGCCATCATTGTATCATGGGGGGAAGAGAAGATGTTAGGAGCAAGAACCACAGTCAAAGATATGCAAAGCAATGGAATCAGTGATGGGACAAGCTCTCCAAAGGGAGAGAAACGGATGGGAACAAGAGGATGATAAGTAGACTAGGGACAGGAGGATCTTTTTTTTTTTTTTTTAACATGTAGTACGTCAGTTTCAGATGTAGAGTTCAGTACACCCAGTACTCAACATACACGTGCCCTCCTTAATGCCCATCACCCGGTTCCCCCATCGTCCCACCCACCTCCCCTCCAGCAGCCCTCAGTTTGTTTCCTATAGTCAAGAATCTCTCATCGTTTGTCTCCCTCTCTGATTTCTTCCCATTCAGTTCTCCCTCCCTTCCCCTATATCTTCTGCATTGTTTCCTATATTCCACATCTGAGTGAAACCATATGATAATCGTCTTTCTCTGGTAGACTTATTCCACTCAGCATAATACCTGACAGGAGGATCTTCTAATCCAAAGAGAGGAGGAGTGGATGAATAAGAGTTTAAATCAATGCATTCCTATAAGCAACAGGCACCCGAGCTGGTTCAGGTGTGCTACTCCGGAGTTGGAGTCCTTTAGTTCTAGGTGCATGGTTGAAAGAAGGAGTGTGGAGTAGGCAGACCCTTTGTTAGTTAAGTTGGCCAGAAGTGCACTGCTCCCAGCCTAATGGTAAGAATAACTCATATAAGCTTCATTCATATGTACGTGGAAGAAGAAAACAGGGATATTTGGCAAGATCTAACAGTCTCTAACAAACTCGCTGATGTGTTATAATCCAGAATTCGATTTATTTTTACCAACTTTTTCGGTCCCAATGCAGCCAAATGGGACTTCTCTTTTTCTCTTGTATAACACCAGGATTCCACTCTACAGAGGGCCTCATCACATGCTGGTTTTTTTCCCATTTTAAGTAGCTAGTTCTTCTGTGTTCCACAGAGTGCCATTTAATTCTATCTTCAAGAAAGCTTTCTTGGGCCTCCTTTGCTAGATCAAATCCTCAGACAAATTCCCATAACATCATTTACTATTTTTGTTATGGTATCAACTTTGTGTTTGTAACTGACCAATTTGTATTCTTCCCCTTCCCCAACTGTAATTTGAATGGAGACTGTCTTTTGGTTCATTGTTTTATGCCCCAAGTTCTACAACAGGATTTATAATAGATGCTAGTTCATTGAATGACTGGCTGACCTACTGACTGGTTGGCTGAGTGAATAAATAGACAATAGGTTTAATAGCAATTCTCTATCACTGGAAGTATTCAGAGACTGGAAACTCACCTGCTGAGAATACTATAGAGGTGCTGGTATTTGAACTCAATGGATTATTCATTTATTCATTCCATATATGTGTATGGCATGTCTGGTATGTGCCAGGGACTACTGGGCACCAGAGAGCTATCTAGGATTCAGTGAAACTTTCCATGAATAGCCATGCTTGCCCTCATATCCTGACCTTTGCATACTCTTCCTTTTGCCTTTTTATCTGATAATTCTTGAACTTCCTGAAAGTCCTGGTTTAAATGAGTTTCATTCAGGTAAACGTCCATGGTCCCCAAAGTCTGTGTTAAAGGCATAGATCACTATACATCACTTACTATTGTAGCTACCATGGACTTGATAGGATGACTGACAAAAGGGATAACTGACTACTACTGATTACCCAATCTCCATTCTTCTCCACTCATGTTCAACAGACTTAGCTGACCCCAGAGTCGGCAGGTTAAAGATGACATTTCCCAGCCCTCTTGCAGCGAGGTGAGACCATGTAGCTATATTCTCATCAAAGGCATATGAGTAGATATACGTATGATTCTCTCAGGTCTTTCCCACCTATAAGATTGTCCATATGGTCTCTCCTCATGAACTCTCCCTTTGCAGTAACTGAAATAGGGCAAAAATTGGGACAGACTTCTTGAGTCTGTAAGTGTTGAGGGTGATCCCACCAGCCTATGAATAGAAATAAACACTTTCTAACTCATTTCTCTAAACTTTGATGTCTCTTTGTTACAGAAGCTTAGACTGTTCCCTGACAAGTACAAGAGATCATGTTTATATAGTTTACCTTTGTATCCCCAGCTTGTTGCACTGGATCTGGCCTATAGTAGATGCTCAATTATTATTTATTAAATAAATGAATGAATGAATTGGTATCATCAAAATGAGCAGTATAATATAAACTGGTGAGCAAATGGCCAGTAACCTGATGAATAAACCAAGAAATAAAGATTGGGCTTGTTTATGCCTTAAAAACATATAACCTGGTGATTATATACATAATTATAGATAGATAGAGATAGAGATGTACAGATATAACATGCAAGATAAGCTTTGATTCCAATAGGCGGGAAATCCCCTCCACTTCTTGATGTGAGAAGTAGCATGTGCACGGGGAGGGGAGGTATGGTTGGCACTCACCCTCCCTATTTGCCATATGCACTGTGTACCCTAGACATTCAGAAATTTGTCTCCCAGTATTTCACAAAACTGTGCTTCAGTATTAATTCCCTTCCATTTCTCTTTTTATTAACTACATTTTTGTGTGTGTATTCGACCCCACTGTTCACTTTCTGTAACTATCATGTTTCCCTATTACTTAAATTATTTTGAAATACAGATTTTTTTTAACTTTTATTTTTCTCTCAAAATCTGCCCATGTTCCCCGTTAGGTGTTCAACTTCTTTTGCATTTGGCTTCTCGATGACTTTATTTTCCTCCTTTATTTACTTTCTAGCATCTGTCCATTTGACATTTTAAATGCCAATTTTTTTCTTCAAGCTCTACATACAAGATATGAGTTTTCCTCCACTTATACAAGCTCCAATAAACATATTGTAAGTTGAAAATATCATAAGTCAAAATGCATTTAATACAGCTACTTACTGAACACCATAGCTTAGCCTGGGGTACCTTAAATATGTTCAGACACTTACATTAAGCTACAGTTGGGCAAAATCATCTAATGCAAAGCCGACTCTATAATAAAGTGCTGAATAGCTCACGTAATTTATTGAATACTGTGCTGAGAGGGAAAAACAGCATTGTTGTGTTGGTACAGAATGGTTGCAAGTGTATCAGTTGTGTACCTTTGTGATCACATGACTGACTGGGAGTTGCAGCTGGCTGTGCCTGCCCAGCATCGCGAGAGAGCATCATGGCGCATGTGGCTAGCCCGCTAAAAGATCCAAATTCAAAATGCAAAGTACGGTTTCTATCGAATGAGTATCACATCCACACCTCCTGAAGTTGAAAAATCATAAGTTGAATGACCATAAATCAGGGACCAAATGTACTTTAAACAGTAGGTCCAATAGATCTTTTCTCAAATACCTTTGAGTTACCAGGGAATGTCTTAGGGCATGTTCTCTATTCCTCAGTGGTGGTGTTTTTTCACATCCGTATTCTTCAGTGACCACTTTCTTTTGCCATTCCTTCCTCTTTCCGAGTAATATTTGCATACACATACTATGCTGTTTCCTTTTTGAGTATTTGAAGGCACCATCAGTTTTTGGAAGAACATCGTGAGAGAAGAGTCATCAGGAAATTTATTTGCCCCTGTGGAATGCTCTTCAATGCAAGGTTTTATGTCTATGTATATAAAAATTCACTTAAACTTTCCTTATATTGTCAGCTGGTAAACATGGCGTGGCTGCTTGTAAATCCCCTATTCTTCACTCTGCTCTCTGTTGTACAGATGGCACACCTGCACACTTCCTGTGTTGAGGGTGATCCCACCAGCCTATGATCCCGCCAGCCTCCTTCTAGATGTGTGTTTTCTGTGCTCACTCCGTTGCAGTCCTGGATATCCTTCTCTCTTCTGTCTTCCTTCTCCTCTCTCTCATCTCCCTTCTTTACCCTCAGGTCTTTCCCACAGGCAGCAACATGCTCCAAAATCATTTTCCCAAAGAGTAAGTCAGTAGTTTTATCCCTGGGAACATACAATACACTTGGTGAAATCTGTGCTTTTCCACTGTTTTCCCGAGTGGTCTCTCTTAATGTTTTCACTTACCCTGGTTGTTTTCTTATATCCTGAAGTTCACATTTCTTCCATAATCAGTAACATCAATATTTTTAAGAGCTTCAATTACTTCTTGAAATATTGTAGATTATAGTGTCAAAATAAATCTTCTATTCTCGTACATATATGTATGTATTTGCATATACATTACATATAAATCTACATATATATTACATATACATTTACATATGTTACATATATACTTACATATCATGTACAGCATCATATATACATAATATATATATATATACACACACTAAATACATAATGTAAATGAAAAAGGGCACAAAATACATGAGTTCTATTCAAAGAATAATAAAATACACATTCAGTTCCCAAAATCTACCTTAAGAAATGGAATATTAACAGTACCTCTGATGCCACTGTATGCTTTCATTAACTGCATGCCAAATGTAAGTGTGCCCTGAAGTTGTATCATTAGTTTATTTGTTTTTATTTATATACTACGTGTCTGTATACCTGCATAGATTCATACATATATATAATCTATAATCTGTATATTATTTACTTTTTTGTTTGTTTTTTAAAGATTTTATTTATTTATTTGAGAAAGAGAGAGCATGAACACAGAAGGAGCGGGAGAAGCAGGCCCCCCACTGAGCAGGGGCCCAATGAGGGGTTCAATACCAGGACCCTGAGATCATCACCTGAGCTGGAGGCAGACGCTTAACCCACTGAGCCACCCAGGTGCCCTATATTATTTACTTTTACTTGTTTTTGTTCTTTATAAAGATTAAAAGATTCAGGGGTGCCTGGTTGGCTCAGTCAGTTAAGCATCTGTCTTTGACTCAGGTCATGATCTCAGGGTCCTGGGATCAAGCCCCACACTGTAGGACTCCCTGCTCAGCAGGAAGCCTGCTTCTCCCTCTCCCACTCCTCCTGCTTGTGTTCCCTCTCTCTCTCTGTCAAATAAATAAAATAAAATCTTTAAAAAAAAAAGTTAAATGATTCAGAAAATACTCTTCTACAGTTACTTTTTCTTTACTTTCTTTTTCATACTTGTAGCTGTCTTTCACTCATTTTTGTTCATTTTGTAATTATGCAAGAGGCTTGCAAGTATCTATGAAATCACTGGATTATAAAGCATGTATATCTTCAAATCTGCACATTTAAAACTAAGTCTTTGTCACAGTGGTTGTAGCAAGATACATCACAGCCGTAGATGACAGTTCGTCTTTCTCCTCACCAGCCTTTGTTTTCCTTATTACTAATAAGGCCAAAAATTCTCTCACATGAAAGAAACAATTTATTTTTCCACTCACTACTATATAAAACCTTCCTAACTCTTTTTGTTATTTTTTTCTACTTTTCATAGGACTTATAAATGTGTGTATGATAGCTGTGTGCATGTGTGTGTAAGTATTTAGATATTACTTCTGCATTGGTCATACATGTGACAAGTCTATACTCTTTCGTGACTCATCTTTTCACTCTTAACGTGGCATGTTTCAAGGAACAGAAGTTCATACTTCTAATGCAATGAAAATCCTTCTCTATCCTATACTCTGAAGTTATACTCCTATTTGTTTATCAAAAAGTTTAAATTTCTTCCTTTTGCATTTAAATCCTTATACTAAAGGGAATTAATGTTTGTGTATGATATGAAATAGGAATACAATTTAATTCTTTGTCATATGACTAATTACCTCAGCAGTTTCCCTCATTTATCTGCTTTGCCAGGTCTGTCATGAATTATGTCTTCCACATGTGCACATATGTGTTCTGTTGGTCTATCATGGCTCACTACTGCACTATATTCAACTGAATAGCTTTAACATATATGTTCACATCTGGTGATACAAGTTCTTTGTTTGGTCTTTCTGATGATCATCTCTTTCCTTCATCTTTGTGGTCCTCTTTCTTCTACTCTCCGCAACTTATTCTTCTCCCATCTATTTCCCTCTCTCCTCTTCCCTTCTCCTCTTCCCCCACATCCCTCCTTTCCCCTTTTCTTCCTCTTCCCTTCAGTTCATTCTAATTCTTTCCTCTCTCTCTCTCTCCTTTTCTCCTCCTTCCCTCTTTATTCCCAGATGCCCATTCCATTAATTTATTCTTGTAGTCAGTAGTAACTGTCTTGGCACTCAAATACATAACAACTGAGTGGAAGATACAAACTTGAGTGAGATTTGAGTTGAGGGAGAAATTACTTCCAAGATGAATAAATCCAAAAGGAGAGGGAAACAGGATCCAGAAATGATTCTCATAGTAGATAGCATTTTTGTTAGGACTTAAAATGACAGGTCAATTTTAGAGTGCACATCTCCAGGGCCAAAGCCTTCTAAGCAGGGGAACACACTAAATAAGTTCTAGGAACATAAAAGGTAGATGATAGTTATTATGCGGTGAGTAGACAGTTCAGCTAGTACATAGGGAGCAGATGGTAAGGGGTCAAGTCTCCAAGAAAGTGAGCTTAGTGACCTACCCTTGTGAACCATTGGAGAACAACAAAAAGATAATGTTATGATCAGAGATGTATTATAGGAGTGTTACTGGACAGCAAAGTGTTGGATAAACCAAAGATGAGAGCAGATGGCATGCAGGATACCATAAATTGGTATTGAAATATTCTAGTTAAAAGATAGTAAGGGCTTCTACAGGGCTTTAATAGTGGGTGTCAAAGTAATGGATACCTGCCAGGTCCTTTGCAAAAGGAGAATCAACTAGTTTTGGTGACCCTAGGCAGTGAGGGAGAGGAATAAATCAAAGACAACATAGAAGACTTAATCCCGGGACACTGGGAGGTTTTTAAGTCCATTTACCAAGGCTAAATGGCAATACTCAGTACTAAATTGAAAATGTAAATTTGGTCCCTCAGAGCAGTAGCTGATGTCATACATTTTGGTTTGGAGGAGATATATATATATATATATATATATATATATATATATATATATATATATATCATTGATATCATGGTTCACTGCCACACTATATTAAACTGAATAGCTTTAACATATATGTTCATATTTGGTGATACAAGTTCTTTTTTTGGTCTTTCTGATGATCATACATATGGCCTCTAAACCAAAATGTAGGACACAAATAACACCATCCATAAAGGAAAAACAAAATCATAGGTTTTATTGCATTAAAAGTAAGAACTTTTGTTCATTGAAATATACCATGTTAAAAGTAATACTATATTGTAGAGGAGGCTAAGGAAAAATTGTCTTCATCAATGAACATGGTCAAAATTGGTGTCATCATTCTACAGTAAGGAAAAGGTCAGCAGGACCTCTTTTCCTTGGGGAAATCAGTGTCCTTCTTCTAGGTCCAATGCTCAATGCCAGGCCATGACATTGAAGAAAGAGCAGTGGGCTGCTGGTGTCTCTAGGTCCAGGTTAATGGGCAACAGGGATGAAGGAATCACTGTGTATAGTGTCATCTGCTATAGGGATAAAAGAAATCATTAAATTTGACAATCCTGAGGTCATTAAATTTGGGAAGGCTGGTTTCAAGAGTGGGTTTCGGGATAGACATTAAATTTCAAAGATTTGGAAGGTGGGTAACAAATGAAGAAATGTAGACAGCTGATTTATGCCACTATTTGGAGAATTTGGAGTTGATCAAGCGGAAGCTATGACGGGAGGAGCTGGGGGGAATGGCAAAGGAGAAAATTGTTCTTAGAATTGGGGAAAATTTGTTTGTAGTTCAGCAAGAGCAAGAGAGGAAACACATTTGAAGTAGAGGCTGGTAAAGTTGTTGAGGGGATGCGAGGCCCTGGGACTGAGGACAGAGGTAAAGGGGTCTTACGGAAAAAAGGACAGAGAAGCAAGCCCTCATACCCGAGGAAGAAGGAGGCCGAAGGAATTAAGACAGAGGGATTCTGAGTTAGGAAAAGGCTTGCCAAGGAGACACATGGAATCATCCTGCTCTCAGTGAAGCAGAAGGAAGAGTCATCTGCTTTGAGTAGTAAGGGGGGCGGAGTGGACTTGATCCCGGAGAATCACAAAGGATTGCAAACAATAGCTTTGCAAAATGTGATAGAGAGTTAATCACCGATCTGTGGTGGAATCCTCGAGAACGCATCTATTTCTCTTTTTTTATTATTGCTGTTGATATGCTGTTATCGTTACATTTTTTTCATCATTTCACAGATTTACTTCCCTAATAATATCAGCACCGAGTAGTGGAGGGAAAGATTTCGGTTTTCTGCCTCAGCGCTTACAGAATATGTTAACAGGCAAAAATAGAAATCAAAGCCATCTCTTTTTTTTTTTAAAACGTGAAATTACAGAGTACCCGTTTAAAAAACAAGTTTTCCTTTAACTCTAGAGGCAGACCTAAATCTTGAGGGGTATAAAAAAAGGTTTCACATGGGAAGCTGGATTTTTAGGCTAATGAATACAACTCTATTTTTGATACTATGCTGTGTGTTTATATAAAATCGAGGAGCATTTTAGGCCAATTAGTGGCTTGCAAACCCTATACTTTTTCCAGCAAGGGCTAAGCTTGACGAACTTGAGAAGTTAATACAGAAAAGTGTTGGCAGTGAATAATGTGGTTGGCTTGAATCAAGGCAACAAAGCTTTAGCATAAATTAGCTTTTATTTGTTAAAAGAAAAACAAATTCTGTTTGTTTTTGTAATACAGTTTGTTAGTTCTTTTAATTTGGGGGAAAATTTGGGGAATTCCAGTTCTCAGAGAAGTGAGAGGCTCAGGCCAGCATGAGCCAGGCCCCGGCACACAGGCCCTGTGTAAACACCCACACGCGTCTCCCTCAGTACACGTCGGTCAGCGGCAGCAGGGCGGGCCTGTTATGCCTGGACCTCAGCTGAACCAAGAGTGCCAGCCAGGCGATGACTGGTGTGTGATCCACACTAGATTATTCAGACCACCAAAAGGGAGCTCCGGGCACTTTCCCCACCGCCCTTTCGTCTTGACTTTTATGTTGTGGCTGGAGAGACCAAGATTTAGAGAATGCTATTGCTTCGGTGGAATTCGAAGATGGAGTCCTTTGCCTTAGGTGTGCAGGTAAGAAAAATGATGACCAGACGTGTAGTTTGGCGTCGTCAAAGCCGATTAGTATCATCCTCGACAAAGTCAATTCCCAAGTCGAAGGCTCGTAATCAGCAGCCTCCTTGGTTTGGCTGGCCACGTGAAAGGAACAAGAGGAAACGAGAGGCTTTTTTAGCTCCAACCCAGAGACGATGACATACATGAAAATCAAATGACTTGCAGCACAGCTAATGGTACCACCTCCTAAATTCAGAATTCCCGTGAGCATTTGGCATTTCACTGGGCAGAGTACATCCAGGCCTGGGCTTCAGCTCCCAGGTGAAATGAAGCTTGGTGCTCCTGGGGAAGCTTGATGTGGTTGCTGTTGCTATATTTTACTTATGTTTATAAGTTGGTACAATTTCAAGATTTGTGGGGCAACCGTTTCTTTAGAAGAAGTCTGCAACTCCAGTTAGCTCAGTGCTTTTGCTTAGGGGCCAGAGAGCACTCTCACATTTACAATGCACTCGGTTCTCACGACAGCACTGAAGTGCGGTGGCAGAAATTGCTCGTTGTCTCCAATTTCTATGTGTTTTTCCCCCCGTAGCAATGAAGTTTCTATATTTGTCAGGGTTCACCAAATAGGGTATTGATATAGATAGGTATCAGTATAGAGAGAGGTATAGATAGATGTAGATGTAGATAGGGGTGTCTGGGTGGCTCAGTTGGTTAAGCGTCTGCCTTTGGCTATGGTCATGACCCCAGGGTCCTGGGATCAAGTCCCGCATCGGGCTGCCTGCTCCGTGGGGAGCCTGCTTCTCCCTCTGTGTACGTTCTCTCATCTCTCACTCTCTCTCTCAAATAAATAAATAAATAAAATCTTAAAAAAGAAAAGGGATGTAGATGTAGATATATAGGTCAGAGAATAATAGAGATTTGTTCACAAGGTGATGGAAGCCACAAAGGCCCACGGTCTGTCACCTGCAAGCTGGAGAACCAGAAAGTCAGTGGTATAATTTAGTCCAAGTCCAAAGGCTTACAAACCAGGAGTTCTGATGTCTGAGGGCAGGAAAAGATGGATATTTTTGTTCTGTTTGTGTCCTCAGTGGACGCGATGATGCCGGCCTACATTGGTGAGAGTGGATCTTGTTAACTCAGTCAACCGAATCAAACTCTAATCTCTTCCAGAAATATCCTCACAGACAACCCCAGAAGTAATATTTTACCAGCTGTTTGGGCATCCCTTAGCCCAGGCAAGGTGATACATAAAATGAACAATCACAATCCCTTATTTTGATATGGACACAAATAAAGACCACATGTGCTTGCTTTTTTTTTTTTTTTTTGCAGCTAGGTGTGGCCATATAGCTAAGTTCTGGCTAATGGGGTGAGAGTGAAGGCAATGAAACGTGGGGAGAATTCATGTGTTCTACTTCTGCATTATGCCATGAAAAGACAGTGGCACACTCTCCTCCGCTTCTCACTTCCCACTAGAATATAACACGAATAGCACCAACCTTGAGAAGCTCTGTTCTAGGTGATGTAGACTTATCAGTGAATAATGAATGCAAAAGACTCTTATAAATGTTAATAATTGTGCGACCTTGGGCACATTTATTTAATCATTTTAAGTTTGTTTCCTCAACTTAAATTTGAGATACTCATCATTGTCTTGAGGGATATAACTCACATTGGAGGGGAGGTCTACAAAGTGCCGATCACAGTCCCATTCTTGTCAACAGCACGCAGAGCCCGGTGTTGTGAGCCACAGAGTGTGAAGGACTGGATGGGAAAGGTGGAGAGGCCACTGACACTCGGGACCAGGCGCTGTGGCCAGCTTTGGAAGGTTTTCCTGTCTTCTCTGAGACCACTGCGGGGGTTTCCTTAGTGAACAAGACAGGACTGTGTGGTCAGTGCTCGGACTCTTTGTCCTGAATTCACAGTAACAGGAAGAGTGACTCAATAACCAGCCTCAAAGGCTGGAGAAGCTGAGTCTGGTTTGGAACTTCCTCCCTCGAGTCAGGATAGGTCTGGAAACCAGAAGAGGATAGCGGAATGTTCGCATGATTCATAGAGACCAGTGGGCCCAGCTGAGGAGGTGGGGGTGGGAAATGAGACAAAGGGAACGAGAGTGGGTGTGGGCCGCAGGGATTTATGAGCCTGGTGGTTGGAGCTAAGATTTAATAGCCAATGGACCTACGCTTGAATCCCAGATCTATATTACTTAGCAACTATTCTTGATACCAATTTCCACATCTATAAAGTGGGGATAACAACTACCTTTTGAGGAGTGTTAGTAAGAACTATTATGTACTGAGTTCTCATTATGAGTCAATCCCCCTTGTAAACATTTTTGCAAATTTTATCAGGTAGTCTTCACAACAACCCTGGGAGGTAAGAATTGGAGTGATTTCCAGGTTGCAGTTGAGACAACTGGGGCTTGGAGAGGTCAAAGAGTAGGACCATCATCAAACGTTACCGCTTGGTTACTTTTCCATTTAGGACTAAATGAGAAAATCTAAAGTGCTTAACACAGTGCTTGGGTTGTTGCCTTGAATGAATGGTAGGTAATTTTTTAATATCGTCCCAATTATAGAGATGAAACAAACTGAAGCGAAGAACGGTTAAGTAACTCTCTCCAAGTCGTATGCCTGGGTTGGTAGAATAAGGCTCGAACTTTCAGCTGCAAAGGCTTCAGCTGTCCCCACGTTCCGCCCCGCCCCTCAAGAGTGTCTGTTGTTCTGAAGCAGTTACCTCACTCAGGACCCAGCAGCCATGTTCAGCCCGCTCTCAGAGGTTAAGCAGAATGCCCGAATTCTTAAGGACATGGCCTTATCCTTCTTAGAGAGGATGTTTTGTTGTTTGATGCATCTTAAACACAGCAGCCAAGAGCAGTCTCTGTGCCGCTGCCGCCCCTCCTTTCCACAGATCCGAGCTGCCTGGAGTGCTGGGGTCATACGATCTCTCCTCACTTCTGTTTATGGAGCTTCTCAGCCAAGAGGAAAACCATTAGGGGTCAAATTGCAAGTAGAAAGCATCCAAGAAGCTGCCTATTCCAGCACAAGTTCCTGCCAAAGAACCTTAAATAAACTCGGTGGAGGGAAGATGTCTAAACCTATTCTGTGCGCCGTATATTTAGTTTGTGAGATTAATACTTAGAACTTGGTTTCATCTAATTCATTAATTTGGGTTCTAAAAGCAGATAAAAACTACAGGCTTTTTTTTTTTTCTTTCCAATTCTCTTCATGAGTTTCTTTTGGGTAAAAAGCTAGTCAATACACTACTTAGGATAAAAGAAAAATCTATGTAAAGAGTTAAGTAACTCTTTATTTATTTATATTTTTGGCCAAAGGTGAGAGGTAAAGTCGAGCAATTTCTCTAAGAATCAATGGCTGTATACAGCAGTAATACAGAGAGAAAAGAAGATTCGAACGCATAAGAGGAAAAAGTCAATACAGTTAAAAACTATAATTAAACACTTAAAATGCTCTGCCTCCATTAAAAAAAAAGTCTATTTTTTTTCAACACAAAGCTTTCTGAAGGAATCTGAAGAGTTACCCTCTTTAAAAAAAAGTGTGTGTGTATATATATATATATATATATATATATATATATATATATATATATATATAAATTCCCGTATGTTTTACGTGACTTAATGAATTTCATGCTACCTAACTAATTTCCCTACCCCAAGGTGCATTAATATAAATGACTCTCACTGAGCTAGAGCCAGAAGCTTCTCCGCCCTCCAGAGCTCCTCATTAGGAAGGGAGGGTGAGCAGCAGCCAGGCGCGTCCTGATTCCTAAAACTGGAAATGAGGGAGAGCTGGCAAGGAAATGGAAGAAAACAGGATCTGACATTTTACCTTTAAGCAAAATTTATTTTCTCAGAAGAAAATTCACATGGGAGAGAGAGCAGATTTCCTCTACACTCATTTATCTAAATGCTCCAGGAGTCATGTTTAGAGGAACCTGGGTAGATTTCAAGATAGATGCTTAGACTTTCTGGAAAACCGAAAGTAGTCAAAGATCGTTCAGTATGGAAGGGTCTGAGAGACTAAAAGGAGATGCACCAAGAAAACAAGGCAAGAGTTAAAATTGTCAAAAATCAAGCACAAAAGAAGTAGATACTTGGATATCTAAATAGTAAGATGTTAGGGTATATAGACAAGAGTAAAGCAGCAGACAAGTACTTGAGATTAGAGAAAGCAAGGGGTCAGAGGGGCAAATAAACCCTAAAATAAAGGAGTGGGAAAGTTATAAACACAAAAGCAATGGAAGATCTAAAATCCAAGCTGTGAAATCAGTTGATTCAAAGTGCCAGTCATGAAGACTGCGTTAAGGAAAACTTATAGTACTTACACCTGATAAAAAGAATATCCCTCTCCTGAGACAGCAGCAGCTTGAAAAAGAGAAAATACATTTGTATAAAAAGCAAGGTCATTTTGCCTTTTGGCACGAAGCTGTGGAAAAGGGGAGAATGTTTGGGAAAGAAGAAAGGAAAAACACCTTAAAGAAAATGGTCTGTCTCCCCAGGGCGCACTCCTCCACACCTCAGGGTGAGAGTCTCCTTCCTCCCTGTACCTGAGAGCAGCAGGCACAAATAGTCCTCAGCACAGACAGGCCCATCGGCTCTGCATCACTGGGATCTATACATCAGAGGCCACATACATGCAATCGTTAGTCCAAAACCAATACAGTTCCTAAAGACAGTTGGATTTTTCCTAAGATGTTCTGCAGACCACAATCCCTTGACCCAAGTGATAACGGACCACAGTCCCTCATAAGGTACTGCTTCCCCAATTTGGCCACCTCATGAACAGACAGTAAATGAAAGTCGTTAAAAGTCACACTGGAGTAAATGGCAAATCGAAGAAGTCGGAGTTTTTGCACAAGGATTCTTATCCCTGCAGATGGCCAGCCTCAAGATTCTTATGGCTTCAGAACCCTCTGAGGACAATGAAGATCAATGTCAAGTATACTAAGGGGTCTGGCTCACCTGTTCGGGAAACTTTGCCTTAAGGGAAGGTTTGAGATCTCCTGAGATAATTACCCTTAGAGGTAGATAGCCACACAGTAGAAGGAGTAGAAACAAATATCAAAGTTAAATAGAAAGCCCTGAAAACTGTTACAGAGAGAAGCTGAGCCCAGCATGGATTAAAGCAATGTTTCAAGTTCAAAGTACAGCAAAAGGAGGCACGGCTCCTTTGAATGGAGAGGAAGGCACTCTTCTCCTGCTCATCCCCTTTTCCTCCTCTTGTTCCTGCTCTTCTTCAGCACGTGCGTGGAACGTACCGGGTACAAATGTCCAGAGGCAGATGAAGAGAAGAGCAGCCCCGTGGACCAACAGCCAGTTTCATACAATGGAAGAAGCGTTTGTAAAATGCAGTGCAGAGAAGGCAAATGTTTGGGCTGCTGGTGTGTTTTGTCGGGTCAAAGCCATGTTTTCAAAATAATTGAAGTTGAGTGCTTTTATGGGTAGGGTATGCGTTTTTTTTTTCTGATTTTGAAGCTGCCACCACTTAATATTTTATATACCCTTTTCATCCGTTTCTCCCCCCCCAAAAGTGTTTCTAACCTTTGAAGATACCTGCGTTCGTGCACTCCAGCTCTCAAGCAGTTCTGGGAAGACCTTGAAGCCAGCATTTTTAGAGGCATGACCTCGAAAGATGGTCAGCCCAGCAGAGATAAGTCTGGAGCCTAAGGAAAGGAATGTACAAACATAAGATGACAACTAGCTTGAAGGCAGGAATGATTTCTAGTAAGGAAATACTGGTACTAGGGGTTATCATAACAGTTTCAAAATTTTTTTAATAAAACACACAGGTTTATACACACATATTTTTTTCTAAAAACTATAATCTTAAATTATCTTTTTGAAACATATATCTGATTTACCATATTTTATTTAGTTCTCTTCAATTCTTTCGTTTCAAAAGTTATCCAAAGAGGATGTTGAAATACCTAAATTTACACGAACTCAATCTACCATCTGATAAATGTCTAATTGTCTTGGCAGAGATGGTCCTTGAGCGAGTCTTCCAACTATCCCAAAATATACAGTACAAATTGGCTTCAATGGGTGTATTTCTATACCTTGTTAGATAAGCAGGCTTTTGAACATTGTTCTGATTGGGGGCAAAGAAAAATAGGAGTCAACCTGGAGCTCTTGGAGTTTTTTTGCTAGAAAGGAGGTAATGTATGGGATAGATAAAGGGATATGCTTATAAAGATTGGAGGGAGATATGAGATCTACACATGGAAGCTCTGATCTTAAAAGGCACTCACTTCCCAGTGGTTCCTGCTGTCAGAACAGTGAGATAGGAGTGGATTTCTTTTTTTTTTTTTTTAAGATTTTATTTATTTATTTATTTGACACAGAGAGAGACAGCCAGTGAGAGAGGGAACACAGGCAAGGAGAGTGGGAGAGGAAGAAGCAGGCTCCCAGGGGAGGAGCCTGATGTGGGGCTCGATCCCAGGATCCGGGGATCACACCCTGAGCCAAAGGCAGACGCTCAACGACTGAGCCACCCAGGCACCCCAGGAGTGGATTTCTATAATGTGTAAGTGGAGATATCATACCTGCCCCACTTTGGAATGATTGTATGGAATATGGTCTAGAGAAAAATAATTTTCCACAGAAAGAATATGATTAATTTATCCTAGTAGTACCATTCTTAAGTAAGTGTGAGTGAGCTTGACGTTATAAAATACCAGCATGCCATGGAAACCTGTAATACAAACATGTATGAACATACCATATATTTTATTGACCTAACACACATATAAGTTGTAGTATGCAGAAGCACCCCCTCCTGCCTCCAGCCGAATAAAACCATCGCAAAGGTTTTAGCACAACCTGCTGGTCATTCTACATTCTACAATAAGATAATGGAAAGCATTCAAATCTATGGAAGAACACTTTGGCTTAAGAAAATTATATCAGAAAAAAAGGCAAACTGTTCCCATGAAATTTACTCTTCTGTTACCTAATATTAAAATAGAAGCATAGATCAGTAAAATAAAACACACGTTTTCTCAAATTTGTTCTTATTCAGCATTCATTCAGAAAGGAAATATGTATTTTGGATGAAAAAGTGTCTTTGCTGAAAGTCCAGTCTTCACAGAGTTTTTTTTTTCTTTCTTTTGCTCAGAGAGTTAGTTATTTCCATAGAATTAATTTTTAAAAATATTTTAAAGTTAATGATTTGGTCTTAGTCAAAGAAAGGAAAAGCTAGAGTTTAAAAATAAGTTAATGATAATTTTGTTTATATAAGGAAAAAGTTTTAGAAAGTCCAGATGTAAACACTGAATATTTATTTTTTGTTCCACTAATAAATGAACGTTACATTTAACCTAATAAAAAAGTTTAAAATAATTGTATAATTTATTTGTCTGGTTTTCTCATCATGGCATACAAATCCCACTAAAATCATTTATGTTATGTGCAAAGTTCATAAGCTTCAAAAAAAAAAGTTTTCTATTTCTCCTAAAGCAAGGGAGAGAATAGCCAATATGGTTGAGATAAGGATCAGGCTGTCAACATAGAGAAGATTTACTTTCCAGGGAGTGTTCAGAGACTTATTTCCTCTGACATTTTAGATTACAAACTATTAGGGTCAGAACTGTTTAAGCCTAAGAATTTTGAATCTTCTTCTAGGATGTTTTTTATAGTTTTTGAGGAAAATTTTTATTAAGCAAGTGTATCAGTAAAGCCTGGAATTTCCCCACTGCATTTATTATGAATCCACAGCCCTACGTCTTTGGTGATCTTTACATTTTCTTTAAAGATGGTATGATTTTTAAAGGGTTAAATGCCAGTTTATGTCTAAATTAATGAATTTGTGTTAAGAATTACTAGTGAAATACGACTATTTCAATAATTGAAAAACGACTATTTTACTGAAATTGGAGTGGAAAATATATCTAGCACTGTATCTAGCACAGGCCAACATGGGCTGGCCCCATGCTGAAGGGTTTAAGCAATGAAAAAAAAATAATAAAAGCTTCTTTTTTTAATACTACAAAGAAATTATACTTTCCCTTGGTGAAATTCGTTTATTTTAGAGCTTATTTCTATAAAAATGAGATATTTCAACTTATAAATTCTTCTTTTATTAAAAATACTTATGAAAGAATCACCAATGTTTTAAATGCCTGGTCAGTAATAAAATCACTTCAGTGAGATCCTGTAAAATTCATGTGACCTTACTCATTTGTACTATGCGTTGTACTGCAATGGTAATGCCTGTGTAGTTGGGTAAAGTGGAATTGTTAAGTGTGCATCCAAATGGAAGTTAATCACATATTTAATTTTGCACATGTCCAATGGGGGAAAAAACGCCGTTGTTGTGATATCTGAGGCATTGTATTTTAATAGTTGTTTCCATGCAATCTGCATTTCTTAACATTTGGTAAGTAGAATGTGGGATTATTTGTGAGGTAAGGAAACTGGGCAGAAAGGACCTAAAACCAGAAGCTTGCCTCCAGGACAGAAACTCCTAACAGAAGCAGGACCTCAGAAGGGCAATTCTAAGTGTATTTAGCATCATTAAGTCACTCTAAGTTCCTCTCTGAGTTCCTCACTGATCCCTCCCCTTCCTGTCTGACGGCAGGAAGATGGCCCGAGGCTGCATGCCACAGTGTCTCTTGAGCAGTCAAGCTCTGCTTTCTGGATGGGGTTTGTGGCAGACCACAGAGTCCCCCACAAACTTGCTTCCTTCCACTTAACAACCGTTTCATTAAAAAGTCCCTGGAGCCACCATGTGACAGGTACTTGAAATACAAGTGACAAGCTCATGGAGGCTTAAGCTCTGTGAAGATAAATCATGATGAGGAAAAGGCCCAGGGGCTGGAGGAGGTGCTGGAAATGATCGGAGGTGGGGGAGAACGAAAGCAGCTAAGAACTCTAGAAGCCGAGGAGAACAGCACAACTTTTGTTCTAAAACATAGAACTTCAATGTGGGGTACTTGACTGAAAAAACATGCTAATCCAGTGGAGGATTCTCTACAGTAAATATTTCACTTGAGGTTGATAGAAATTTATACTTAAAAAAAAAAAGTAACGCCATGACTGAAATGGAAGGTAACTTACAGCTTTTAAAATATGCCTATCCACCGTTCCAGTATTCTTGCTCCTGCAAGTTGCTACAGAAGGGATACACAGATGGGTTCAGATATAGCTCCCAATTTTGAGGAGCTATGTTTCCGGAGAGACACACTTGTAAAAAAGTTACAGTGGAACGTGATCTGTACTACGGGAGAGTTATAATCACTGTGGTGTAAGAATCAGATGAAGGGAGCAGTAAACTCTGGCTGAAGTAGTAAGGAGATATTTACAAGTTTAGTAATATTTGGAATGTGTCTTAACATAAATACTTAGCTATCAGTGAAAGGAACTCAAGTTATCACATCAGGAAAGGAGGAAAGTCTGGGGTGGAGCAAAGGGAACATAGATGAAAACAAAGACAATATCTGGGATAGGATAAAAATTGTAATTAATATGCCCGGAGAACTATTCCCATTGTAAAGTATCAACATGAGTTCATTAAAAAATGAAGATTTTGAGAATAAATAAATAAATAAGAATTCTTGGGGCTCCTGAGTGGCTCAGTCGTTTAAGCGGCTGCCTTTGGCTCAGGTCATGATCCCAGGCTCATGGAATTGAAACCTCCATCGGGCTCCTTGCTCAGCGGGGAGCCTGCTTCTCCCTCTGCTGCTCTCCCTGCTTGTGCGTGCGCTCTCTCTCTCTCTGACAAATAAATAAATAAAATCTTAAAAAAAAAAAGAAACTTTAAGTATAGGTTAAAGTGTATCTCAACTCATTCAAATCCCTCTTTCAATACGTTCAACTGAATTAAACATAATCCTTTTTAAAAAAATAAAAAGAAAATCTTGTCAATTTTTTGTTATCCTAAATTTTTCTACATTTTTCCTAATCTAAAAAAATTCTTACTTATTTTTGACCTTCTTCCAGCCCTCTTTGCTTCCTTTCTTCCTTCTTTGCTAACTTTTATATATATGGAGAAATGACTACAATATTCACCAAATTGTCACGATATTTATATCTGAAAGTATGTTTGGGAATTTTTAAATTAAAATGTGTTGTCTTTCAGGGGCACCTGGGTGGCACAGCGGTTGAGCGTCTGCCTTCGGCTCAGGGCGTGATCCCGGCGTTATGGGATTGAGCCCCACATCAGGCTCCTCTGCTATGAGCCTGCTTCTTCCTCTCCCACTCCCCCTGCTTGTGTTCTCTCTCTCGCTGGCTGTCTCTATATCTGTCAAATAAATAAATAAAATCTTTAAAAAAAAATAAAATGTGTTGTCTTTCAAATAGGTAATAGATTCAGTTTAAAATCCAAAACAGTATGCTAAGATGTGCAAGCTCCTACTCGTGTCACCGTTCCTCACTAGCCCCTATAGGTAAATATATATTTCACTGAATGGTAGTACCCTAGTTTCTTTATCTAGTTATCTACAGATGGATGCTTGGGTTGTTTCCAGTAATTTCCAATTTACAAGAAAGATATAGTAATTTGTACATGTAACATTTTGTAACTTTATAGATATTTCTGGGTGGCTAATTATGAGACGTGGGTTTTCTAGATGAAAGTGCCAATTCGTCTGTACATTTGATAGCTATGGCTGCATTACCTGCTGTAGGGTTGTTTCTTTGTACTGGTAAAATCGTGAAAGTCCTTATTTCCCCACAGCCCTGACGACAGCATATGGACAAGCTTTTATATATTTATCATTATGAACTAGCTATCTCAATGTAGTTTTAATTTGCATCTTTCTTCTGAGTGAGTTTGAGCATCTCTTCTTATGTTTAGGGATTTTTGTAGTTCTTGATTTGTGAACTTTCTAGTCTTCCTTGACTTAATTTTTCAACTGGATTTGGAATTTTTTTTTTTTTTTACTTTTTATCGATGTTTTTCCGATTGCCAGTTTTCATGTAAGAATATATCAGTTTTATAAAACAATGTTTATTCTAAAAAGACATAAAGACCCATGGATAAAGAATTTGGCCTGATAAAGTGTAGGGAAAACTCCTCTGAGAAAGGAGAGAAAAAGTGAGTATGCCAAGGATAGGAATATATATTTTTAAGTGAGTAAGAAGAAATTCAGGTGAGTGGCTTCTTCTTTTATTTTTTTTTTCTTAAGGGAAAGAGTCAATGGCATTTGATGAAAGGACTCTTGGGGTTGGTTCAAGTTTGGAAGAACACCAAGGAAGACAGAAAAGGAGATCAATTTAGAGCAGAAAATAATCCACATTGTGGCCCTGAATCAAGTTTGAAATCACTCATATTTAATGATACCAGTAGGTAATTTAAGAGTTTGTTGTTGTTGTTGTTGTCTTAAATAATAGTTTCAAGCAGAGAGGCTGCAGGACTGGAAGTGGGAACAGAGGTGGGAGAAATCGGGTTAATGCAGAGTTAATTGTCAGTTGGACAGGAGTGCTTGTGGGCCAAGGAGGTGCAAGGATCTGATGAAGTCAGGGTACAGAAAGAAAAGAAGAATCAGGGTGGGAAGAAGG